>NW_025728221.1:0-350866 GCF_021461385.2 Schistocerca piceifrons | reverse complement strand
TGGGAGGCGAGTATCCCCTTTCCGTTGCACTACTCCATCTTTACTGCAGTCCTCGCCCTTCACACTGACGAATTAACACGGAAGTGGGTGTCGCTATGAAATACTATTGGTTCTATGACTTCTCCTTCTAAATCGAGTAACGTTTCTATGGAAACGACAAGAGTTTTCTTTTGGGAGGAGAGTATCTCCGTTCCGATTCACTATTCCTTCTTTACTGCATCCCTCGGTCCCGTCCCATTGACGAATTAACACTGAAGAATTGGAGTCGCTAAATATACTGTGCGTTGTATGACTTCTCCTTCTAAATCGAGGAACGTTTTCTACGGAAACGACAATATGTTCTTTTGGGAGGCGAGTATCCCCTTTCCGATGCACTATTCCATCTTTACTGCATCCCTCGCCCCTCACACTGACGAATTAACTCGGAAGTGGTGTCGCTATGAAATACTACTGGTTCTATGACTTCTCCTTCTAAATCGAGTAACGTTTCTATGGAAACGACAAGAGTTTCTTTTGGGAGGAGAGTATCTCCGTTCCGATTCACTATTCCTTCTTTACTGCATCCCTCGGTCCCTCCCATTGACGAATTAACACTGAAATTGAGTCGCTAAATATACTGTGCGTTGTATGACTTCTCCTTCTAAATCGAGGAACGTTTCTACGGAAACGACAATATTTTCTTTTGGGAGGCGAGTATCCCCTTTCCGATGCACTATTCCATCTTTACTGCATCCCTCGCCCCTCACACTGACGAATTAACTCGGAAGTGGTGTCGCTATGAAATACTACTGGTTCTATGACTTCTCCTTCTAAATCGAGTAACGTTTCTATGGAAACGACAAGAGTTTCTTTTGGGAGGAGAGTATCTCCGTTCCGATTCACTATTCCTTCTTTACTGCATCCCTCGCTCCCTCCCATTGACGAATTAACACTGAAATTGAGTCGCTATGGAATACTATGTGTTCTATGACTTCTCCTTCTAAATCGAGGAACGTTTCTACGGAAACGACAATATTTTCTTTTGGGAGGCGAGTATCCCCTTTCCGATGCACTATTCCATCTTTACTGCATCCCTCGCCCCTCACACTGACGAATTAACACGGAAGTGGTGTCGCTATGAAATACTATTGGTTCTATGACTTCTCCTTCTAAATCGAGTAACGTTTCTATGGAAACGACAAGAGTTTCTTTTGGGAGGAGAGTATCTCCGTTCCGATTCACTATTCCTTCTTTACTGCATCCCTCGCTCCCTCCCATTGACGAATTAACACTGAAATAGAGTCGCTATGGAATACTATGTGCTCTATGACTTCTCCTACTAAATCGAGGAACGTTTCTACGGAAACGACAATATTTTCTTTTGGGAGGCGAGTATCCCCTTTCCGATGCACTATTCCATCTTTACTGCATCCCTCGCCCCTCACACTGACGAATTAACACGGAAGTGGTGTCGCTATGAAATACTATTGGTTCTATGACTTCTCCTTCTAAATCGAGTAACGTTTCTATTTAAACGACAAGAGTTTCTTTTGGGAGGAGAGTATCTCCGTTCCGATTCACTATTCCTTCTTTACTGCATCCCTCGCTCCCTCCCATTGACGAATTAACACTGAAATTGAGTGGCTATGAAATACTATGTGTTCTATGACTTCTCCTTCTAAATCGAGGAACGTTTCTACGGAAACGACAATATTTTCTTTTGGGAGGCGAGTATCCCCTTTCCGATGCACTATTCCATCTTTACTGCATCCCTCGCCCCTCACACTGACGAATTAACACGGAAGTGGTGTCGCTATGAAATACTATTGGTTCTATGACTTCTGCTTCTAAATCGAGTAACGTTTCTATGGAAACGACAAGAGTTTCTTTTGGGAGGAGAGTATCTCCGTTCCGATTCACTTTTCCTTCTTTACTGCATCCCTCGCTCCCTCCCATTGACGAATTAACACTGAAATTGAGTCGCTATGGAATACTATGTGTTCTATGACTTCTCCTTCTAAATCGAGGAACGTTTCTACGGAAACGACAATATTTTCTTTTGGGAGGCGAGTATCCCCTTTCCGATGCAGTATTCCATCTTTACTGCATCCCTCGCCCCTCACACTGACGAATTAACACGGAAGTGGTGTCGCTATGAAATACTATTGGTTCTATGACTTCTCCTTCTAAATCGAGTAACGTTTCTATGGAAACGACAAGAGTTTCTTTTGGGAGGAGAGTATCTCCGTTCCGATTCACTATTCCTTCTTTACTGCATCCCTCGCTCCCTCCCATTGACGAATTAACACTGAAATTGAGTCGCTATGGAATTCTATGTGTTCTATGACTTCTCCTTCTAAATCGAGGAACGTTTCTACGGAAACGACAATATTTTCTTTTGGGAGGCGAGTATCCCCTTTCCGATGCACTATTCCATCTTTACTGCATCCCTCGCCCCTCACACTGACGAATTAACACGGAAGTGGTGTCGCTATGAAATACTATTGGTTCTATGACTTCTCCTTCTAAATCGAGTAACGTTTCTATGGAAACGACAAGAGTTTCTTTTGGGAGGAGAGTATCTCCGTTCCGATTCACTATTCCTTCTTTACTGCATCCCTCGCTCCCTCCCATTGACGAATTAACACTGAAATTGAGTCGCTATGGAATACTATGTGTTCTATGACTTCTCCTTCTAAATCGAGGAACGATTCTACGGAAACGACAATATTTTCTTTTGGGGGGCGAGTATCCCCTTTCCGATGCACTATTCCATCTTTACTGCATCCCTCGCCCCTCACACTGACGAATTAACACGGAAGTGTGTCGCTATGATATACTATTGGTTCTATGACTTCTCCTTCTAAATCGAGTAACGTTTCTATGGAAACGACAAGAGTTTCTTTTGGGAGGAGAGTATCTCCGTTCCGATTCACTATTCCTTCTTTACTGCATCACTCGCTCCCTCCCATTGACGAATTAACACTGAAATTGAGTCGCTATTGAATACTGTGTGTTCTATGACTTCTCCTTCTAAATCGAGGAACGTTTCTACGGAAACGACAATATTATCTTTAGGGAGACGAATATCCCCTTTCCGATGCACTATTCCATCTTTACTGCATCCCTCGCCCCTCACACTGCCGAATTAACACGAAAGTGGTGTCGCTATGAAGTAGTATTGGTTCTATGACTTCTCCTTCTAAATCGAGTAACGTTTCTATGGAAACGACAAGAGTTTCTTTTGGGAGGAGAGTTTCTCCGTTCCGATTCAATATTCCTTCTTTACTGCATCCCTCGGTCCCTCCCATTGACGAATTAACACTGAAATTGAGTCGCTATGGAATACTATGTGTTCTATAACTTCTCCTTCTAAATCGAGGAACGTTTCTACGGAAACGACAATATTTTCTTTTGGGAGGCGAGTATCCCCTTTCCGATGCACTATTCCATCTTTACTGCATCCCTCGCCCCTCACACTGACGAATTAACACGGAAGTGGTGACGCTATGAAATACTATTGGTTCTATTACTTCTCCTTCTAAATCGAGTAACGTTTCTATGGAAACGACAAGAGTTTCTTTTGCTAGGAGAGTATCTCCGTACCGATTCACTATTCCTTCTTTACTGCATCCCTCGCTCCCTCCCATTGACGAATTAACACTGAAATTGAGTCGCTATGGAATACTATGTGTTCTATGACTTCTCCTTCTAAATCGAGGAACGTTTCTACGGAAACGACAATATTTTCTTTTGGGAGGCGAGTATCCCCTTTCCGATGCACTATTCCATCTTTACTGCATCCCTCGCCCCTCACACTGACGAATTAACACGCAAGTGGTGTCGCTATGAAATACTATTGGTTCTATGACATTTCCTTCTAAATCGAGTAACGTTTCAATGGAAACGAAAAGAGTTTCTTTTGGGAGGAGAGTATCTCCTTTCCTATTCACTATTCCTTCTTTACTGCATCCCTCGCTCCCTTCCATTGACGAATTAACACTGAAATTGAGTTGCTATGGAATACTATGTGTTCTATGACTTCTCCTTCCAAATCGAGGAACGTTTCTACGGATACGACAATATTTTCTTTTGGGAGGCGAGTATCCCCTTTCCGTTGCACTACTCCATCTTTACTGCATCCCTCGCCCTTCACACTGACGAATTAACACGGAAGTGGTGTCGCTATGAAATACTATTGGTTCTATGACTTCTCCTTCTAAATCGAGTAACGTTTCTATGGAAACGACAAGAGTTTCTTTTGGGAGGAGAGTATCTCCGTTCCGATTCACTATTCCTTCTTTACTGCATCCCTCGGTCCCTCCCATTGACGAATTAACACTGAAATTGAGTCGCTAAATATACTGTGCGTTGTATGACTTCTCCTTCTAAATCGAGGAACGTTTCTACGGAAACGACAATATTTTCTTTTGGGAGGCGAGTATCCCCTTTCCGATGCACTATTCCATCTTTACTGCATCCCTCGCCCCTCACACTGACGAATTAACTCGGAAGTGGTGTCGCTATGAAATACTACTGGTTCTATGACTTCTCCTTCTAAATCGAGTAACGTTTCTATGGAAACGACAAGAGTTTCTTTTGGGAGGAGAGTATCTCCGTTCCGATTCACTATTCCTTCTTTACTGCATCCCTCGCTCCCTCCCATTGACGAATTAACACTGAAATTGAGTCGCTATGGAATACTATGTGTTCTATGACTTCTCCTTCTAAATCGAGGAACGTTTCTACGGAAACGACAATATTTTCTTTTGGGAGGCGAGTATCCCCTTTCCGATGCACTATTCCATCTTTACTGCATCCCTCGCCCCTCACACTGACGAATTAACACGGAAGTGGTGTCGCTATGAAATACTATTGGTTCTATGACTTCTCCTTCTAAATCGAGTAACGTTTCTATGGAAACGACAAGAGTTTCTTTTGGGAGGAGAGTATCTCCGTTCCGATTCACTATTCCTTCTTTACTGCATCCCTCGCTCCCTCCCATTGACGAATTAACACTGAAATAGAGTCGCTATGGAATACTATGTGCTCTATGACTTCTCCTACTAAATCGAGGAACGTTTCTACGGAAACGACAATATTTTCTTTTGGGAGGCGAGTATCCCCTTTCCGATGCACTATTCCATCTTTACTGCATCCCTCGCCCCTCACACTGACGAATTAACACGGAAGTGGTGTCGCTATGAAATACTATTGGTTCTATGACTTCTCCTTCTAAATCGAGTAACGTTTCTATTTAAACGACAAGAGTTTCTTTTGGGAGGAGAGTATCTCCGTTCCGATTCACTATTCCTTCTTTACTGCATCCCTCGCTCCCTCCCATTGACGAATTAACACTGAAATTGAGTGGCTATGAAATACTATGTGTTCTATGACTTCTCCTTCTAAATCGAGGAACGTTTCTACGGAAACGACAATATTTTCTTTTGGGAGGCGAGTATCCCCTTTCCGATGCACTATTCCATCTTTACTGCATCCCTCGCCCCTCACACTGACGAATTAACACGGAAGTGGTGTCGCTATGAAATACTATTGGTTCTATGACTTCTGCTTCTAAATCGAGTAACGTTTCTATGGAAACGACAAGAGTTTCTTTTGGGAGGAGAGTATCTCCGTTCCGATTCACTTTTCCTTCTTTACTGCATCCCTCGCTCCCTCCCATTGACGAATTAACACTGAAATTGAGTCGCTATGGAATACTATGTGTTCTATGACTTCTCCTTCTAAATCGAGGAACGTTTCTACGGAAACGACAATATTTTCTTTTGGGAGGCGAGTATCCCCTTTCCGATGCACTATTCCATCTTTACTGCATCCCTCGCCCCTCACATTGACGAATTAACACGGAAGTGGTGTCGCTATGAAATACTATTGGTTCTATGACTTCTCCTTCTAAATCGAGTAACGTTTCTATGGAAACGACAAGAGTTACTTTTGGGAGGAGAGTATCTCCGTTCCGATTCACTATTCCTTCTTTACTGCAACCCTCGCTCCCTCCCATTGACGAATTAACACTGAAATTGAGTCGCTATGGAATACTATGTGTTCTATGACTTCTCCTTCTAAATCGAGGAACGTTTCTACGGAAACGACAATATTTTCTTTTGGGAGGCGAGTATCGCCTTTCCGATGCACTATTCCAGCTTTACTGCATCCCTCGCCCCTCACACTGACGAATTAACACGGAAGTGGTGTCGCTATGATATACTATTGGTTCTATGACTTCTCCTTCTAAATCGAGTAACGTTTCTATGGAAACGACAAGAGTTTCTTTTGGGAGGAGAGTATCTCCGTTCCGATTCACTATTCCTTCTTTACTGCATCACTCGCTCCCTCCCATTGACGAATTAACACTGAAATTGAGTCGCTATTAAATACTGTGTGTTCCATGACTTCTCCTTCTAAATCGAGGAACGTTTCTACGGAAACGACAATATTTTCTTTAGGGAGACGAGTATCCCCTTTCCGATGCACTATTCCATCTTTACTGCATCCCTCGCCCCTCACACTGACGAATTAACACGAAAGTGGTGTCGCTATGAAGTAGTATTGGTTCTATGACTTCTCCTTCTAAATCGAGTAACGTTTCTATGGAAACGACAAGAGTTTCTTTTGGGAGGAGAGTTTCTCCGTTCCGATTCAATATTCCTTCTTTACTGCATCCCTCGGTCCCTCCCATTGACGAATTAACACTGAAATTGAGTCGCTATGGAATACTATGTGTTCTATAACTTCTCCTTCTAAATCGAGGAACGTTTCTACGGAAACGACAATATTTTCTTTTGGGAGGCGAGTATCCCCTTTCCGATGCACTATTCCATCTTTACTGCATCCCTCTCCCCTCACACTGACGAATTAACACGGAAGTGGTGACGCTATGAAATACTATTGGTTCTACTACTTCTCCTTCTAAATCGAGTAACGTTTCTATGGAAACGACAAGAGTTTCTTTTGGGAGGAGAGAATCTCCGTTCCAATTCACAATTACTTCTTTACTGCATCCCTCGCTCCCTCCCATTGACGAATTAACACTGAAATTGAGTCGCTATGGAATACTATGTGTTCTATGACTTCTCCTTCTAAATCGAGGAACGTTTCTATGGAAACGACAATATTTTCTTTTGGGAGGCGAGTATCCCCTTTCCGATGCACTATTCCATCTTTACTGCATTCCTCGCCCCTCACATTGACGAATTAACACGGAAGTGGTGTCGCTATGAAATACTATTGGTTCTATGACTTCTCCTTCTAAATCGAGTAACGTTTCTATGGAAACGACAAGAGTTTCTTTTGGGAGGAGAGTATCTCCGTTCCGATTCACTATTCCTTCTTTACTGCATCCCTCGCTCCCTCCCATTGACGAATTAACACTGAAATTGAGTCGCTATGGAATACTATGTATTCTATAACTTCTCCTTCTAAATCGAGGAACGTTTCTACGGAAACGACAATATTTTCTTTTGGGAGGCGAGTATCCCCTTTCCGATGCACTATTCCATCTTAACTGCATCCCTCGCCCCTCACACTGACGAATTAACACGGAAGTGGTGTCGCTATGAAATACTATTGGTTCTATGACTTATCCTTCTAAATCGAGTAACGTTTCTATGGAAACGACAAGAGTTTCTTTTGGGAGGAGAGTATCTCCGTTCCGATTCACTATTCCTTCTTTACTGCATCCCTCGCTCCCTCCCATTGACGAATTAACACTGAAATTGAGTCGCTATGAAATACTATGTGATCTGTAACTTCTCCTTCTAAATCGAGGAACGTTTCTACGGAAACGACAATATTTTCTTTTGTTAGGCGAGTATCCCCTTTCCGATGCACTACTCCATCTTTACTGCATCCCTCGCCCCTCACACTGACGAATTAACACGTAAGTGGTGTCGCTATGAAATACTATTGGTTCTATGACTTCTCCTTCTAAATCGAGTAACGTCTCTATGGAAACGAGAAGAGTTTCTTTTGGGAGGAGAGTATCTCCGTTCCGATTCACTATTCCTTCTTTACTGCATCCCTCGCTCCCTCCCATTGACGAATTAACACTGAAATTAAGTCGCTATGGAATACTATGTGTTCTACGACTTCTCCTTCTAAATCGAGTAACGTTTCTATGGAAACGACAAGAGTTTCTTTTGGGAGGAGAGTATCTCCGTTCCGATTCACTATTCCTTCTTTACTACATCCCTCGCTCCCTCCCATTGACGAATTAACACTGAAATTGAGTCGCTATGGAATACTATGTATTCTATAACTTCTCCTTCTAAATCGAGGAACGTTTCTACGGAAACGACAATATTTTCTTTTGGGAGGCGAGTATCCCCTTTCCGATGCACTATTCCATCTTAACTGCATCCCTCGCCCCTCACACTGACGAATTAACACGGAAGTGGTGTCGCTATGAAATACTATTGGTTCTATGACTTATCCTTCTAAATCGAGTAACGTTTCTATGGAAACGACAAGAGTTTCTTTTGGGAGGAGAGTACCTCCGTTCCGATTCACTATTCCTTCTTTACTGCATCCCTCGCTCCCTCCCATTGTCGAATTAACACTGAAATTGAGTCGCTATGAAATACTATGTGTTCTATAACTTCTCCTTCTAAATCGAGGAACGTTTCTACGGAAACGACAATATTTTCTTTTGTTAGGCGAGTATCCCCTTTCCGATGCACTACTCTATCTTTACTGCATCCCTCGCCCCTCACACTGACGAATTAACACGTAAGTGGTGTCGCTATGAAATACTATTGGTTCTATGACTTCTCCTTCTAAATCGAGTAACGTCTCTATGGAAACGACAAGAGTTTCTTTTGGGAGGAGAGTATCTCCGTTCCGATTCACTATTCCTTCTTTACTGCATCCCTCGCTCCCTCCCATTGACGAATTAACACTGAAATTAAGTCGCTATGGAATACTATGTGTTCTACGACTTCTCCTTCTAAATCGAGGAACGTTTCTACGGAAACGACAATATTTTCTTTTGGGAGGCGAGTATCCCCTTTCCGATGCACTATTCCATCTGTACTGCATCCCTCGCCCCTCACACTGACGAATTAACACGGAAGTGGTGTCGCTATGAAATACTATTGGTTCTATGACTTCTCCTTCTAAATCGAGTAACGTTTCTATGGAAACGACAAGAGTTTCTTTTGGGAGGAGAGTATCTCCGTTCCGATTCACTATTCCTTCTTTACTGCATCCCTCGCTCCCTCCCATTGACGAATTAACACTGAAATTGAGTCGCTATGGAATACTATGTGTTCTATAACTTCTCCTTCTAAATCGAGGAAAGTTTCTACGGAATCGACAATATTTTCTTTTGGGAGGCGAGTATCCCCTTTCCGATCCACTATTCCATCTTTACTGCATCCCTCGCCCCTCACACTGACGAATTAACACGGAAGTGGTGTCGCTATGAAATACTATTGGTTCTATGACTTCTCCTTCTAAATCGAGTAACGTTTCTATGGAAACGACAAGAGTTTCTTTTGGGAGGAGAGTATCTCCGTTCCGATTCACTATTCCTTCTTTACTGCATCCCTCGCTCCCTCCCATTGACGAATTAACACTGAAATTGAGTCGCTATGGAATACTATGTGGTCTAAGACTTCTCCTTCTAAATCGAGGAACGTTTCTACGAAAACGACAATATTTTCTTTTGGGAGGCGAGTATCCCCTTTCCGATGCACTATTCCATCTTTACTGCATCCCTCGCCCCTCACACTGACGAATTAACACGGAAGTGGTGTCGCTATGAATTACTATTGGTTCTATGATTTCTCCTTCTAAATCGAGTAATGTTTCTATGGAAACGACAAGAGTTTCTTTTGGGAGTAGAGTATCTCCGTTCCGATTCAATATTCCTTCTATACTGCATCCCTCGCTCCCTCCCATTGACGAATTAACACTAAAATTGAGTCGCTATGGAATACTATGTGTTCTATAACTTCTCCTTCTAAATCGAGGAACGTTTCTACGGAAACGACAATATTTTCTTTTGGGAGGCGAGTATCCCCTTTCCGATGCACTATTCCATCTTTACTGCATCCCTCGCCCCTCACACTGACGAATTAACACGGAAGTGGTGTCGCTATGAAATACTATTGGTTCTATTACTTCTCCTTCTAAATCGAGTAACGTTTCTATGGAAACAACAAGAGTTTCTTTTGGGAGGAGAGTTTCTCCGTTCGGATTCACTATTCCTTCTTTACTGCATACCTCGAACCCCTCCCATTGACGAATTAACACTGAAATTGAGTCGCTGTGGAATACTATGTGTTCTATAACGACTCCTTCTAAATCGAGGAACGTTTCTACGGAACGACAATATTTTCTTTTGGGAGGCGAGTATCCGCTTTCCGATGCACTATTCCATCTTTACTGCATCCCTCGCCCCTCACACTGACGAATTAACACGGAAGTGGTGTCGCTATGAAATACTATTGGTTCTATGACATCTCCTTCTAAATCGAGTAACGTTTCTATGGAAACAACAAGAGTTTCTTTTGGGAGGAGAGTATCTACGTTCCGATTCACTATTCCTTCTTTACTGCATCCCTCGCTCCCTCCCATTGACGAATTAACACTGAAATTGAGTCGCTATGGAATACTATGTGTTCTATGACTTCTCCTTCTAAATCGAGGAACGTTTCTACGGAAACGACAATATTTTTTTTTGGGAGGCGAGTATCCCCTTTCCGATGCACTATTCCATCTTTACTGCAACCCTCGCCCCTCACACTGACGAATTAACACGGAAGTGGTGTCGCTATGAAATACTATTGGTTCTATGACATCTCCTTCTAAATCGAGTAACGTTTCTATGGAAACGACAAGAGTTTCTTTTGGGAGGAGAGTATCTCCGTTCCGATTCACTATTCCTTCTTTACTGCATCCCTCGCTCCCTCCCATTGACGAATTAACACTGAAATTGAGTCGCTATGGAATACTATGTGTTCTATAACTTCTCCTTCTACATCGAGGAACGTTTCTACGGAAACGACAATATTTTCTTTTGGGAGGCGAGTATCCCCTTTCCGATGCACTATTCCATCTTTACTGCATCCCTCGCCCCTCACACTGACGAATTAGCACGGAAGTGGTGTCGCTATGAAATACTATTGGTTCTATGACATCTCCTTCTAAATCGAGTAACGTTTCTATGGAAACGACAAGAGTTTCTTTTGGGAGGAGAGTATCTCCGTTCCGATTCACTATTCCTTCTTTACTGTATCCCTCGCTCCCTCCCATTGACGAATTAACACTGAAATTGAGTCGCTATGGAATACTATGTGTTCTATGACTTCTCCTTCTAAATCGAGGAACGTTTCTACTTAAACGACAATATTTTCTTTTGGGAGGCGAGTATCCCCTTTCCGATGCACTATTCCATCTTTACTGCATCCCTCGCCCCTCACACTGACGAATTAACACGGAAGTGGTGTCGCTATGAAATACTATTGGTTCTATGACATCTCCTTCTAAATCGAGTAACGTTTCTATGGAAACGACAAGAGTTTCTTTTGGGAGGAGAGTATCTCCGTTCCGATTCACTATTCCTTCTTTACTGCATCCCTCGAACCCCTCCCATTGACGAATTAACACTGAAATTGAGTCGCTATGGAATACTATGTGTTCTATGACTTCTCCTTCTAAATCGAGGAACGTTTCTACGGAAGCGACAATATTTTCTTTTGGGAGGCGAGTATCCCCTTTCCGATGCACTAGTCCATCATTTCTGCATCCCTCGCCCCTCACACTGACGAATTAACACGGAAGTGGTGTCGCTATGAAATACTATTGGTTCTATGACTTCTCCTTCTAAATCCAGTAACTTTTCTATGGAAACGACAAGAGTTTCTTTTGGGAGGAGAGTATCTCCGTTCCGATTCACTATTCCTTCTTTACTGCATCCCTCGCTCCCCCCCATTGACGAATTAACACTGAAATTGAGTCGCTATGGAATACTATGTGTTCTATAACTTCTCCTTCTAAATCGAGGAAAGTTTCTACGGAATCGACAATATTTTCTTTTGGGAGGCGAGTATCCCCTTTCCGATGCACTATTCCATCTTTACTGCATCCGTCGCCCCTCACACTGACGAATTAACACGGAAGTGGTGTCGCTATGAAATACTATTGGTTCTATGACTTCTCCTTCTAAATCGAGTAACGTTTCTATGGAAACGACAAGAGTTTCTTTTGGGAGGAGAGTATCTCCGTTCCGATTCACTATTCCTTCTTTACAGCATCCCTCGCTCCCTCCCATTGACGAATTAACACTGAAATTGAGTCGCTATGTAATACTATGTGGTCTATGACTTCTCCTTCTAAATCGAGGAACGTTTCTACGAAAACGACAATATTTTCTTTTGGGAGGCGAGTATCCCCTTTCCGATGCACTATTCCATCTTTACTGCATCCCTCGCCCCTCACACTGACGAATTAACACGGAAGTGGTGTCGCTATGAATTACTATTGGTTCTATGACTTCTCCTTCTAAATCGAGTAATGTTTCTATGGAAACGACAAGAGTTTCTTTTGGGAGGAGAGTATCTCCGTTCCGATTCAATATTCCTTCTTTACTGCATCCCTCTCTCCCTCCCATTGACGAATTATAACCGAAATTGAGTCGCTATGGAATACTATGTGTTCTATAACTTCTCCTTCTAAATCGAGGAACGTTTCTACGGAAACGACAATATTTTCTCTTGGGAGGCGAGTATCCCCTTTCTGATGCACTATTCCATCTTTACTGCATCCCTCGCCCCTCACACTGACGAATTAACACGGAAGTGGTGTCCCTATGAAATACTATTGGTTCTATGACTTATCCTTCTAAATCGAGTAACGTTTCTATGGAAACGACAAGAGTTTCTTTTGGGAGGAGAGTTTCTCCGTTCGGATTCACTATTCCTTCTTTACTGCATCCCTCGAGCCCCTCCCATTGACGAATTAACACTGAAATTGAGTCGCTGTGGAATACTAAGTGTTCTATAACTACTCCTTCTAAATCGAGGAACGTTTCTACGGAAACGACAATATTTTCTTTTGGGAGGCGAGTATCCCCTTTCCGATGCACTATTCCATCTTTACTGCATCCCTCGCCCCTCACACTGACGAATTAACACGGAAGTGGTGTCGCTATGAAATACTATTGGTTCTATGACATCTCCTTCTAAATCGAGTAACGTTTCTATGGAAACGACAAGAGTTTCTTTTGGGAGGAGAGTATCTCCGTTCCGATTCACTATTCCTTCTTTACTGCATCCCTCGCTCCCTCCCATTGACGAATTAACACTGAAATTGAGTCGCTATGGAATACTATGTGTTCTATCACTTCTCCTTCTAAATCGAGGAACGTTTCTACGGAAACGACAATATTTTCTTTTGGGAGGCGAGTATCCCCTTTCCGACGCACTATTCCATCTTTACTGCATCCCTCGCCCCTCACACTGACGAATTAACACGGAAGTGGTGTCGCTATGGAATACTATGTGTTCTATTACTTCTCCTTCTAAATCGAGGAACGTTTCTATGGAAACGACAAGAGTTTCTTTTGGGAGGAGAGTTTCTCCGTTCGGATTCACTATTCCTTCTTTACTGCATCCCTCGAACCCCTCCCATTGACGAATTAACACTGAAATTGAGTCGCTGTGGAATACTATGTGTTCTATAACTTCTCCTTCTAAATCGAGGAACGTTTCTACGGAAACGACAATATTTTCTTTTGGGAGGCGAGTATCCCCTTTCCGATGCACTATTCCATCTTTACTGCATCCCTCGCCCCTCACACTGACGAATTAACACGGAAGTGGTGTCGCAATGAAATACTATTGGTTCTATGACATCTCCTTCTAAATCGAGTAACGTTTCTATGGAAACGACAAGAGTTTATTTTGGGAGGAGAGTATCTCCGTTCCGATTCACTATTCCTTCTTTACTGCATCCCTCGCTCCCTCCCATTGACGAATTAACACTGAAATTGAGTCGCTATGGAATACTATGTGTTCTATAACTTCTCCTTCTAAAACGAGGAACGTTTCTACGGAAACGACAATATTTTCTTTTGGGAGGCACGTATCCCCTTTCCGATGCACTATTCCACCTTTACTGCATCCCTCGCCCCTCACACTGACGAATTAACACGGAAGTGGTGTCGCTATGAAATACTATTGGTTCTATGACATCTCCTTCTAAATCGAGTAACGTTTCTATGGAAACGACAAGAGTTTCTTTTGGGAGGAGAGTATCTCCGTTCCGATTCACTATTCCTTCTTTACAGCATCCCTCGCTCCCTCCCATTGACGAATTAACACTGAAATTGAGTCGCTATGGAATACTATGTGTTCTATAACTTCTCCTTCTAAATCGAGGAACGTATCTACGGAAACGACAATATTTTCTTTTGGGAGGCGAGTATCCCCTTTCCGATGCACTATTCCATTTTTACTGCATCCCTCGCCCCTCACACTGACGAATTAACACGGAAGTGGTGTCGCTATGAAATACTATTGGTTCTATTACTTCTCCTTCTAAATCGAGTAACGTTTCTATGGAAACGACAAGAGTTTCTTTTGGGAGGAGAGTTTCTCCGTTTGGATTCACTATTCCTTCTTTACTGCATCCCTCGAACCCCTCCCATTTACGAATTAACACTGAAATTGAGTCGCTATGGAATACTATGTGTTCTATAACTACTCCTTCTAAATCGAGGAACGTTTCTACGGAAACGACAATATTTTCCTTTGGGAGGCGAGTATCCCCTTTCCGATGAACTATTCCATCTTTACTGCATCCCTCGCCCCTCACACTGACGAATTAACACGGAAGTGGTGTCGCTATGAAATACTATAGGTTCTATGACATCTCCTTCTAAATCGAGTAACGTTTCTATGGAAACGACGAGAGTTCCTTTTGGGAGGAGAGTATCTCCGTTCCGATTCATTATTCCTTCTTTACTGCATCCCTCGGTCCCTCCCATTGACGAATTAACACTGAAATTGAGTCGCTATGGAATACTATGTGTTCTATGACTTCTCCTTCTAAATCGAGGAACGTTTCTACGGAAAAGACAATATTTTCTTTTGGGAGGCGAGTATCCCCTTTCCGATGCACTATTTCATCTTTATTGCATCCCTCGCCCCTCACACTGACGAATTAACACGGAAGCGGTGTCGCTATGACATACTATTGGTTCTATGACTTCTCCTTCTAAATCGAGTAACGTTTCTATGGAAACGACAAGAGTTTCTTTTGGGAGGCGAGTATCTCCGTTCCGATTCACTATTCCTTCATTACTGCATCCCTCGCTCCCTCCCATTGACGAATTAACACTGAAATTGAGTCGCTATGGAATACTATGTGTTCTATGACTTCTCCTTCTAAATCGAGGAACGTTTCTACGGAAACGACAATATTTTCTTTTGGGAGGCGAGTATCCCCTTTCCGTTGCACTATTCCATCTTTACTGCATCCCTCGCCCCTCACACTGACGAATTAACACGGAAGTGGTGTCGCTATGAAATACTATTGGTTCTATGACTTCTCCTTCTAAATCGAGTAACGTTTCTATGGAAACGACAAGAGTTTCTTTTGGGAGGAGAGTATCTCCGTTCCGATTCACTATTCCTTCTTTACTGCATCCCTCGCTCCCTCCCATTGACGAATTAACACTGAAATTGAGTCGCTATGGAATACTATGTGTTCTATGACTTCTCCTTCTAAATCGAGGAACGTTTCTACGGAAACGACAATATTTTCTTTTGGGAGGCGAGTATCCCCTTTCCGATGCACTATTTCATCTTTACTGCATCCCTCGCCCCTCACACTGACGAATTAACACGGAAGTGGTGTCGCTATGATATACTATTGGTTCTATGACTTCTCCTTCTTAATCGAGTAACGTTTCTATGGAAACGACAAGAGTTTCTTTTGGGAGGAGAGTATCTCCGTTCCGATTCACTATTCCTTCTTTACTGCATCCCTCGCTCCCTCCCATTGACGAATTAACACTGAAATTGAGTCGCTATGGAATACTATGTGTTCTATGCCTTCTCCTTCTAAATCGAGGAACGTTTCTACGGAAACGATAATATTTTCTTTTGGGAGGCGAGTATCCCCTTTCCGATGCACTATTCCATCTTTACTGCATCCCTTGCCCCTCACACTGACGAATTAACACGGAAGTGGTGTCGCTACGAAATCCTATTGGTTCTATGACATCTCCTTCTAAATCGAGTAACGTTTCTATGGAAACCACAAGAGTTTGTTTTGGGAGGCGAGTATCTCAGTTCCGATTCACTATTCCTTCATTACTGCATCCCTCGCTCCCTCCCATTTACGAATTAACACTGAAATTGAGTCGCTATGGAATACTATGTGTTCTATAACTACTCCTTCTAAATCGAGGAACGTTTCTACGGAAACGACAATATTTTCCTTTGGGAGGCGAGTATCCCCTTTCCGATGCACTATTCCATCTTTACTGCATCCCTCGCCCCTCACACTGACGAATTAACACGGAAGTGGTGTCGCTATGAAATACTATTGGTTCTATGACATCTCCTTCTAAATCGAGTAACGTTTCTATGGAAACGACGAGAGTTCCTTTTGGGAGGAGAGTATCTCCGTTCCGATTCACTATTCCTTCTTTACTGCATCCCTCGCTCCCTCCCATTGACGAATTAACACTGAAATTGAGTCGCTATGGAATACTATGTGTTCTATGACTTCTCCTTCTAAATCGAGGAACGTTTCTACGGAAACGACAATATTTTCTTTTGGGAGGCGAGTATCCCCTTTCCGATGCACTACTCCATCTTTACTGCATCCCTCGCCCCTCACACTGACAAATTAACACGGAAGTGGTGTCGCTATGAAATACTATTGGTTCTATGACTTCTCCTTCTAAATCGAGTAACGTTTCTATGGAAACGGCAAGAGTTTCTTTTGGGAGGAGAGTATCTCCGTTCCGATTCACTATTCCTTCTTTACTGCATCCCTCGCTCCCTCCCATTGACGAATTAACACTGAAATTGAGTCGCTATGGAATACTATGTGTTCTATGACTTCTCCTTCTAAATCGAGGAACGTTTCTACGGAAACGACAATATTTTCTTTTGGGAGGCGAGTATCCCCTTTCCGATGCACTATTCCATCTTTACTGCATCCCTCGCCCCTCACACTGACGAATTAACACGGAAGTGGTGTCGCTATGAAATACTATTGGTTCTGTGACTTCTCCTTCTAAATCGAGTAACTTTTCTATGGAAACGACAAGAGTTTCTTTTGGGAGGAGAGTATCTCCGTTCCGATTCACTATTCCTTCTTTACTGCTTCCCTCGCTCCCTCCCATTGACGAATTAACACTGAAATTGAGTCGCTGTGGAATACTATGTGTTCTATAACTTCTCCTTCTAAATCGAGGAACGTTTCTACGGAAACGACAATATTTTCTTTTGGGAGGCGAGTATCCCCTTTCCGATGCACTATTCCATCTTTACTGCATCCCTCGCCCCTCACACTGACGAATTAACACGGAAGTGGTGTCGCAATGAAATACTATTGGTTCTATGACATCTCCTTCTAAATCGAGTAACGTTTCTATGGAAACGACAAGAGTTTATTTTGGGAGGAGAGTATCTCCGTTCCGATTCACTATTCCTTCTTTACTGCATCCCTCGCTCCCTCCCATTGACGAATTAACACTGAAATTGAGTCGCTATGGAATACTATGTGTTCTATAACTTCTCCTTCTAAAACGAGGAACGTTTCTACGGAAACGACAATATTTTCTTTTGGGAGGCACGTATCCCCTTTCCGATGCACTATTCCACCTTTACTGCATCCCTCGCCCCTCACACTGACGAATTAACACGGAAGTGGTGTCGCTATGAAATACTATTGGTTCTATGACATCTCCTTCTAAATCGAGTAACGTTTCTATGGAAACGACAAGAGTTTCTTTTGGGAGGAGAGTATCTCCGTTCCGATTCACTATTCCTTCTTTACAGCATCCCTCGCTCCCTCCCATTGACGAATTAACACTGAAATTGAGTCGCTATGGAATACTATGTGTTCTATAACTTCTCCTTCTAAATCGAGGAACGTATCTACGGAAACGACAATATTTTCTTTTGGGAGGCGAGTATCCCCTTTCCGATGCACTATTCCATTTTTACTGCATCCCTCGCCCCTCACACTGACGAATTAACACGGAAGTGGTGTCGCTATGAAATACTATTGGTTCTATTACTTCTCCTTCTAAATCGAGTAACGTTTCTATGGAAACGACAAGAGTTTCTTTTGGGAGGAGAGTTTCTCCGTTTGGATTCACTATTCCTTCTTTACTGCATCCCTCGAACCCCTCCCATTTACGAATTAACACTGAAATTGAGTCGCTATGGAATACTATGTGTTCTATAACTACTCCTTCTAAATCGAGGAACGTTTCTACGGAAACGACAATATTTTCCTTTGGGAGGCGAGTATCCCCTTTCCGATGAACTATTCCATCTTTACTGCATCCCTCGCCCCTCACACTGACGAATTAACACGGAAGTGGTGTCGCTATGAAATACTATAGGTTCTATGACATCTCCTTCTAAATCGAGTAACGTTTCTATGGAAACGACGAGAGTTCCTTTTGGGAGGAGAGTATCTCCGTTCCGATTCATTATTCCTTCTTTACTGCATCCCTCGGTCCCTCCCATTGACGAATTAACACTGAAATTGAGTCGCTATGGAATACTATGTGTTCTATGACTTCTCCTTCTAAATCGAGGAACGTTTCTACGGAAAAGACAATATTTTCTTTTGGGAGGCGAGTATCCCCTTTCCGATGCACTATTTCATCTTTATTGCATCCCTCGCCCCTCACACTGACGAATTAACACGGAAGCGGTGTCGCTATGACATACTATTGGTTCTATGACTTCTCCTTCTAAATCGAGTAACGTTTCTATGGAAACGACAAGAGTTTCTTTTGGGAGGCGAGTATCTCCGTTCCGATTCACTATTCCTTCATTACTGCATCCCTCGCTCCCTCCCATTGACGAATTAACACTGAAATTGAGTCGCTATGGAATACTATGTGTTCTATGACTTCTCCTTCTAAATCGAGGAACGTTTCTACGGAAACGACAATATTTTCTTTTGGGAGGCGAGTATCCCCTTTCCGTTGCACTATTCCATCTTTACTGCATCCCTCGCCCCTCACACTGACGAATTAACACGGAAGTGGTGTCGCTATGAAATACTATTGGTTCTATGACTTCTCCTTCTAAATCGAGTAACGTTTCTATGGAAACGACAAGAGTTTCTTTTGGGAGGAGAGTATCTCCGTTCCGATTCACTATTCCTTCTTTACAGCATCCCTCGCTCCCTCCCATTGACGAATTAACACTGAAATTGAGTCGCTATGGAATACTATGTGTTCTATGACTTCTCCTTCTAAATCGAGGAACGTTTCTACGGAAACGACAATATTTTCTTTTGGGAGGCGAGTATCCCCTTTCCGATGCACTATTTCATCTTTACTGCATCCCTCGCCCCTCACACTGACGAATTAACACGGAAGTGGTGTCGCTATGATATACTATTGGTTCTATGACTTCTCCTTCTTAATCGAGTAACGTTTCTATGGAAACGACAAGAGTTTCTTTTGGGAGGAGAGTATCTCCGTTCCGATTCACTATTCCTTCTTTACTGCATCCCTCGCTCCCTCCCATTGACGAATTAACACTGAAATTGAGTCGCTATGGAATACTATGTGTTCTATGCCTTCTCCTTCTAAATCGAGGAACGTTTCTACGGAAACGATAATATTTTCTTTTGGGAGGCGAGTATCCCCTTTCCGATGCACTATTCCATCTTTACTGCATCCCTTGCCCCTCACACTGACGAATTAACACGGAAGTGGTGTCGCTACGAAATCCTATTGGTTCTATGACATCTCCTTCTAAATCGAGTAACGTTTCTATGGAAACCACAAGAGTTTGTTTTGGGAGGCGAGTATCTCAGTTCCGATTCACTATTCCTTCATTACTGCATCCCTCGCTCCCTCCCATTTACGAATTAACACTGAAATTGAGTCGCTATGGAATACTATGTGTTCTATAACTACTCCTTCTAAATCGAGGAACGTTTCTACGGAAACGACAATATTTTCCTTTGGGAGGCGAGTATCCCCTTTCCGATGCACTATTCCATCTTTACTGCATCCCTCGCCCCTCACACTGACGAATTAACACGGAAGTGGTGTCGCTATGAAATACTATTGGTTCTATGACATCTCCTTCTAAATCGAGTAACGTTTCTATGGAAACGACGAGAGTTCCTTTTGGGAGGAGAGTATCTCCGTTCCGATTCACTATTCCTTCTTTACTGCATCCCTCGCTCCCTCCCATTGACGAATTAACACTGAAATTGAGTCGCTATGGAATACTATGTGTTCTATGACTTCTCCTTCTAAATCGAGGAACGTTTCTACGGAAACGACAATATTTTCTTTTGGGAGGCGAGTATCCCCTTTCCGATGCACTACTCCATCTTTACTGCATCCCTCGCCCCTCACACTGACGAATTAACACGGAAGTGGTGTCGCTATGAAATACTATTGGTTCTATGACATCTCCTTCTAAATCGAGTAACGTTTCTATGGAAACGACAAGAGTTTCTTTTGGGAGGAGAGTATCTCCGTTCCGATTCACTATTCCTTCTTTACTGCATCCCTCGCTGCCTCCCATTGACGAATTAACACTGAAATTGAGTCGCTATGGAATACTATGTGTTCTATGACTTCTCCTTCTAAATCGAGGAACGTTTCTACGGAAACGACAATATTTTCTTTTGGGAGGCGAGTATCCCCTTTCCGATGCACTACTCCATCTTTACTGCATCCCTCGCCCCTCACACTGACAAATTAACACGGAAGTGGTGTCGCTATGAAATACTATTGGTTCTATGACTTCTCCTTCTAAATCGAGTAACGTTTCTATGGAAACGGCAAGAGTTTCTTTTGGGAGGAGAGTATCTCCGTTCCGATTCACTATTCCTTCTTTACTGCATCCCTCGCTCCCTCCCATTGACGAATTAACACTGAAATTGAGTCGCTATGGAATACTATGTGTTCTATGACTTCTCCTTCTAAATCGAGGAACGTTTCTACGGAAACGACAATATTTTCTTTTGGGAGGCGAGTATCCCCTTTCCGATGCACTATTCCATCTTTACTGCATCCCTCGCCCCTCACACTGACGAATTAACACGGAAGTGGTGTCGCTATGAAATACTATTGGTTCTGTGACTTCTCCTTCTAAATCGAGTAACTTTTCTATGGAAACGACAAGAGTTTCTTTTGGGAGGAGAGTATCTCCGTTCCGATTCACTATTCCTTCTTTACTGCTTCCCTCGCTCCCTCCCATTGACGAATTAACACTGAAATTGAGTCGCTATGGAATACTATGTGTTCTATGACTTCTCCTTCTAAATCGAGGAACGTTTCTACGGAAAAGACAATATTTTCTTTTGGGAGGCGAGTATCCCCTTTCCGATGCACTATTTCATCTTTATTGCATCCCTCGCCCCTCACACTGACAAATTAACACGGAAGCGGTGTCGCTATGACATACTATTGGTTCTATGACTTCTCCTTCTTAATCGAGTAACGTTTCTATGGAAACGACAAGAGTTTCTTTTGGGAGGAGAGTATCTCCGTTCCGATTCACTATTCCTTCTTTACTGCATCCCTCGCTCCCTCCCATTGACGAATTAACACTGAAATTGAGTCGCTATGGAATACTATGTGTTCTATGACTTCTCCTTCTAAATCGAGGAAAGTTTCTGCGGAAACGACAATATTTTCTTTTGGGAGGCAAGTATCCCCTTTCCGATGCACTATTCCATCTTTACTGCATCCCTTGCCCCTCACACTGACGAATTAACACGGAAGTGGTGTCGCTATGAAATACTATTGGTTCTATGACTTCTCCTTCTAAATCGAGTAACGTTTCTATGGAAACGACAAGAGTTTCTTTTGGGAGGAGAGTATCTCCGTTCCGATTCACTATTCCTTCTTTACTGCATCCCTCGCTCCTCCCATTGACGAATTAACACTGAAATTGAGTCGCTATGGAATACTATGTGTTCTATGACTTCTCCTTCTAAATCGAGGAACGTTTCTACGGAAACGACAATATTTTCTTTTGGGAGGCGAGTATCGCCTTTCCGATGCACTATTCCATCTTTACTGCATCCCTTGCCCCTCACACTGACGAATTAACACGGAAGTGGTGTCGCTACGAAATACTATTGGTTCTATGACATCTCCTTCTAAATCGAGTAACGTTTCTATGGAAACCACAAGAGTTTGTTTTGGGAGGCGAGTATCTCCGTTCCGATTCACTATTCCTTCTTTACTGCATCCCTCGCTCCCTCCCATTTACGAATTAACACTGAAATTGAGTCGCTATGGAATACTATGTGTTCTATGACTTCTCCTTCTAAATCGAGGAACGTTTCTACGGAAACGACAATATTTTCTTTTGGGAGGCGAGTATCCCCTTTCCGTTGCACTAATCTATCTTTACTGCATCCCTCGCCACTCACACTGACGAATTAACACGGAAGTGGTGTCGCTATGAAATACTATTGGTTCTATGACTTCTCCTTCTAAATCGAGTAACGTTTCTATGGAAACGACAAGAGTTTCTTTTGGGAGGAGAGTATCTCCGTTCCGATTCACTATTCCTTCTTTACTGCATCCCTCGCTCCCTCCCATTGACGAATTAACACTGAAATTGAGTCGCTATGGAATACTATGTGTTCTATGACTTCTCCTTCTAAATCGAGGAACGTTTCTACGGAAACGACAATATTTTCTTTTGGGAGGCGAGTATCCCCTTTCCGATGCACTATTCCATCTTTACTGCATCCCTCGCCCCTCCCACTGACGAATTAACACGGAAGTGGTGTCGCTATGAAATACTATTGGTTCTGTGACTTCTCCTTCTAAATCGAGTAACTTTTCTATGGAAACGACAAGAGTTTCTTTTGGGAGGAGAGTATCTCCGTTCCGATTCACTATTCCTTCTTTACTGCATCCCTCGCTACCTCCCATTGACGAATTAACACTGAAATTGAGTCGCTATGGAATACTATGTGTTCTATGACTTCTCCTTCTAAATCGAGGAACGTTTCTACGGAAACGACAATATTTTCTTTTGGGAGGCGAGTATCCCCTTTCCGATGCACTATTTCATCTTTACTGCATCCCTCGCCCCTCACACTGACGAATTAACACGGAAGTGGTGTCGCTATGAAATACTATTGGTTCTATGACTTCTCCTTCTTAATCGAGTAACGTTTCTATGGAAACGACAAGAGTTTCTTTTGGGAGGAGAGTATCTCCGTACCGATTCACAATTCCTTCTTTACTGCATCCCTCGCTCCCTCCCACTGACGAATTAACACTGAAATTGAGTCGCTATGGAATACTATGTGTTCTATGACTTCTCCTTCTAAATCGAGGAACGTTTCTACGGAAACGACAATATTTTCTTTTGGGAGGCGAGTATCCCCTTTCCGATGCACTATTCCATCTTTACTGCATCCCTCGCCCCTCACACTGACGAATTAACACGGAAGTGGTGTCGCTATGAAATACTATTGGTTCTATGACTTCTCCATCTAAATCGAGTAACGTTTCTATGGAAACGACAAGAGTTTCTTTTGGGAGGAGAGAATCTCCGTTCCAATTCACTACTCCTTCTTTACTGCATCCCTCGCTCCCTCCCATTGTCGAATTAACACTGAAATTGAGTCGCTGTGGAATACTATGTGTTCTATGACTTCTCCTTCTAAATCGAGGAACGTTTCTACGGAAACGACAGTATTTTCTTTTGGGAGGCGAGTATCCCCTTTCCGCTGCACTATTCCATCTTTACTGCATCCCTCGCCCCTCACACTGACGAATTAACACGGAAGTGGTGTCGCTATGAAATACTATTGGTTCTATGACTTCTCCTTCTAAATCGAGTAACGTTTCTATGGAAACGACAAGAGTTTCTTTTGGGTGGAGAGTATCTCCGTTCCGATTCACTATTCCTTCTTTACTGCATCTCTCGCTCCCTCCCATTGACGAATTAACACTGAAATTGAGTCGCTATGGAATACTATGTGTTCTATGACTTCTCCTTCTAAATCGAGGAACGTTTCTACGGAAACGACAATATTTTCTTTTGGGAGGCGAGTATCCCCTTTCCGATGCACTATTTCATCTTTATTGCATCCCTCGCCCCTCACACTGACGAATTAACACGGAAGCGGTGTCGCTATGAAATACTATTGGTTCTATGACTTCTCCTTCTAAATCGAGTAGCGTTTCTATGGAAACGACAAGAGTTTCTTTTGGGAGGAGAGATTCTCCGTTCCGATTCACTATTCCTTCTTTACTGCATCCCTCGCTCCCTCCCATTGACGAATTGCCACTGAAATTGAGTCGCTATGGAATAGTATGTGTTCTATGACTTCTCCTTCTAAATCGAGGAACGTTTCTACGGAAACGACAATATTTTCTTTTGGGAGGCGAGTATCCCCTTTCCGTTGCACTATTCCATCTTTACTGCATCCCTCGCCCCTCACACTGACGAATTAACACGGAAGTGGTGTCGCTATGAAATACTATTGGTTCTATGACTTCTCCTTCTAAATCGAGTAGCGTTTCTATGGAAACGACAAGAGTTTCTTTTGGGAGGAGAGTATCTCCGTTCCGATTCACTATTCCTTCTTTACTGCATCTCTCGCTCCCGCCCATTGACGAATTAACACTGAAATTGAGTCGCTATGGAATACTATGTGTTCTATGACTTCTCCTTCTAAATCGAGGAACGTTTCTACGGAAACGACAATATTTTCTTTTGGGAGGCGAGTATCCCCTTTCCGATGCACTATTCCATCTTTACTGCATCCTTCGCCCCTCACACTGTCGAATTAACACGGAAGTGGTGTCGCTATGAAATACTATTGGTTCTGTGACTCCTCCTTCTAAATCGAGTAACGTTTCTATGGAAACGACAAGAGTTTCTTTTGGGAAGAGAGTATCTCCGTTCCGATTCACTATTCCTTCTTTACTACAACCCTCGCTCCCTCCCATTGACGAATTAACACTGAAATTGAGTCGCTATGGAATACTATGTGTTCTATGACTTCTCCTTCTAAATCGAGGAACGTTTCTACGGAAACGACAATATTTTCTTTTGGGAGGCGAGTATCCCCTTTCCGATGCACTATTCCATCTTTACTGCATCCCTCGCCCCTCACACTGACGAATTAACACGGAAGTGGTGTCGCTATGAAATACTATTGGTTCTATGACTTCTCCCTCTAAATCGAATAACGCTTCTATGGAAACGACAAGAGTTTCTTTTGGGAGGAGAGTATCTCCGTTCCGATTCACTATTCCTTCTTTACTGCATCCCTCGCTCCCTCCCATTGACGAATTAACACTGAAATAGAGTCGCTATGGAATACTATGTGTTCTATGACTTCTCCTTCTAAATCGAGGAACGTTTCTACGGAGACGACAATATTTTCTTTTGGGAGGCGAGTATCCCCTTTCCAATGCAGTATTCCATCTATACTGCATCCCTCGCCCCTCACACTGACGAATTAACACGGAAGTGGTGTCGCTATGAAATACTATTGGTTCTGTGACTTCTCCTTCTAAATCGAGTAACTTTTCTATGGAAACGACAAGAGTTTCTTTTGGGAGGAGAGTATCTCCGTTCCGATTCACTATTCCTTCTTTACTGCATCCCTCGCTACCTCCCATTGACGAATTAACACTGAAATTGAGTCGCTATGGAATACTATGTGTTCTATGACTTCTCCTTCTAAATCGAGGAACGTTTTTACGGAAACGACAATATTTTCTTTTGGGAGGCGAGTATCCCCTTTCCGATGCACTATTTCATCTTTACTGCATCCCTCGCCCCTCACACTGACGAATTAACACGGAAGTGGTGTCGCTATGAAATACTATTGGTTCTATGACTTCTCCTTCTTAATCGAGTAACGTTTCTATGGAAACGACAAGAGTTTCTTTTGGGAGGAGAGTATCTCCGTACCGATTCACAATTCCTTCTTTACTGCATACCTCGCTCCCTCCCACTGACGAATTAACACTGAAATTGAGTCGCTATGGAATACTATGTGTTCTATGACTTCTCCTTCTAAATCGAGGAACGTTTCTACGGAAACGACAATATTTTCTTTTGGGAGGCGAGTATCCCCTTTCCGATGCACTATTCCATCTTTACTGCATCCCTTGCCCCTCACACTGACGAATTAACACGGAAGTGGTGTCGCTATGAAATACTATTGGTTCTATGACTTCTCCATCTAAATCGAGTAACGTTTCTATGGAAACGACAAGAGTTTCTTTTGGGAGGAGAGAATCTCCGTTCCAATTCACTACTCCTTCTTTACTGCATCCCTCGCTCCCTCCCATTGTCGAATTAACACTGAAATTGAGTCGCTGTGGAATACTATGTGTTCTATGACTTCTCCTTCTAAATCGAGGAACGTTTCTACGGAAACGACAGTATTTTCTTTTGGGAGGCGAGTATCCCCTTTCCGCTGCACTATTCCATCTTTACTGCATCCCTCGCCCCTCACACTGACGAATTAACACGGAAGTGGTGTCGCTATGAAATACTATTGGTTCTATGACTTCTCCTTCTAAATCGAGTAACGTTTCTATGGAAACGACAAGAGTTTCTTTTGGGTGGAGAGTATCTCCGTTCCGATTCACTATTCCTTCTTTACTGCATCTCTCGCTCCCTCCCATTGACGAATTAACACTGAAATTGAGTCGCTATGGAATACTATGTGTTCTATGACTTCTCCTTCTAAATCGAGGAACGTTTCTACGGAAACGACAATATTTTCTTTTGGGAGGCGAGTATCCCCTTTCCGATGCACTATTTCATCTTTATTGCATCCCTCGCCCCTCACACTGACGAATTAACACGGAAGCGGTGTCGCTATGAAATACTATTGGTTCTATGACTTCTCCTTCTAAATCGAGTAGCGTTTCTATGGAAACGACAAGAGTTTCTTTTGGGAGGAGAGATTCTCCGTTCCGATTCACTATTCCTTCTTTACTGCATCCCTCGCTCCCTCCCATTGACGAATTGCCACTGAAATTGAGTCGCTATGGAATAGTATGTGTTCTATGACTTCTCCTTCTAAATCGAGGAACGTTTCTACGGAAACGACAATATTTTCTTTTGGGAGGCGAGTATCCCCTTTCCGTTGCACTATTCCATCTTTACTGCATCCCTCGCCCCTCACACTGACGAATTAACACGGAAGTGGTGTCGCTATGAAATACTATTGGTTCTATGACTTCTCCTTCTAAATCGAGTAGCGTTTCTATGGAAACGACAAGAGTTTCTTTTGGGAGGAGAGTATCTCCGTTCCGATTCACTATTCCTTCTTTACTGCATCTCTCGCTCCCGCCCATTGACGAATTAACACTGAAATTGAGTCGCTATGGAATACTATGTGTTCTATGACTTCTCCTTCTAAATCGAGGAACGTTTCTACGGAAACGACAATATTTTCTTTTGGGAGGCGAGTATCCCCTTTCCGATGCACTATTCCATCTTTACTGCATCCTTCGCCCCTCACACTGTCGAATTAACACGGAAGTGGTGTCGCTATGAAATACTATTGGTTCTGTGACTCCTCCTTCTAAATCGAGTAACGTTTCTATGGAAACGACAAGAGTTTCTTTTGGGAAGAGAGTATCTCCGTTCCGATTCACTATTCCTTCTTTACTACAACCCTCGCTCCCTCCCATTGACGAATTAACACTGAAATTGAGTCGCTATGGAATACTATGTGTTCTATGACTTCTCCTTCTAAATCGAGGAACGTTTCTACGGAAACGACAATATTTTCTTTTGGGAGGCGAGTATCCCCTTTCCGATGCACTATTCCATCTTTACTGCATCCCTCGCCCCTCACACTGACGAATTAACACGGAAGTGGTGTCGCTATGAAATACTATTGGTTCTATGACTTCTCCCTCTAAATCGAATAACGCTTCTATGGAAACGACAAGAGTTTCTTTTGGGAGGAGAGTATCTCCGTTCCGATTCACTATTCCTTCTTTACTGCATCCCTCGCTCCCTCCCATTGACGAATTAACACTGAAATAGAGTCGCTATGGAATACTATGTGTTCTATGACTTCTCCTTCTAAATCGAGGAACGTTTCTACGGAGACGACAATATTTTCTTTTGGGAGGCGAGTATCCCCTTTCCAATGCAGTATTCCATCTATACTGCATCCCTCGCCCCTCACACTGACGAATTAACACGGAAGTGGTGTCGCTATGAAATACTATTGGTTCTGTGACTTCTCCTTCTAAATCGAGTAACTTTTCTATGGAAACGACAAGAGTTTCTTTTGGGAGGAGAGTATCTCCGTTCCGATTCACTATTCCTTCTTTACTGCATCCCTCGCTACCTCCCATTGACGAATTAACACTGAAATTGAGTCGCTATGGAATACTATGTGTTCTATGACTTCTCCTTCTAAATCGAGGAACGTTTTTACGGAAACGACAATATTTTCTTTTGGGAGGCGAGTATCCCCTTTCCGATGCACTATTTCATCTTTACTGCATCCCTCGCCCCTCACACTGACGAATTAACACGGAAGTGGTGTCGCTATGAAATACTATTGGTTCTATGACTTCTCCTTCTTAATCGAGTAACGTTTCTATGGAAACGACAAGAGTTTCTTTTGGGAGGAGAGTATCTCCGTACCGATTCACAATTCCTTCTTTACTGCATACCTCGCTCCCTCCCACTGACGAATTAACACTGAAATTGAGTCGCTATGGAATACTATGTGTTCTATGACTTCTCCTTCTAAATCGAGGAACGTTTCTACGGAAACGACAATATTTTCTTTTGGGAGGCGAGTATCCCCTTTCCGATGCACTATTCCATCTTTACTGCATCCCTTGCCCCTCACACTGACGAATTAACACGGAAGTGGTGTCGCTATGAAATACTATTGGTTCTATGACTTCTCCTTCTAAATCGAGTAACGTTTCTATGGAAACGACAAGAGTTTCTTTTGGGAGGCGAGTATCTCCGTTCCGATTCACTATTCCTTCTTTACTGCATCCCTCGCTCCCTCCCATTGACGAATTAACACTGAAATTGAGTCGCTATGGAATACTATGTGTTCTATGACTTCTCCTTCTAAATCGAGGAACGTTTCTACGGAAACGACAATATTTTCTTTTGGGAGGCGAGTATCCCCTTTCCGTTGCACTATTCCATCTTTACTGCATCCCTCGCCCCTCACACTGACGAATTAACACGGAAGTGGTGTCGCTATGAAATACTATTGGTTCTATGACTTCTCCATCTAAATCGAGTAACGTTTCTATGGAAACGACAAGAGTTTCTTTTGGGAGGAGAGAATCTCCGTTCCAATTCACTACTCCTTCTTTACTGCATCCCTCGCTCCCTCCCATTGTCGAATTAACACTGAAATTGAGTCGCTGTGGAATACTATGTGTTCTATGACTTCTCCTTCTAAATCGAGGAACGTTTCTACGGAAACGACAGTATTTTCTTTTGGGAGGCGAGTATCCCCTTTCCGCTGCACTATTCCATCTTTACTGCATCCCTCGCCCCTCACACTGACGAATTAACACGGAAGTGGTGTCGCTATGAAATACTATTGGTTCTATGACTTCTCCTTCTAAATCGAGTAACGTTTCTATGGAAACGACAAGAGTTTCTTTTGGGTGGAGAGTATCTCCGTTCCGATTCACTATTCCTTCTTTACTGCATCTCTCGCTCCCTCCCATTGACGAATTAACACTGAAATTGAGTCGCTATGGAATACTATGTGTTCTATGACTTCTCCTTCTAAATCGAGGAACGTTTCTACGGAAACGACAATATTTTCTTTTGGGAGGCGAGTATCCCCTTTCCGATGCACTATTTCATCTTTATTGCATCCCTCGCCCCTCACACTGACGAATTAACACGGAAGCGGTGTCGCTATGAAATACTATTGGTTCTATGACTTCTCCTTCTAAATCGAGTAGCGTTTCTATGGAAACGACAAGAGTTTCTTTTGGGAGGAGAGAATCTCCGTTCCGATTCACTATTCCTTCTTTACTGCATCCCTCGCTCCCTCCCATTGACGAATTGCCACTGAAATTGAGTCGCTATGGAATACTATGTGTTCTATGACTTCTCCTTCTAAATCGAGGAATGTTTCTACGGAAACGACAATATTTTCTTTTGGGAGGCGAGTATCCCCTTTCCGTTGCACTATTCCATCTTTACTGCATCCCTCGCCCCTCACACTGACGAATTAACACGGAAGTGGTGTCGCTATGAAATACTATTGGTTCTATGACTTCTCCTTCTAAATCGAGTAACGTTTCTATGGAAACGACAAGAGTTTCTTTTGGGAGGAGAGTATCTCCGTTCCGATTCACTATTCCTTCTTTACTGCATCTCTCGCTCCCGCCCATTGACGAATTAACACTGAAATTGAGTCGCTATGGAATACTATGTGTTCTATGACTTCTCCTTCTAAATCGAGGAACGTTTCTACGGAAACGACAATATCTTCTTTTGGGAGGCGAGTATCCCCTTTCCGATGCACTATTCCATCTTTACTGCATCCTTCGCCCCTCACACTGTCGAATTAACACGGAAGTGGTGTCGCTATGAAATACTATTGGTTCTGTGACTCCTCCTTCTAAATCGAGTAACGTTTCTATGGAAACGACAAGAGTTTCTTTTGGGAAGAGAGTATCTCCGTTCCGATTCACTATTCCTTCTTTACTGCAACCCTCGCTCCCTCCCATTGACGAATTAACACTGAAATTGAGTCGCTATGGAATACTATGTGTTCTATGACTTCTCCTTCTAAATCGAGGAACGTTTCTACGGAAACGACAATATTTTCTTTTGGGAGGCGAGTATCCCCTTTCCGATGCACTATTCCATCTTTACTGCATCCCTCGCCCCTCACACTGACGAATTAACACGGAAGTGGTGTCGCTATGAAATACTATTGGTTCTATGACTTCTCCCTCTAAATCGAATAACGCTTCTATGGAAACGACAAGAGTTTCTTTTGGGAGGAGAGTATCTCCGTTCCGATTCACTATTCCTTCTTTACTGCATCCCTCGCTCCCTCCCATTGACGAATTAACACTGAAATAGAGTCGCTATGGAATACTATGTGTTCTATGACTTCTCCTTCTAAATCGAGGAACGTTTCTACGGAGACGACAATATTTTCTTTTGGGAGGCGAGTATCCCCTTTCCAATGCAGTATTCCATCTATACTGCATCCCTCGCCCCTCACACTGACGAATTAACACGGAAGTGGTGTCGCTATAAAATACTATTGGTTCTATGACTTCTTCTTCTAAATCGAGTAACGTTTCTATGGAAACGACAAGAGTTTCTTTTGGGAGGAGAGTATCTCCGTTCTGATTCACTATTCCTTCTTTACTGCATCCCTCGCTCCCTCCCATTGACGAATTAAAACTGAAATTGAGTCGCTATGGAATACTATGTGTTCTATGACTTCTCCTTCTAAATCGAGGAACGTTTCTACGGAAACGACAATATTTTCTTTTGGGAGGCGAGTATCCCCTTTCCGATGCACTACTCCATCTTTACTGCATCCCTCGCCCCTCACACTGACGAATTAACACGGAAGTGGTGTCGCTATGAAATACTATTGGTTCTATGACTTCTCCCTCTAAATCGAATAACGCTTCTATGGAAACGACAAGAGTTTCTTTTGGGAGGAGAGTATCTCCGTTCCGATTCACTATTCCTTCTTTACTGCATCCCTCGCTCCCTCCCATTGACGAATTAACACTGAAATAGAGTCGCTATGGAGTACTATGTGTTCTATGACTTCTCCTTCTAAATCGAGGATCGTTTCTACGGAAACAACAATATTTTCTTTCGGGAGGCGAGTATCCCCTTTCCGATGCACTATTCCATCTTTACTGCATCCCTCGCCCCTCACACTGACGAATTAACACGGAAGTGGTGACGCTATGAAATACTATTGGTTCTATGACTTCTCCTTCTAAATCGAGTAACGTTTCTATGGAAACGACAAGAGTTTCTTTTGGGAGGCAAGTATCTCCGTTCCGATTCACTAATCCTTCATTACTGCATCCCTCGCTCCCTCCCATTGCCGAATTAACACTGAAATTGAGTCGCTATGGAATACTATGTGTTCTATGACTTCTCCTTCTAAATCGAGGAACGTTTCTACGGAAACGGCAATATTTTCTTTTGGGAGGCGAGTATCCCCTTTCCGATGCACTATTCTATCTTTACTGCATCCCTCGCCCCTCACACTGACGAATTAACACGCAAGTGGTGTCGCTATGAAATACTATTGGTTCTATGACATCTCCTTCTAAATCGAGTAACGTTTCAATGGAAACGACAAGAGTTTCTTTTGGGACGAGAGAATCTCCGTTCCGATTCACTATTGCTTCTTTACTGCATCCCTCGCTCCCTCCCATTGACGAATTAACACTGAAATTGAGTCGCTATGGATTACTATGTGTTCTATGACTTCTCCTTCTAAATCGAGGAACGTTTCTACGGAAACGACAATATTTTCTTTTGGGAGGCGAGTATCCCCTTTCCGATGCAGTATTCCATCTTTACTGCATCCCTCGCCCCTCACACTGACGAATTAACACGGAAGTGGTGTCGCTATGAAATACTATTGGTTCTATGACTTCTCTTTCTAAATCGAGTAACGTTTCTATGGAAACGACAAGAGTTTCTTTTGGGAGGAGAGTATCTCCGTTCCGATTCACTATTTCTTCTTTACTGCATCCCTCGCTCCCTCCCATTGACGAATTAACACTGAAATTGAGTCGCTATGGAATACTATGTGTTCTATGACTTCTCCTTCTAAATCGAGGAACGTTTCTACGGAAACGACAATATTTTCTTTTTGGAGGCGAGTATCCCCTTTCCGATGCACTATTCCATCATTACTGCATCCCTCGCCCCTCACACTGACGAATTAACACGAAAGTGGTGTTGCTATGAAGTTGCATTGGTTCTATGACTTCTCCTTCTAAATCGAGTAACGTTTCTATGGAAACGACAAGAGTTTCTTTTGGGAGGAGAGTTTCTCCGTTCCGATTCACTATTCCTTCTTTACTGCATCCCTCGCTCCCTCCCATTGACGAATTAACACTGAAATTGAGTCGCTATGGAATACTATGTATTCTATGACTTCTCCTTCTAAATCGAGGAACGTTTCTACGGAAACGACAATATTTTCTTTTGGGAGGCGAGTATCCCCTTTCCGATGCACTATTCCATCTTTACTGCATCCCTCGCCCCTCACACTGACGAATTAACACGGAAGTGGTGTCGCTATGAAATACTATTGGTTCTATGACTTCTCCTTCTAAATCGAGTAACGTTTCTATGGATACGACAAGAGTTTCTTTTGGGCGGAGAGTATCTCCGTTCCGATTCACTATTCCTTCTTCACTGCATCCCTCGCTCCCTCCCATTGACGAATTAACACAGAAATTGAGTCGCTATGGAATACTATGTGTTCTATGACTTCTCCTTCTAAATCGAGGAACGTTTCTACGGAAACGACAATATTTTCTTTTGGGAGGCGAGTATCCCCTTTCCGATGCACTATTCCATCTTTACTGCATCCCTCGCCCCTCACACTGACGAATTAACACGGAAGTGGTGTCGCTATGAAATACTATTGGTTCTATGACATCTCCTTCTAAATCGAGTAACGTTTCTATGGAAACGACAAGAGTTTCTTTTGGGAGGAGAGTATCTCCGTTCCGATTCACTATTCCTTCTTTACTGCATCCCTCGCTCCCTCCCATTGACGAATTAACACTGAAATTGAGTCGCTATGGAATACTATGTGTTCTATGACTTCTCCTTCTAAATCGAGGAACGTTTCTACGGAAACGACAATATTTTCTTTTGGGAAGCGAGTATCCCCTTTCCGATGCACTATTCCATCTTTACTGCATCCCTCGCCCCTCACACTGACGAATTAACACGAAAGTGGTGTCGCTATGAAATACTATTGGTTCTATGACTTCTCCTTCTAAATCGAGTAATGTTTCTATGGAAACGACAAGAGTTTCTTTTGGGAGGAGAGTATCTCCGTTCCGATTCAATATTCCTTCTTTACTGCATCCCTCGCTCCCTCCCATTGACGAATTAACACTGAAATTGAGTCGCTATGGAATACTATGTGTTTTATAACTTCTCCTTCAAAATCGAAGAACGTTTCTACGGAAACGACAATATTTTCTTCTGGGAGGCGAGTATCTCCTTTCCGATGTACTATTCCATCTTTACTGCATCCCTCGCCCCTCACACTGACGAATTAACACGGAAGTGGTGTCGCTATGAAATACTACGTGTTCTATAACTAGTCCTTCTAAATCGAGGAACGTTTCTACGGAAACGACAATATTTTCTTTTGGGAGGCGAGTATCCCCTTTCCGATGCACTATTCCATCTTTACTGCATCCCTCGCCCCTCACACTGACGAATTAACACGGAAGTGGTGTCGCTATGAAATACTATTGGTTCTATGACATCTCCTTGTAAATCGAGTAACGTTTCTATGGAAACGACAAGAGTTTCTTTTGGGAGGAGAGTATCTCCGTTCCGATTCACTATTCCTTCTTTACTGCATCCCTCGCTCCCTCCCATTGACGAATTAACACTGAAATTGAGTCGCTATGGAATACTATGTGTTCTATGACTTCTCCTTCTAAATCGAGGAACGTTTCTACGGAAACGACAATATTTTCTTTTGGGAGGCGAGTATCCCCTTTCCGATGCACTATTCCATCTTTACTGCATCCCTCGCCCCTCACACTGACGAATTAGCACGAAAGTGGTGTCGCTATGAAATACTATTGGTTCTATGACTTCTCCTTCTAAATCGAGTAACGTTTCTATGGAAACGACAAGAGTTTCTTTTGGGAGGAGAGTATCTCCGTTCCGATTCAATATTCCTTCTTTACTGCATCCCTCGCTCCCTCTCATTGACGAATTAACACTTAAATTGAGTCGCTATGGAATACTATGTGTTCTATGACTTCTCCTTCGAAATCGAGGAACGTTTCTACGGAAACAACAATATTTTCTTTTGGGAGGCGAGTATTCCCTTTCCGATGGACTATTCCATCTTTACTGCATCCCTCGCCCCTCACACTGACGAGTTAACACGGAAGTGGTGTCGCTATGAAATACTATTGGTTCTATGACTTCTCCTTGTAAATCGAGTACCGTTTCTATGGAAACGACAAGAGTTTCTTTTGGGAGGAGAGTATCTCCGTTCCGATTCACTATTCCTTCTTTACTGCATCCCTCGCTCCTTCCCATTGACGAATTAACACTGAAATTGAGTCGCTATGGAATACTATGTGTTCTATAACTTCTCCTTCTAAATCGAGGAACGTTTCTACACAAACGACAATATTTTCTTTTGGGAGGCGAGTATCCCCTTTCCGATGCACTATTCCTTCTTTACTGCATCCCTCGCCCCTCACACTGACGAATTAACACGGAAGTGGTGTCGCTATGATATACTATTGGTTCTATGACATCTCGTTCTAAATCGAGTAACGTTTCTATGGAAACGACAAGAGTTTCTTTTGGGAGGAGAGTATCTCCGTTCCGATTCACTGTTCCTTCTTTACTGCATCCCTCGCTCCCTCCCATTGACGAATTAACACTGAAATTGAGTCGCTATGGAATACTATGTGTTCTATGACTTCTCCTTCTAAATCGAGGAACGTTTCTACGGAAACGACAATATTTTCTTTTGGGAGGCGAGTATCCCCTTTCCGATGCACTATTCCATCTTTACTGCATCCCTCGCCCCTCACACTGACGAATTAACACGGAAGTGGTGTCGCTATGAAATACTGTTGGTTCTATGACATCTCCTTCTAAATCGAGTAACGTTTCTATGGAAACGACAAGAGTTTCTTTTGGGAGGAGAGTATCTCCGTTCCGATTCACTATTCCTTCTTTACTGCATCCCTCGCTCCCTCCCATTGACGAATTAACACTGAAATTGAGTCGCTATGGAATACTATGTGTTCTATGACTTCTCCTTCTAAATCGAGGAACGTTTCTACGGAAACGACAATATTTTCTTTTGGGAAGCGAGTATCCCCTTTCCGATGCACTATTCCATCTTTACTGCATCCCTCGCCCCTCACACTGACGAATTAACACGAAAGTGGTGTCGCTATGAAATACTATTGGTTCTATGACTTCTCCTTCTAAATCGAGTAATGTTTCTATGGAAACGACAAGAGTTTCTTTTGGGAGGAGAGTATCTCCGTTCCGATTCAATATTCCTTCTTTACTGCATCCCTCGCTCCCTCCCATTGACGAATTAACACTGAAATTGAGTCGCTATGGAATACTATGTGTTTTATAACTTCTCCTTCAAAATCGAAGAACGTTTCTACGGAAACGACAATATTTTCTTCTGGGAGGCGAGTATCTCCTTTCCGATGTACTATTCCATCTTTACTGCATCCCTCGCCCCTCACACTGACGAATTAACACGGAAGTGGTGTCGCTATGAAATACTACGTGTTCTATAACTAGTCCTTCTAAATCGAGGAACGTTTCTACGGAAACGACAATATTTTCTTTTGGGAGGCGAGTATCCCCTTTCCGATGCACTATTCCATCTTTACTGCATCCCTCGCCCCTCACACTGACGAATTAACACGGAAGTGGTGTCGCTATGAAATACTATTGGTTCTATGACATCTCCTTGTAAATCGAGTAACGTTTCTATGGAAACGACAAGAGTTTCTTTTGGGAGGAGAGTATCTCCGTTCCGATTCACTATTCCTTCTTTACTGCATCCCTCGCTCCCTCCCATTGACGAATTAACACTGAAATTGAGTCGCTATGGAATACTATGTGTTCTATGACTTCTCCTTCTAAATCGAGGAACGTTTCTACGGAAACGACAATATTTTCTTTTGGGAGGCGAGTATCCCCTTTCCGATGCACTATTCCATCTTTACTGCATCCCTCGCCCCTCACACTGACGAATTAGCACGAAAGTGGTGTCGCTATGAAATACTATTGGTTCTATGACTTCTCCTTCTAAATCGAGTAACGTTTCTATGGAAACGACAAGAGTTTCTTTTGGGAGGAGAGTATCTCCGTTCCGATTCAATATTCCTTCTTTACTGCATCCCTCGCTCCCTCTCATTGACGAATTAACACTTAAATTGAGTCGCTATGGAATACTATGTGTTCTATGACTTCTCCTTCGAAATCGAGGAACGTTTCTACGGAAACAACAATATTTTCTTTTGGGAGGCGAGTATTCCCTTTCCGATGGACTATTCCATCTTTACTGCATCCCTCGCCCCTCACACTGACGAGTTAACACGGAAGTGGTGTCGCTATGAAATACTATTGGTTCTATGACTTCTCCTTGTAAATCGAGTACCGTTTCTATGGAAACGACAAGAGTTTCTTTTGGGAGGAGAGTATCTCCGTTCCGATTCACTATTCCTTCTTTACTGCATCCCTCGCTCCTTCCCATTGACGAATTAACACTGAAATTGAGTCGCTATGGAATACTATGTGTTCTATAACTTCTCCTTCTAAATCGAGGAACGTTTCTACACAAACGACAATATTTTCTTTTGGGAGGCGAGTATCCCCTTTCCGATGCACTATTCCTTCTTTACTGCATCCCTCGCCCCTCACACTGACGAATTAACACGGAAGTGGTGTCGCTATGATATACTATTGGTTCTATGACATCTCGTTCTAAATCGAGTAACGTTTCTATGGAAACGACAAGAGTTTCTTTTGGGAGGAGAGTATCTCCGTTCCGATTCACTGTTCCTTCTTTACTGCATCCCTCGCTCCCTCCCATTGACGAATTAACACTGAAATTGAGTCGCTATGGAATACTATGTGTTCTATAACTTCTCCTTCTAAATCGAGGAACGTTTCTACGGAAACGACAATATTTTCTTTTGGGAGGCGAGTATCCCCTTTCCGATGCACTATTCCATCTTTACTGCATCCCTCGCCCCTCACACTGACGAATTAACACGGAAGTGGTGTCGCTATGAAATACTATTGGTTCTAAGACATCTCCTTCTAAATCGAGTAACGTTTCTATGGAAACGACAAGGGTTTCTTTTGGGAGGAGAGTATCTCCGTTCCGATTCACTATTCCTTCTTTACTGCATCCCTCGCTCCCTCCCATTGACGAATTAACACTGAAATTGAGTCGCTATGGAATACTATGTGTTCTATAACTTCCCCTTTGTGATGTTACAAAATAAAAGTGATGTTGTTATTCGATGGAAAGTTGGAAATTGAGATTTAGCTTACTGTTTTATCAATCACAGTTGGCGTAAGAATCATGGATTGACAATTGTCATAAAATATTGCATTATGAGATGTGATTAGTTTTTACTTGCGGTTTCGCGTGGCTTGAGGCAGTCACAACTAGCGTGCTATTGATTAAGAAGTTGCGTTATCGTCTTTCTAATTACTTCATGATCGTAGATACGATCATACCCGGTTGTGAAGTTATTGTTATGACAAAACAATTTCCTAAGGGACCAGAAAGTTCTTAAGGGCGCAAAAACAACTGTAACATCACACAAAAGGAAATCCAATATTAAAGCTGATGCAAGAAGACGATAAAACAGTTTTCTTTTTATCAATGTAACACGCACATTGGACTGCTGATCTTGGCGTCTGTAATATTAGCAAAATGCATAATTAAAATGAAAATAATACTGAGGAGATAATAGGAATGAGCACTGCTAAATGATTCAGTATTCCCAGAACAAATATTTATTGTAACTGAAACATATATCGTACCTTAAGCTTAATACAACAATGACGGTAGATTTTTATGTCCGTATCATGTCTATTTAGCGCTCTTTTATATAGCCATTGTCTTCTTTGAGTCGCTCGTGCGTCGTCACGGTAAGTTATAACAGTTCTTTACACTTCACTCAACTCAGACATACACGTTTTTATACATTTAGTAAAAAATTTAGATCAGACTGCCACAAATCTGCGTCCGTCTTACTTCAGAAAAACAGTACAAGTCTTCTTAGCGCTCCAGGCTTCATTTGTTCTCCCGCGAACAAAATAGTGAAGGATCGCATATCTATTCGTATTTTTCTGTTTGCCGCCCAAAGACGACGAATTACATTATTTAGAAAATTCCACAGTCGCCATGCGACTCCTCATTATACATTAATCATTATTTACAAACAAGTATTTGCCTCCTGGCTGAAAGTATTAACTACTCGTATTTGCTGTTTTAATAAAGTCAAAAATAGCGAATATCACATTGCCTCCCATGAGGAGAGAGGGAATGCCGAAGGATTACCTCGATCCTCATGTCCTCATGAGATATATGTGATTTTTGGTGTGACATTTACATAATGTTACTGGCGTACCATGTACTTAAATTGAAATTACATTTATAAACATATATCAGATATTTATCATTTTTCAAAATAAAGTTTTTCATTCTTTGTTCATCAGTCACTTCATTCCATAATACCAAGACTAACATTTATGTGCATTTTTAAGTTTGGTCCATATTTGCTTATAACAATAAGTGAACGTTCATTTCGCACTTCAGGGGATAGAATTCAGGAATTACTTTCTCTTGAGCTTAACAACTAATACATGAGTACAGTGAGTGCTTATTTTCACTAAACTAGAGTGGACAATGTTCGAGCATCTGTTGACTCATTGTGGTTCAATTACAGTTTAATAACGTAGCACTACACTTCGTGATGCTTTCACTTTCTGTGTTAGCTGTCTACGGCGTTCATCATGCAGTACATCTGTCCTTTCCACTGTGGTGCCAGGAATTCAAGTGGCTTCCCGGGTTTTTATTTACAATATGAAACAGAAGAAGTGGAAAATTATTAGTATGACTTACAACCTATTGGATACATTTGTTAAGAATCGGGACTGGTCTGGACTTTAGGGTCTTCCTATAGTGCACATTCATTTTCTTTGTCCATCAAGAGACAGGGTTATAATTCATTTTAGCAGTGTTCAGGAGTGCCGGTATTAATGGCTTTAAGGCCTGAGTAATCTAACAATCTACTTCTCACTCATCTTAACTTCAACTCAAGAAAATTGCTTAATTTACATATGAAAATGTAGTCACACAAGTGTACAAATGTTTTTCCTCCAGTATGTACGATTGAAGTCATGGCGGTTAGCAGTTTAAAGTTTGGATTGTTTCGTCACCCACACGTCAGCCACTCACAGCGGCTGCACAGTGTTGCGTGAGCTCCAATACTTAGTATCCGTTCGCGCTCAGGCTGTAACAGAGCTGCTGGTCGTCGATTGCTCCCTTTTTTTTTGTGAACTTCGTATCACACGAGTGCATCGATACAAACACCTCGCGCGCGTTTCCCATCGGAGGAGCCGGACACTGACGCTGCCTCCATACTTCTCTGTCAACTGCCTCCCATGAGGCTCACAGGTAAGTGACGACGAATGTTTTAGCTGTCGCTGCACTTAGAACAACACTGAACTTTGCGTTGCACCTGTTGTCGTAGCCTTGACTTCTTTTTACACTTGCAGTACAACACTACCACTAATATACAGTGAACAGTTACTTTTATTATGCACGTCGCACTTTAGTGTGCATCTTCACACAACATTCGTGCTTAGTTCCTTCGCCGATGGAGTTCATTTACAAAACAATTAATTTTGCAGGTTTCCTCCATTGGTACAGAAAGACTTATATTCAACTATTTACAAAAGATCACTTACGAGCTAATATTTACAATTAATGGTCACTCCTTTTGTTAAGTCCAGTGAACAACTGCTTTATGAATGGACTCTTTATATCTCAAGATTTGCTTTCACTAGTGAACCTAAAAATATTCTTTCAAACTTTCTTTTAAGTGCTCATCTCCTCATTATGAAAACTACAGGTTCCGCAACACTCGTTGCATTTATTCTTTAGTGCACCCAAGATCATTTTCTACTGCCACGCAGCATATCTACTACATAACGAGTACGCATTTAACGCTGAATCTTTTTTTTTTTTTTTTTTTTTTTATAAATTTGAGGGCAGACTGGATAACAATAGGTCTCCCTCTTCGCTTCATGTACTCAGCAATCGTTCTCTGTTAAAAAAAATAGGGTAACGCGTGTCCACTATTTTTCGCATGAATGGAATTACCGACAGTTCACTGGGTTTACGCAACCGGTCCATAACAAACATTACCAAAGCTAGCGAAGTTCATCACGCTACGTGTCTCATTTCTCATAAGCACTGCTTTGCTTCGAAGCACACGTGCCTTTTACAAGTCGACCCTTGGTCTGGGTTAATGAACCAGGATCAAAAGGAACGGGCACAAGGAAAATGGATTTCATAAGAGGAGTGTCTTAGGAGACATTTTTGCAATAAAATCTGCATGTAAATTAAATTATCATAATAAACATAGGCACATATATAAATTCCAACCTCTTTCATTACAGCATACTTTGCTACTTCTACGTCTTACTCAGGTTATAGTCAATATTAAGTTTAAATATCACTGCATTGCTTGTTCTTTAGATTAGCCTTCAATTAGGGTATTGAATGGTCGCTAGATTACACTAGAGATCTTCTGAAGATCTTTACTTGGACTTATTTATGATACAGGGGGCTTGCTGTGTGGTTATTTAGTACCTCGATTCTACTGAAATCAATTCGTCAGCTAACATTCCTCATATACTCTTTACATTGGGCTCAGATCACAGGGAAATAGTTTACTTTCATAGCAATTAGTGGCCTCGTGGAGTACTTACGCTACATTATTGATGCTTCATGGTTTGCCTCTATTTGTACTGTATTTCACCTAACTTAGTTTACTACAGCTTATTGTCTCCTTGCGTGAACACATGTGGGTTACCACTTGTTTTTCCATTTAACAGCACGCTTTAACTGAACTTTAAGCTATTTCTTCTACTCCTGTCCACTGTCTAGACTGTTTGAACTAGTACCCTTTTTTTTTTTAAGCAGGTAATTTGGGCTTTTACAACAGAACTTCAAGTACTTACATTACTAAAAATAAATCTATCTTCTTGTACCTTGAGAGAAGTGCTTATTTACGCATCCTTCTCCATTTCTCACCTTTACATATTTATATAGCTCCGGGCAATCGCCTCGCAAGCACTTTTTTTTTATTACTAACTTAAAATTAAATTGAAATTCTTGGTGCAACCTCAATTTCCTGCTTCAGCTTGTTGAAGAAATATCAGTTCATGTCCATCACTATAAACAATTTTTCCATACATAGCATTTAATACTTAAAGATGACATGTAGTAGCCGTTACCATGTAGTCAGTGCGCTGTTCAACACAATACTTATCATTAACAGTTCACACAAGGAAATTTCTAGTAAGCAAGAGGTAAGAAACCAAAACATATTCTATCTGCAGTTGAAGCTGCGTCTGTAAACTAACTCTCTGTTTCAATGGACCAATCGCTCCCGATATGGAGCAGCCCTGAATCGGCAATGATAAAACTTTTGAAACAGAAGACACCTGTCTGAAGAGACATGGTGACATGACATTGATGTTTGCTCCTGTATCAACAACGGCTGTGAAAGGAATGTTGGCAATAGAAATCTTAATCGCAGCCTGGACCTGTTCATCATAAATGTCATTAATGTCTTGAGCTTCTAGGTCAGGTGCAAGGTCATCTCGTAAGTCGGTCTCATGGTCGTACCGTATCGCATTAACATACTCAGAATCAGAGTATTCGTTAGTGCCCCCACTCAAAATCCGCAGCGACCTCTTGGAGGCTGAAAGGCGCTGCCTCTACTTTTCCGCAGGATGTTTAACCTGTTTGTCATTCATGGCCTTAAGTGTTTGTTCCGTTTCATATTGGTGCTGATTATGTGGTACAAATGCCGGTGTAAAGGGGTCAAATCCACTGGGTGCATTCACTTGTGAATAGAATACTTGAGAAGGCTGATGTCGCCCGATCTTTTGGTTGCCGGCAAAACCATTTCCTTGTGAAGGAAAGTTCGCATTTGGTACCGTTTGAAAATTGTTCCGCGGTCCTCTATTCTGTGAAAAGTTGTTCTGATGTGCTGGGTGGCCTCCGCCTTGCCCATGCCACTTGCTATTTTTCGACCTATAACTTTGATCGTACACTGGTCCATTTGAAAAATTACCAATCGTTTGTGGAGAATTTCCATACTGCTCAGGCGCAGATTTAAAGGGTGGGTTTCCGTACTGATGTTGTTCCTGGTGGTTGTAAATTGGGTGGTATCTCTGCTGATTACGGTAATTGGTTTTCTGCTTCCGTTTAAAGTTATTGCCGTTTGCGTTTTGATAACCGCTGGCAGGTTGGCAACAGCGGTCGCAGTAGCTCGCTCTCTCCTTCGGCGCATTGTTGTCCGCGTGCGATGCATTCTGCTGGCTGCCAGGGAAGAATTTGCCGCTGCCAACCTTGGAGCGCACATCCTCGCTAATTAAATCTAAGGAATCCAGCACAGAAAGGAATACATCCGTGTCTTCTTCGGACACATTTACTAATTTCTCTCTAATAGACACAGGGAGTTTGCTTTTGAGAATCATAATTACGTCCTTGGAAGAAATCGGAGAATCCCAGAATTTAATTTTTGCTAGATACTTCTCAAAGTATCGCCGAAGACTTCCATGCTTCTCATTGAAAATTTCCGCACCATACACCTCCTTCCTTAATCTTTGCTGTACCCCATTACTCCAAAATTTTGCCAAGAACATTTTCTCAAACTCTTCATAATTCCTACACGTGTCTACCATTTCCGTTCCCCATAATGCTGCATCACCAGAAATAAAGCCAGTGACAAACTGAATACGCTGTCTGTCTGTCCAGCTCCTGGGAAATATGCCGGAAAAATTCTTTAGGAACACGATGGGGTGTATTTCTCGCTTCTGCGGATGAAAAACAGGAAAAGTGCGATGCTTAATCACACTTTCCTCTTGCATTAAACTCACGATTGTGGGCGGATCATTTATTTTCCCTACTCGGAACTCAACAGGACTGTTGTTTTGCATGTAATCAGGCGGTGAACAATAAGGAGTTGACTGACATTCGTCACCGTCTAAAGAGTTGTTCCCTATAGTTTGCGTATGCGTGTGCGGATTTTCTACACAGTTTCTCAGCATTCTGACTTCGTCCACTACTTGCTGCTTCCACTCGGGAAGATCCCGTGTAAGTGTCCTCCGAATCTGTCCCAATTCAGAAACTACTGTGTCTCCCGACTTACCAGGAGCAGCTAAGATTTCATAAGTTACATCCTTGACAGTCTCCCTAAGCTCCTCCCTGACCTTCTTTTCGATAAAAATATCTTTACCCTTTATCCATTCACCGTAGTGTTCCGACAATGCCTCCGTGTGTGCTTTCACGGTGCTCTTAACCTGTTCTTCAATATTGATTGAGTCTATCTGCCTCGACAGATCCTCCACTACACCTTCAATGTCAGATACTGCATTTCTAACTGAATTTATTTCTTTGGTAGCTGCCTGAATTTTTGTGTTTAATGTTCCAGATACTTCAGCTATTTCACTTTTCACCTGTTTCTGCATTTTCTGAATTTGATCACTGATCTTAGTTTGCACCTCACCCAAATGGGTATTTAATTCAGCCGTAATTTCTTTATGCAGATCTGTTTTGATTGTGCCTAGCTGTGTTTTTAATGATTCGCTTACAGCATCTAATCGGGCGTTAACAGTCTCATTTTGTGTTTTTATAGTCTCATTTTGTGTTTTTACTGATTCGCTTACAGCATCTAATCGGGCGTTAACAGTCTCATTTTGTGTTTTTATAGTCTCATTTACTGCGTCAAACTGTTGTTTCAGCATTTCCATTAACGCACCGAGGTCATTTGTAGCTGCAGCGGGAAGAATTTGGACTTTAGGGTCACTTTCCCCTGTTACAGACATGGTTAGTTCAGTTTCCACACGGGAACCTACCGTTCGCGATCGTAAAGGGTATGGAATACTATTAACGTCTTCACTCCCGTCTCCTGTTGTCACCTGTCTCTGTTTACTATCTGCCCTTTTCGTCAGTAAATCACGTGCTACGCAAGGCTTTCGTCGTTTGTCAGTGACGTGGTGAGTCCGCTAAGAGCACCGCTCTCGCGTGAGCAACAAATGAAATTCTATCTTGCGAGAAGACAAGATGGAACCTAAACGTTTCAGACAAATGAATGAAGATGCTCTTCACTGCAAATTGCACACACTATCCACCATGTTGAAAATGTAATACAGCTATACTAACAATGGCGAGAAATAATTTCTATTATCAGACTACGAATAATTTTACTTTGAAAGATAAAATAAAGCAGATTTTCTATAGCGGGAAGGAGATAGAAAGGATGTGGATCGACTTGGAAAAGCAACGTTGCTACTGAAGCACTACACTGCGTATGCAAAATTCTGACTTACTTTTTGATGGCTTGAATACCGCTATGTTGTCTCAGCAAATTCACGTCTCTTTTCTTTTCTTTTCTCTCGGTAATTAAACTGCATTATTGACCGTTATTCTCACAGAGAGACGATGTGTACATGAAACGACAGAACATTTATTAACACAAGCACATAGAAAATTTTCCAAGAATTTGAACTAATTTTTGGTCAAGTCCCTGTTCGGGCGCCAAGTGTGATGTTACAAAATAAAAGTGATGTTGTTATTCGATGGAAAGTTGGAAATTGAGATTTAGCTTACTGTTTTATCAATCACAGTTGGCGTAAGAATCATGGATTGACCATTGTCATAAAATATTGCATTATGAGATGTGATTAGTTTTTACTTGCGGTTTCGCGTGGCTTGAGGCAGTCACAACTAGCGTGCTATTGATTAAGAAGTTGCGTTATCGTCTTTCTAATTACTTCATGATCGTAGATACGATCATACCCGGTTGTGAAGTTATTGTTATGACAAAACAATTTCCTAAGGGACCAGAAAGTTCTTAAGGGCGCAAAAACAACTGTAACATCACACAAAAGGAAATCCAATATTAAAGCTGATGCAAGAAGACGATAAAACAGTTTTCTTTTTATCAATGTAACACGCACATTGGACTGCTGATCTTGGCGTCTGTAATATTAGCAAAATGCATAATTAAAATGAAAATAATACTGAGGAGATAATAGGAATGAGCACTGCTAAATGATTCAGTATTCCCAGAACAAATATTTATTATAACTAAAACATATATCGTACCTTAAGCTTAATACAACAATGACGGTAGATTTTTATGTCCGTATCATGTCTATTTAGCGCTCTTTTATATAGCCATTGTCTTCTTTGAGTCGCTCGTGCGTCGTCACGGTAAGTTATAACAGTTCTTTACACTTCACTCAACTCAGACATACACGTTTTTATACATTTAGTAAAAAATTTAGATCAGACTGCCACAAATCTGCGTCCGTCTTACTTCAGAAAAACAGTACAAGTCTTCTTAGCGCTCCAGGCTTCATTTGTTCTCCCGCGAACAAAATAGTGAAGGATCGCATATCTATTCGTATTTTTCTGTTTGCCGCCCAAAGACGACGAATTACATTATTTAGAAAATTCCACAGTCGCCATGCGACTCCTCATTATACATTAATCATTATTTACAAACAAGTATTTGCCTCCTGGCTGAAAGTATTAACTACTCGTATTTGCTGTTTTAATAAAGTCAAAAATAGCGAATTTCACACCTTCTAAATCGAGGAACGTTTCTACGGAAACGACAATATTTTCTTTTGGGAGGCGAGTATCCCCTTTCCGATGCACTATTCCATCTTTACTGCATCCCTCCCCCTCACACTGACGAATTAACACGGAAGTGGTGTCGCTATGAAATACTATTGGTTCTAAGACATCTCCTTCTAAATCGAGTAACGTTTCTATGGAAACGACAAGAGTTTCTTTTGGGAGGAGAGTACCTCCGTTCCGATTCACTATTCCTTCTTTACTGCATCCCTCGCTCCCTCCCATTGACGAGTTAACACTGAAATTGAGTCGCTATGGAATACTATGTGTTGTATAACTTCTCCTTCTAAAACGAGGAACGTTTCTACGGAAACGACAATATTTTCTTTTGGGAGGCGAGTATCCCCTTTCCGATGCACTATTCCATCTTTACTGCATCCCTCGCCCCTCACAGTGACGAATTAACACGGAAGTGGTGTCGCTATGAAATACTATTGGTTCTATGACATCTCCTTCTAAATCGAGTAACGTTTCTATGGAAACGACAGTATTTTCTTTTGGGAGGCGAGTATCTCCGTTCCGATTCACTATTCCTTCTTTACTGCATCTCTCGCTCCCTCCCATTGACGAATTAACACTGAAATTGAGTCGCTATGGAATACTATGTGTTCTATAACTTCCCCTTCTAAATCGAGGAACGTTTCTACGGAAACGACAATATTTTCTTTTGGGAGGCGAGTATCCCCTTTCCGATGCACTATTCCATCTTTACTGCATCCCTCGCCCCTCTCAATGACGAATTAACACGGAAGTGGTGTCGCTATGAAATACTATTGGTTCTAAGACATCTCTTTCTAAATCGAGTAACGTTTCAATGGAAACGACAAGAGTTTCTTTTGGGAGGAGAGTATCTCCGTTCCGATTCACTATTCCTTCTTTACTGCATCCCTCGCTCCATCCCATTGACGAATTAACACTGAAATTGAGTCGCTATGGAATACTATGTGTTCTATAACTTTTCCTTCTAAATCGAGGAACGTTTCTACGGAAACGACAATATTTTCTTTTGGGAGGCGAGTATCCCCTTTCCGATGCACTATTCCATCTTTACTGCATCCCTCGTCCCTCACACTGACGAATTAACACGGAAGTGGTCTCGCTATGAAATACTATTGGTACTATGACATCTCCTTCTAAATCGAGTAACATTTCTATGGAAACGACAAGAGTTTCTTTTGGGCGGAGAGTATCTCCGTTCCGATTCACTATTCCTTCTTTATTGCATCCCTCGCTCCCTCCCATTGACGAATTAACACTGAAATTGAGTCGCTATGGAATACTATGTGTTCTATAACTTCCCCTTCTAAATCGAGGAACGTTTCTACAGAAACGACAATATTTTCTTTTGGGAGGCGAGTATCCCCTTTCCGATGCACTATTCCATCTTTACTGCATCCCTCGCCCCTCACACTGACGAATTAACACGGAAGTGGTGTCGCTATGAAATACTATTGGTTCTAAGACATCTCCTTCTAAATCGAGTAACGTTTCTATGGAAACGACAAGAGTTTCTTTTGGGAGGAGAGTACCTCCGTTCCGATTCACTATTCCTTCTTTACTGCATCCCTCGCTCCCTCCCATTGACGGACTAACACTGAAATTGAGTCGCTATGGAATACTATGTGTTGTATAACTTCTCCTTCTAAAACGAGGAACGTTTCTACGGAAACGACAATATTTTCTTTTGGGAGGCGAGTATCCCCTTTCCGATGCACTATTCCATCTTTACTGCATCCCTCGCCCCTCACACTGACGAATTAACACGGAAGTGGTGTCGCTATGAAATACTATTGGTTCTATGACATCTCCTTCTAAATCGAGTAACGTTTCTATGGAGACGACAGTAATTTCTTTTGGGAGGCGAGTATCTCCGTTCCGATTCACTATTCCTTCTTTATTGCATCCCTCGCTACCTCACATTGACGAATTAACACTGAAATTGAATCGCTATGGAATACTATGTGTTCTATAACTTCTCCTTCTAAATCGAGGAACGTTTCTACGGAAACGACAATATTTTCTTTTGGGAGGCGAGTATCCCCTTTCCGATGCACTATTCCATCTTTACTGCATCCCTCGCCCCTCACACTGACGAATTAACACGGAAGTGGTGTCGCTATGAAATACTATTGGTTCTATAACATCTCCTTCTAAATCGAGTAACGTTTCTATGGAAACGACAGTATTTTCTTTTGGGAGGAGAGTATCTCCGTTCCGATTCACTATTCCTTCTTTACTGCATCCCTCGCTCCCTCCCATTGACGAATTAACACTGAAATTGAGTCGCTATGGAATACTATGTGTTCTATAACTTCCCCTTCTAAATCGAGGAACGTTTCTACGGAAACGACAATATTTTCTTTTGGGAGGCGAGTATCCCCTTTCCGATGCACTATTCCATCTTTACTGCATCCCTCGCCCCTCACAATGACGAATTAACACGGAAGTGGTGTCATTATGAAATACTATTGGTTCTAAGACATCTCCTTCTAAATCGAGTAACGTTTCTATGGAAACGACAAGAGTTTCTTTTGGGAGGAGAGTATCTCCGTTCCGATTCACTATTCCTTCTTTACTGCATCCTTCGCTCCATCCCATTGACGAATTAACACTGAAATTGAGTCGCTATGGAGTACTATGTGTTCTATAACTTCTCCTTCTAAATCGAGGAACGTTTCTACGGAAACGACAATATTTTCTTTTTGGAGGCGAGTATCCCCTTTCCGATGCACTATTCCATCTTTACTGCTTCCCTCGCCCCTCACACTGACGAATTAACACGGAAGTGGTGTCGCTATGAAATACTATTGGTACTATGACATCTCCTTCTAAATCGAGTAACATTTCTATTGAAACGACAAGAGTTTCTTTTGGGCGGAGAGTATCTCCGTTCCGATTCACTATTCCTTCTTTACTGCATCCCTCGCTCCCTCCCATTGACGAATTAACACTGAAATTGAGTCGCTATGGAATACTATGTGTTCTATAACTTCCCCTTCTAAATCCTGGAACGTTTCTACGGAAACGACAATATTTTCTTTTGGGAGGCGGGTATCCCCTTTCCGATGCACTATTCCATCTTTACTGCATCCCTCGCCCCTCACACTGACGAATTAACACGGAAGTGGTGTCGCTATGAAATACTATTGGTTCTATGACATCTCCTTCTAAATCGAGTAACGTTTCTATGGAAACGACAGTAATTTCTTTTGGGAGGCGAGTATCTCCGTTCCGATTCACTATTCCTTCTTTACTGCATCCCTCGCTCCCTCACATTGACGAATTAACACTGAAATTGATTCGCTATGGAAAACTATGTGTTCTATAACTTCTCCTTCTAAATCGAGGAACGTTTCTACGGAAACGACAATATTTTCTTTTGGGAGGCGAGTATCCCCTTTCCGATGCACTATTCCATCTTTACTGCATCCCTCGCCCCTCACTCTGACGAATTAACACGGAAGTGGTGTCGCTATGAAATACTATTGGTTCTATAACATCTCCTTCTAAATCGAGTAACGTTTCTATGGAAACGACAGTATTTTCTTTTGGGAGGAGAGTATCTCCGTTCTGAATCACTATTCCTTCTTTACTGCATCCCTCGCTCCCTCCCATTGACGAATTAACACTGAAATTGAGTCGCTATGGAATACTATGTGTTCTATAACTTCCCCTTCTAAATCGAGGAACGTTTCTACGGAAACGACAATATTTTCTTTTTCGAGGCGAGTATCCCCTTTCCGATGCACTATTCCATCTTTACTGCATCCCTCGCCCCTCACAATGACGAATTAACACGGAAGTGGTGTCGCTATGAAATACTATTGGTTCTAAGACATCTCCTTCTAAATCGAGTAACGTTTCAATGGAAACGACAAGAGTTTCTTTTGGGAGGAGAGTATCTCCGTTCCGATTCACTATTCCTTCTTTACTGCATCCCTCGCTCCATCCCATTGACGAATTAACACTGAAATTGAGTCGCTATGGAATACTATGTGTTCTATAACTTCTCCTTCTAAATCGAGGAACGTTTCTACGGAAAGGACAATTTTTCTTTTGGGAGGCGAGTATCCCCTTTCCGATGCACTATTCCATCTTTACTGCATCCCTCGCCCCTCACACTGACGAATTAACACGGAAGTGGTGTCGCTATGAAATACTATTGGTACTATGACATCTCCTTCTAAATCGAGTAACATTTGTATGGAAACGACAAGAGTTTCTTTTGGGCGGAGAGTATCTCCGTTCCGATTCACTATTCCTTCTTTACTGCATCCCTCGCTCCCTCCCATTGACGAATTAACACTGAAATTGAGTCGCTATGGAATACTATGTGTTCTATAACATCCCCTTCTAAATCAAGGAACGTTTCTACGGAAACGACAATATTTTCTTTTGGGAGGCGAGTATCCCCTTTCCGATGCACTATTCCATCTTTACTGCATCCCTCGCCCCTCACACTGACGAATTAACACGAAAGTGGTGTCGCTATGAAATACTATTGGTTCTATGACATCTCCTTCTAAATCGAGTAACGTTTCTATGAAAACGACAAGAGTTTCTTTTGGGAGGAGAGTAACTCTGTTCCGATTCACTATTCCTTCTTTACTGCATCCCTCGCTCCATCCCATTGACGAATTAACACTGAAATTGAGTCGCTATGGAATACTATGTGTTCTATAACTTCTCCTTCTAAATCGAGGAACGTTTCTACGGAAACGAGAATATTTTCATTTGGGAGGCGAGTATCCCCTTTCCGATGCACTATTCCATCTTTACTGCATCCCTCGCCCCTCACACTGACGAATTAACACGGAAGTGGTGTCGCTATGAAATACTATTGGTTCTATGACATCTCCTTCTAAATCGAGTAACGTTTCTATGAAAACGACAAGAGTTTCTTTTGGGAGGAGAGTATCTCCGTTCCGATTGACTATTCCTTCTTTACTGCATCCCTCGCTCCATCCCATTGACGAAGTAACACTGAAATTGAGTCGCTATGGAATACTATGTGCTCTATAGCTTCTCCTTCTAAATCGAGGAACGTTTCTACGGAAACGACAATATTTTCTTTTGGGAGGCGAGTATCCCCTTTCCGATGCACTATTCCATCTTTACTGCATCCCTCGCCCCTCACACTGACGAATTAACACGGAAGTGGTGTCGCTATGAAATACTATTGGTACTATGACATCTCCTTCTAAATTGAGTAACGTTTCTATGGAAACGACAAGAGTTTCTTTTGGGAGGAGAGTATCTCCGTTCCGATTCACTATTCCTTCTTTACTGCATCCCTCGCTCCCTCCCATTGACGAATTAACACTGAAATTGAGTCGCTATGGAATACTATGTGTTCTATAACTTCCCCTTCTAAATCGAGGAACGTTTCTACGGAAACGACAATATTTTCTTTTGGGAGGCGAGTATCCCCTTTCCGATGCACTATTCCATCTTTACTGCATCCCTCGCCCCTCACACTGACGAATTAACACGGAAGTGGTGTCGCTATGAAATACTATTGGTTCTATGACATCTCCTTCTAAATCGAGTAACGTTTCTATGGAACCGACAGTAACTTCTTTTGGGAGGCGAGTATCTCCGTTCCGATTCACTATTCCTTCTTTACTGCATCCCTCGCTCCCTCACATTGACGAATTAACACTGAAATTGAGTCGCTATGGAATACTATGTGTTCTATAACTTCTCCTTCTAAATCGAGGAACGTTTCTACGGAAACGACAATATTTTCTTTTGGGAGGCGAGTATCCCCTTTCCGATGCACTATTCCATCTTTACTGCATCCCTCGCCCCTCACACTGACGAATTAACACGGAAGTGGTGTCGCTATGAAATGCTATTGGTTCTATGACATCTCCTTCTAAATCGAGTAACGTTTCTATGAAAACGACAAGAGTTTCTTTTGGGAGGAGAGTAACTCTGTTCCGATTCACTATTCCTTCTTTACTGCATCCCTCGCTCCCTCCCATTGACGAATTAACACTGAAATTGAGTCGCTATGGAATACTATGTGTTCTATAACTTCCCCTTCCAAATCGAGGAACGTTTCTACGGAAACGACAATATTTTCTTTTGGGAGGCGAGTATCCCCTTTCCGATGCACTATTCCATCTTTACTGCATCTCTCGCCCCTCACACTGACGAATTAACACGGAAGTGGTGTCGCTATGAAATACTATTGGTTCTATGACATCTCCTTCTAAATCGAGTAACGTTTCTATGGAAACGACAAGAGTTTCTTTTGGGAGGAGAGTATCTCCGTTCCGATTCACTATTCCTTCTTTACTGCATCCCTCGCTCCATCCCATTGACGAATTAACACTGAAATTGAGTCGCTATGGAATACTATGTGTTCTATGACTTCTCCTTCTAAATCGAGGAACGTTTCTACGGAAACGACAATATTTTCTTTTGGGAGGCGAGTATCCCCTTTCCGATGCACTATTCCATCTTTACTGCATCTCTCGCCCCTCACACTGACGAATTAACACGGAAGTGGTGTCGCTATGAAATACTATTGGTTCTATGACATCTCCTTCTAAATCGAGTAACGTTTCTATGGAAACGACAAGAGTTTCTTTTGGGAGGAGAGTATCTCCGTTCCGATTCACTATTCCTTCTTTACTGCATCCCTCGCTCCATCCCATTGACGAATTAACACTGAAATTGAGTCGCTATGGAATACTATGTGTTCTATGACTTCTCCTTCTAAATCGAGGAACGTTTCTACGGAAACGACAATATTTTCTTTTGGGAGGCGAGTATCCCCTTTCCGATGCACTATTCCATCTTTACTGCATCCCTCGCCCCTCACACTGACGAATTAACACGGAAGTGGTGTCGCTATGAAGTACTATTGGTACTATGACATCTCCTTCTAAATCGAGTAACGTTTCTATGAAAACGACAAGAGTTTCTTTTGGGAGGAGAGTAACTCTGTTCCGATTCACTATTCCTTCTTTACTGCATCCCTCGCTCCCTCCCATTGACGAATTAACACTGAAATTGAGTCGCTATGGAATACTATGTGTTCTATAACTTCCCCTTCTAAATCGAGGAACGTTTCTACGGAAACGACAATATTTTCTTTTGGGAGGCGAGTATCCCCTTTCCGATGCACTATTCCATCTTTACTGCATCTCTCGCCCCTCACACTGACGAATTAACACGGAAGTGGTGTCGCTATGAAATACTATTGGTTCTATGACATCTCCTTCTAAATCGAGTAACGTTTCTATGGAAACGACAAGAGTTTCTTTTGGGAGGAGAGTATCTCCGTTCCGATTCACTATTCCTTCTTAACTGCATCCCTCGCTCCATCCCATTGACGAATTAACACTGAAATTGAGTCGCTATGGAATACTATGTGTTCTATGACTTCTCCTTCTAAATCGAGGAACGTTTCTACGGAAACGACAATATTTTCTTTTGGGAGGCGAGTATCCCCTTTCCGATGCACTATTCCATCTTTGCTGCATCCCTCGCCCCTCACACTGACGAATTAACACGGAAGTGGTGTCGCTATGAAGTACTATTGGTACTATGACATCTCCTTCTAAATCGAGTAACATTTCTATGGAAACGACAAGAGTTTCTGTTGGGCGGAGAGTATCTCCGTTCCGATTCACTATTCCTTCTTTACTGCATCCCTCGCTCCCTCCCATTGACGAATTAACACTGAAATTGAGTCGCTATGGAATACTATGTGTTCTATAACTTCCCCTTCTAAATCGAGGAACGTTTCTACGGAAACGACAATATTTTCTTTTGGGAGGCGAGTATCCCCTTTCCGATGCACTATTCCATCTTTACTGCATCCCTCGCCCCTCACACTGACGAATTAACACGGAAGTGGTGTCGCTATGAAATTCTATTGGTTCTATGACATCTCCTTCTAAATCGAGTAACGTTTCTATGAAAACTACAAGAGTTTCTTTTGGGAGGAGAGTAACTCTGTTCCGATTCACTATTCCTTCTTTACTGCATCCCTCGCTCCATCCCATTGACGAATTAACACTGAAATTGAGTCGCTATGGAATACTATGTGTTCTATAACTTCTCCTTCTAAATCGAGGAACGTTTCTACGGAAACGACAATATTTTCTTTTGGGAGGCGAGTATCCCCTTTCCGATGCACTATTCCATCTTTACTGCATCCCTCGCCCCTCACACTGACGAATTAACACGGAAGTGGTGTCGCTATGAAATACTATTGGTTCTATGACATCTCCTTCTAAATCGAGTAACGTTTCTATGAAAACGACAAGAGTTTCTTTTGGGAGGAGAGTATCTCCGTTCCGATTCACTATTCCTTCTTTACTGCATCCCTCGCTCCATCCCATTGACGAATTAACACTGAAATTGAGTCGCTATGGAATACTATGTGCTCTATAGCTTCTCCTTCTAAATCAAGGAACGTTTCTACGGAAACGACAATATTTTCTTTTGGGAGGCGAGTATCCCCTTTCCGATGCACTATTCCATCTTTACTGCATCCCTCGCCCCTCACACTGACGAATTAACACGGAAATGGTGTCGCTATGAAATACTATTGGTACTATGACATCTCCTTCTAAATCGAGTAACGTTTCTATGGAAACGACAAGAGTTTCTTTTGGGAGGAGAGTATCTCCGTTCCGATTCACTGTTCCTTCCTTACTGCATCCCTCGCTCCCTCCCATTGACGAATTAACACTGAAATTGAGTCGCTATGGAATACTATGTGTTCTATAACTTCCCCTTCTAAATCGAGGAACGTTTCTACGGAAACGACAATATTTTCTTTTGGGAGGCGAGTATCCCCTTTCCGATGCACTATTCCATCTTTACTGCATCCCTCGCCCCTCACACTGACGAATTAACACGGAAGTAGTGTCGCTATGAAATACTATTGGTTCTATGACATCTCCTTCTAAATCGAGTAACGTTTCTGTGGAAACGACAGTAATTTCTTTTGGGAGGCGAGTATCTCCGTTCCGATTCACTATTCCTTCTTTACTGCATCCCTCGCTCCCTCACATTGACGAATTAACACTGAAATTGAATCGCTATGGAATACTATGTGTTCTATAACTTCTCCTTCTAAATCGAAGAACGTTTCTACGGTAACGACAATATTTTTTTTTGGGAGGCGAGTATCCCCTTTCCGATGCACTATTCCATCTTTACTGCGTCCCTCGCCCCTCACACTGACGAATTAACACGGAAGTGGTGTCGCTATGAAATACTATTGGTTCTATAACATCTCCTTCTAAATCGAGTAACGTTTCTATGGAAACGACAGTATTTTCTTTTGGGAGGAGAGTATCTCCGTTCCGATTCACTATTCCTTCTTTACTGCATCCCTCGCTCCCTCCCATTGACGAATTAACACTGAAATTGAGTCGCTATGGAATACTATGTGTTCTATAACTTCCCCTTCTAAATCGAGGAACGTTTCTACGGAAACGACAATATTTTCTTTTGGGAGGCGAGTATCCCCTTTCCGATGCACTATTCCATCTTTACTGCATCCCTCGCCCCTCACACTGACGAATTAACACGGAAGTGGTGTCGCTATGAAATACTATTGGTTCTATGACATCTCCTTCTAAATCGAGTAACGTTTCTATGGAAACGACAAGAGTTTCTTTTGGGAGGAGAGTATCTCCGTTCCGATTCACTATTCCTTCTTTACTGCATCCCTCGTTCCATCCCATTGACGAATTAACACTGAAATTGAGTCGCTATGGAATACTATGTGTTCTATGACTTCTCCTTCTAAATCGAGGAACGTTTCTACGGAAACGACAATATTTTCTTTTGGGAGGCGAGTATCCCCTTTCCGATGCACTATTCCATCTTTACTGCATCCCTCGCCCCTCACACTGACGAATTAACACGGAAGTGGTGTCGCTATGAAATACTATTGGTTCTATAACATCTCCTTCTAAATCGAGTAACGTTTCTATTGAAACGACAGTATTTTCTTTTGGGAGGAGAGTATCTCCGTTCCGATTCACTATTCCTTCTTTACTGCATCCCTCGCTCCCTCCCATTGACGAATTAACACTGAAATTGAGTCGCTATGGAATACTATGTGTTCTATAACTTCTCCTTCTAAATCGAGGAACGTTTCTACGGAAACGACAATATTTTCTTTTTGGAGGCGAGTATCCCCTTTCCGATGCACTATTCCATCTTTACTGCATCCCTCGCCCCTCACACTGACGAATTAACACGGAAGTGGTGTCGCTATGAAATACTATTGGTACTAAGACATCTCCTTCTAAATCGAGTAACATTTCTATGGAAACGACAAGAGTTTCTGTTGGGCGGAGAGTATCTCCGTTCCGATTCACTATTCCTTCTTTACTGCATCCCTCGCTCCCTCCCATTGACGAATTAACACTGAAATTGAGTCGCTATGGAATACTATGTGTTCTATAACTTCCCCTTCTAAATCGAGGAACGTTTCTACGGAAACGACAAGATTTTCTTTTGGGAGGCGAGTATCCCCTTTCCGATGCACTATTCCATCTTTACTGCATCCCTCGCCCCTCACACTGACGAATTAACACGGAAGTGGTGTCGCTATGAAATTCTATTGGTTCTATGACATCTCCTTCTAAATCGAGTAACGTTTCTATGAAAACGACAAGAGTTTCTTTTGGGAGGAGAGTCACTCTGTTCCGATTCACTATTCCTTCTTTACTGCATCCCTCGCTCCATCCCATTGACGAATTAACACTGAAATTGAGTCGCTATGGAATACTATGTGTTCTATAACTTCTCCTTCTAAATCGAGGAACGTTTCTACGGAAACGACAATATTTTCTTTTGGGAGGCGAGTATCCCCTTTCCGATGCACTATTCCATCTTTACTGCTTCCCTCGCCCCTCACACTGACGAATTAACACGGAAGTGGTGTCGCTATGAAATACTATTGGTTCTATGACATCTCCTTCTAAATCGAGTAACGTTTCTATGAAAACGACAAGAGTTTCTTTTGGGAGGAGAGTATCTCCGTTCCGATTCACTATTCCTTCTTTACTGCATCCCTCGCTCCATCCCATTGACGAATTAACACTGAAATTGAGTCGCTATGGAATACTATGTGCTCTATAGCTTCTCCTTCTAAATGAAGGAACGTTTCTACGGAAACGACAATATTTTCTTTTGGGAGGCGAGTATCCCCTTTCCGATGCACTATTCCATCTTTACTGCATCCCTCGCCCCTCACACTGACGTATTAACACGGAAGTGGTGTCGCTATGAAATACTATTGGTACTATGACATCTCCTTCTAAATCGAGTAACGTTTCTATGGAAACGACAAGAGTTTCTTTTGGGAGGAGAGTATCTCCGTTCCGATTCACTGTCCCTTCCTTACTGCATCCCTCGCTCCCTCCCATTGACGAATTAACACTGAAATTGAGTCGCTATGGAATACTATGTGTTCTATAACTTCCCCTTCTAAATCGAGGAACGTTTCTACGGAAACGACAATATTTTCTTTTGGGAGGCGAGTATCCCCTTTCCGATGCACTATTCCATCTTTACTGCATCCCTCGCCCCTCACACTGACGAATTAACACGGAAGTAGTGTCGCTATGAAATACTATTGGTTCTATGACATCTCCTTCTAAATCGAGTAACGTTTCTGTGGAAACGACAGTAATTTCTTTTGGGAGGCGAGTATCTCCGTTCCGATTCACTATTCCTTCTTTACTGCATCCCTCGCTCCCTCACATTGACGAATTAACACTGAAATTGAATCGCTATGGAATACTATGTGTTCTATAACTTCTCCTTCTAAATCGAGGAACGTTTCTACGGAAACGACAATATTTTTTTTTGGGAGGCGAGTATCCCCTTTCCGATGCACTATTCCATCTTTACTGCATCCCTCGCCCCTCACACTGACTAATTAACACGGAAGTGGTGTCGCTATGAAATACTATTGGTTCTATAACATCTCCTTCTAAATCGAGTAACGTTTCTATGGAAACGACAGTATTTTCTTTTGGGAGGAGAGTATCTCCGTTCCGATTCACTATTCCTTCTTTACTGCATCCCTCGCTCCCTCCCATTGACGAATTAACACTGAAATTGAGTCGCTATGGAATACTATGTGTTCTATAACTTCCCCTTCTAAATCGAGGAACGTTTCTACGGAAACGACAATATTTTCTTTTGGGAGGCGAGTATCCCCTTTCCGATGCACTATTCCATCTTTACTGCATCCCTCGCCCCTCACACTGACGAATTAACACGGAAGTGGTGTCGCTATGAAATACTATTGGTTCTATGACATCTCCTTCTAAATCGAGTAACGTTTCTATGGAAACGACAAGAGTTTCTTTTGGGAGGAGAGTATCTCCGTTCCGATTCACTATTCCTTCTTTACTGCATCCCTCGTTCCATCCCATTGACGAATTAACACTGAAATTGAGTCGCTATGGAATACTATGTGTTCTATGACTTCTCCTTCTAAATCGAGGAACGTTTCTACGGAAACGACAATATTTCCTTTTGGGAGGCGAGTATCCCCTTTCCGATGCACTATTCCATCTTTACTGCATCCCTCGCCCCTCACACTGACGAATTAACACGGAAGTGGTTTCGCTATGAAATACTATTGGTACTATGACATCTCCTTCTAAATCGAGTAACGTTTCTATGGAAACGACAAGAGTTTCTTTTGGGAGGAGAGTATCTCCGTTCCGATTCACTATTCCTTCTTTACTGCATCCCTCGCTCCCTCCCATTGACGAATTAACACTGAAATTGAGTCGCTATGGAATACTATGTGTTCTATAACTTCCCCTTCTAAATCGAGGAACGTTTCTACGGAAGCGACAATATTTTCTTTTGGGAAGCGAGTATCCCCTTTCCGATGCACTATTCCACCTTTACTGCATCCCTCGCCCCTCACACTGACGAATTAACACGGAAGTGGTGTCGCTATGAAATACTATTGGTTCTAAGACATCTCCTTCTAAATCGAGTAACGTTTCTATGGAAACGACAAGAGATTCTTTTGGGAGGAGAGTACCTCCGTTCCGATTCACTATTCCTTCTTTACTGCATCCCTCGCTCCCTCCCATTGACGAATTAACACTGAAATTGAGTCGCTATGGAATACTATGTGTTGTATAACTTCTCCTTCTAAAACGAGGAACGTTTCTACGGAAACGACAATATTTTCTTTTGGGAGGCGAGTATCCCCTTTCCGATGCACTATTCCATCTTTACTGCATCCCTCGCCCCTCACACTGACGAATTAACACGGAAGTGGTGTCGCTATGAAATACTATTGGTTCTATGACATCTCCTTCTAAATCGAGTAACGTTTCTATGGAAACGACAGTAATTTCTTTTGGGAGGCGAGTATCTCCGTTCCGATTCACTATTCCTTCTTTACTGCATCCCTCGCTACCTCACATCGACGAATTAACACTGAAATTGAATCGCTATGGAATACTATGTGTTCTATAACTTCTCCTTCTAAATCGAGGAACGTTTCTACGGAAACGACAATATTTTCTTTTTGGGAGGCGAGTATCCCCTTTCCGATGCACTATTCCATCTTTACTGCATCCCTCGCCCCTCACACTGACGAATTAACACGGAAGTGGTGTCGCTATGAAATACTATTGGTTCTATAACATCTCCTTCTAAATCGAGTAACGTTTCTATTGAAACGACAGTATTTTCTTTTGGGAGGAGAGTATCTCCGTTCCGATTCACTATTCCTTCTTTACTGCATCCCTCGCTCCCTCCCATTGACGAATTAACACTGAAATTGAGTCGCTATGGAATACTATGTGTTCTATAACTTCCCCTTCTAAATCGAGGAACGTTTCTACGGAAACGACAATATATTCTTTTGGGAGGCGAGTATCCCCTTTCCGATGCACTATTCCATCTTTACTGCATCCCTCGCCCCTCACAATGACGAATTAACACGGAAGTGATGTCGCTATGAAATACTATTGGTTCTAAGACATCTCCTTCTAAATCGAGTAACATTTCTATGGAAACGACAAGAGTTTCTTTTGGGAGGAAAGTATCTCCGTTCCGATTCACTATTCCTTCTTTACTGCATCCCTCGCTCCATCCCATTGACGAATTAACACTGAAATTGAGTCGCTATGGAATACTATGTGTTCTATAACTTCCCCTTCTAAATCGAGGAACGTTTCTACGGAAACGACAATATTTTCTTTTGGGAGGCGAGTATCCCCTTTCCGATGCACTATTCCATCTTTACTGCATCCCTCGCCCCTCACACTGACGAATTAACACGGAAGTGGTGTCGCTATGAAATACTATTGGTTCTATGACATCTCCTTCTAAATCGAGTAACGTTTCTATGGAAACGACAGTAATTTCTTTTGGGAGGCCAGTATCTCCGTTCCGATTCACTATTCCTTCTTTACCGCATCCCTCGCTCCCTCACATTGACGAATTAACACTGAAATTGAATCGCTATGGAAAACTATGTGTTCTATAACTTCTCCTTCTAAATCGAGGAACGTTTCTACGGAATCGACAATATTTTCTTTTGGGAGGCGAGTATCCCCTTTCCGATGCACTATTCCATCTTTACTGCATCCCTCGCCCCTCACACTGACGAATTAACACGGAAGTGGTGTCGCTATGAAATACTATTGGTTCTATAACATCTCCTTCTAAATCGAGTAACGTTTCTATGGAAACGACAGTATTTTCTTTTGGGAGGAGAGTATCTCCGTTCCGATTCACTATTCCTTCTTTACTGCATCCCTCGCTCCCTCCCATTGACGAATTAACACTGAAATTGAGTCGCTATGGAATACTATGTGTTCTATAACTTCCCCTTCTAAATCGAGGAACGTTTCTACGGAAAAGACAATATTTTCTTTTGGGAGGCGTGTATCCCCTTTCCGATGCACTATTCCATCTTTACTGCATCCCTCGCCCCTCACAATGACGAATTAACACGGAAGTGGTGTCGCTATGAAATACTATTGGTTCTAAGACATCTACTTCTAAATCGAGTAACGTTTCAATGGGAACGACAAGAGTTTCTTTTGGGAGGAGAGTATCTCCTTTCCGATTCACTATTCCTTCTTTACTGCATCCTTCGCTCCATCCCATTGACGAATTAACACTGAAATTGAGTCGCTATGGAATACTAGGTGTTCTATAACTTCTCCTTCTAAATCGAGGAACGTTTCTACGGAAACGACAATATTTTCTTTTGGGAGGCGAGTATCCCCTTTCCGATGCACTATTCCATCTTTACTGCATCCCTCGCCCCTCACACTGACGAATTAACACGGAAGTGGTGTCGCAATGAAATACTATTGGTACTATGACATCTCCTTCTAAATCGAGTAACATTTCTATGGACACGAGAAGAGTTTCTTTTGGGCGGAGAGTATCTCCGTTCCGATTCACTATTCCTTCTTTACTGCATCCCTCGCTCCCTCCCATTGACGAATTAACACTGAAATTGAGTCGCTATGGAATACTATGTGTTCTATAACTTCCCCTTCTAAATCGAGGAACGTTTCTACGGAAACGACAATATTTTCTTTTGGGAGGCGAGTATCCCCTTTCCGATGCACTATTCCATCTTTACTGCATCCCTCGCCCCTCACACTGACGAATTAACACGGAAGTGGTGTCGCTATGAAATTCTATTGGTTCTATGACATCTCCTTCTAAATCGAGTAACGTTTCTATGAAAACGAGAAGAGTTTCTTTTGGAGGAGAGTATCTCCGTTCCGATTCACTATTCCTTCTTTACTGCATCCCTCGCTCCATCCCATTGACAAATTAACACTGAAATTGAGTCGCTATGGAAAACTATGTGTTCTATAGCTTCTCCTTCTAAATCGAGGAACGTTTCTACGGAAACGACAATATTTTCTTTTGGGAGGCGAGTATCCCCTTTCCGATGCACTATTCCATCTTTACTGCATCCCTCGCCCCTCACACTGACGAATTAACACGGAAGTGGTGTCGCTATGAAATACTATTGGTACTATGACATCTCCTTCTAAATCGAGTAACGTTTCTATGGAAACGACAAGAGTTTCTTTTGGGAGGAGAGTATCTCCGTTCCGATTCACTATTCCTTCTTTACTGCATCCCTCGCTCCCTCCCATTGACGAATTAACAATGAAATTGAGTCGCTATGGAATACTATGTGTTCTATAACTTCCCCTTCTAAATCGAGGAACGTTTCTACGGAAACGACAATATTTTCTTTTGGGAGGCGAGTATCCCCTTTCCGATGCACTATTCCATCTTTACTGCATCCCTCGCCCCTCACACTGACGAATTAACACGGAAGTGGTGTCGCTACGAAATACTATTGGTTCTATGACATCTCCTTCTAAATCGAGTAACGTTTCTATGAAAACGACAAGAGTTTCTTTTGGGAGGAGAGTGACTCCGTTCCGATTCACTATTCCTTCTTTACTGCATCCCTCGCTCCCTCCCATTGACGAATTAACACTGAAATTGAGTCGCTATGTAATACTATGTGTTCTATGACTTCTCCTTCTAAATCGAGGAACGTTTCTACGGAAACGACAATATTTTCTTTTGGGAGGCGAGTATCCCCTTTCCGATGCACTATTCCATCTTTACTGCATCCCTCGCCCCTCACACTGACGAATTAACACGGAAGTGGTGTCGCTATGAAATACTATTGGTTCTATGACTTCTCCTTCTAAATCGAGTAACGTTTCTATGGAAACGACAAGAGTTTCTTTTGGGAGGAGAGTAACTCCGTTCCGATTCACTATTCCTTCTTTACTGCATCCCTCGCTCCCTACCATTGACGAATTAACACTGAAATTGAGTCGCTATGGAATACTATGTGTTCTATAACTTCTCCTTCTAAATCGAGGAACGTTTCTACGAAAACACCAATATTTTCTTTTGGGAGGCGAGTATTCCCTTTCCGATGGACTATTCCATCTTTACTGCATCCCTCGCCCCTCACACTGACGAGTTAACACGGAAGTGGTGTCGCTATGAAATACTAGTGGTTCTATGACATCTCCTTCTAAATCGAGTAACGTTTCTATGGAAACGACAAGAGTTTCTTTTGGTAGGAGAGTATCTCCGTTCCGATTCTCTATTCCTTCTTTACTGCATCCCTCGCTCCCTCCCATTGACGAATTAACACTGAAATTGAGTCGCTATGGAATACTATGTGTTCTATAACTTCTCCTTCCAAATCGAGGAACGTTTCTACGGAAACGACAATAGTTTCTCTTGGGAGGCGAGTATACCCTTTCCGATGCACTATTCCATCTTTACTGCATCCCTCGCCCCTCACACTGACGAATTAACACGGAAGTGGTGTCGCTATGAAATACTATTGGTTCTATGACATCTCCTTCTAAATCGAGTAACGTTTCTATGGAAACGACAAGAGTTTCTTTTGGGAGGAGAGTATCTCCGTTCCGATTCACTATTCCTTCTTTACTGCATCCCTCGCTCCATCCCATTGACGAATTAACACTGAAATTGAGTCGCTATGGAATACTATGTGTTCTATAACTTCTCCTTCTAAATCGAGGAACGTTTCTACGGGAACGACAATATTTTCTTTTGGGAGGCGAGTATCCCCTTTCCGATGCACTATTCCATCTTTACTGCATCCCTCGCCCCTCACACTGACAAATTAACACGGAAGTGGTGTCGCTATGATATACTATTGGTTCTATGACATCTCGTTCTAAATCGAGTAACGTTTCTATGGAAACGACAAGAGTTTCTTTTGGGAGGAGAGTATCTCCGTTCCGATTCACTATTCCTTATTTACTGCATCCCTCGCTCCCTCCCATTGACGAATTAACACTGAAATTGAGTCGACTGAAATTGAGTCGCTATGGAATACTATGTGTTCTATAACTTCTCCTTCTAAATCGAGGAACGTTTCTACAGGAACGACAATATTTTCTTTTGGGAGGCGAGAATCCCCTTTCCGATGCACTATTCCATCTTTACTGCATCCCTCGCCCCTCACACTGACAAATTAACACGGAAGTGGTGTCGCTATGATATACTATTGGTTCTATGACATCTCGTTCTAAATCGAGTAACGTTTCTATGGAAACGACAAGAGTTTCTTTTGGGAGGAGAGTATCTCCGTTCCGATTCACTATTCCTTATTTACTGCATCCCTCGCTCCCTCCCATTGACGAATTAACACTGAAATGAGTCGCTATGGAATACTATGTGTTCTATAACTTCTCCTTCTAAATCGAGGAACGTTTCTACGGAAACGACAATATTTTCTTTTGGGAGGCGAGTATCCCCTTTCCGATGCACTATTCCATCTTTACTGCATCCCTCGCCCCTCACACTGACGAATTAACACGGAAGTGGTGTCGCTATGATATACTATTGGTTCTATGACATCTCGTTCTACATCGAGTAACGTTTCTATGGAAACGACAAGAGTTTCTTTTGGGAGGAGAGTATCTCCGTTCCGATTCACTATTCCTTCTTTACTGCATCCCTCGCTCCCTCCCATTGACGAATTAACACTGAAATTGAGTCGCTATGGAATACTATGTGTTCTATAACTTCTCCTTCTACATCGAGGAACGTTTCTACGGAAACGACAATATTTTCTTTTGGGAGGCGAGTATCCCCTTTCCGATGCACTATTCCATCTTTACTGCATCCCTCGCCCCTCACACTGACGAATTAACACGGAAGTGGTGTCGCTATGAAATACTATTGGTTCTATAACATCTCCTTCTAAATCGAGTAACGTTTCTATGGAAACGACAGTATTTTCTTTTGGGAGGAGAGTATCTCCGTTCCGATTCACTATTCCTTCTTTACTGCATCCCTCGCTCCCTCCCATTGACGAATTAACAATGAAATTGAGTCGCTATGGAATACTATGTGTTCTATAACTTCCCCTTCTAAATCGAGGAACGTTTCTACGGAAACGAAAATATTTTCTTTTGTGAGGCGAGTATCCCCTTTCCGATGCACTATTCCATCTTTACTGCATCCCTCGCCCCTCACACTGACGAATTAACACGGAAGTGGTGTCGCTATGAAATACTATTGGTTCTATAACATCTCCTTCTAAATCGAGTAACGTTTCTATGGAAACGACAATATTTTCTTTTGGGAGGAGAGTATCTCCGTTCCGATTCACTATTCCTTCTTTACTGCATCCCTCGCTCCCTCCCATTTACGAATTAACACTGAAATTGAGTCGCTATGGAATACTATGTGTTCTATAACTTCTCCTTCTAAATCGAGGAACGTTTCTACGGAAACGACAATATTTTCTTTTGGGAGGCGAGTATCCCCTTTCCGATGCACTATTCCATCTTTACTGCATCCCTCGCCCCTCACACTGACGAATTAACACGGAAGTGGTGTCGCTATGAAATACTATTGGTTCTATGACATCTCCTTCTAAATCGAGTAACGTTTCTATGGAAACGACAAGAGTTTCTTTTGGGAGGAGAGTATCTCCGTTCCGAATCACTATTCCTTCTTTACTGCATCCCTGGCTCCATCCCATTGACGAATTAACACTGAAATTGAGTCGCTGTGGAATACTATGTGTTCTATAACTTCTCCTTCTAAATCGAGGAACGTTTCTACGGAAACGACAATATTTTCTTTTGGGAGGCGAGTATCCCCTTTCCGATGCACTATTCCATCTTTACTGCATCCCTCGTCCCTCACACTGACGAATTAACACGGAGGTGGTGTCGCTATGAAATACTATTGGTACTATGACATCTCCTTCTAAATCGAGTAATGTTTCTATGGAAACGACAAGAGTTTCTTTTGGGAGGAGAGTATCTCCGTTCCGATTCACTATTCCTTCTTTACTGCATCCCTCGCTCCCTCACTTTGACGAATTAACACTGAAATTGAGTCGCTATGGAATACTATGTGTTCTATAACTTCCCCTTCTAAATCGAGGAACGTTTCTACGGAAACGACAATATTTTCTTTTCTGAGGCGAGTATCCCCTTTCCGATGCACTATTCCATCTTTACTGCATCCCTCGCCCCTCACACTGACGAATTAACATGGAAGTGGTGTCGCTATGAAATACTATTGGTTCTAAGACATCTCCTTCTAAATCGAGTAACGTTTCTATGGAAACGACAAGAGTTTCTTTTGGGAGGAGAGTACCTCCGTTCCGATTCACTATTCCTTCTTTACTGCATCCCTCGCTCCCTCCCATTGACGAATTAACACTGAAATTGAGTCGCTATGGAATACTATGTGTTGTATAACTTCTCCTTCTAAATCGAGGAACGTTTCTACGGAAACGACATTATTTTCTTTTGGGAGGCGAGTATCCCCTTTCCGATGCACTATTCCATCTTTACTGCATCCCTCGCCCCTCACACTGACGAATTAACACGGAAGTGGTGTCGCTATGAAATACTATTGGTTCTATGACATCTCCTTCTAAATCGAGTAACGTTTCTATGGAAACGACAGTAATTTCTTTTGGGAGGCGAGTATCTCCGTTCCGATTCACTATTCCTTCTTTACTGCATCCCTCGCTACCTCGAATTGACGAATTAACACTGAAATTGTATCGCTATGGAATACTATGTGTTCTATAACTTCTCCTTCTAAATCGAGGAACGTTTCTACGGAAACGACAATATTTTCTTTTGGGAGGCGAGTATCCCCTTTCCGATGCACTATTCCATCTTTACTGCATCCCTCGCCCCTCACACTGACGAATTAACACGGAAGTGGTGTCGCTATGAAATACTATTGGTTCTATAACATCTCCTTCTAAATCGAGTAACGTTTCTATGGAAACGACAGTATTTTCTTTTGGGAGGAGAGTATCTCCGTTCCGATTCACTATTCCTTCTTTACTGCATCCCTCGCTCCATCCCATTGACGAATTAACACTGAAATTGAGTCGCTATGGAATACTATGTGTTCTATAACTTCCCCTTCTAAATCGAGGAACGTTTCTACGGAAACGAAAATATTTTCTTTTGGGAGGCGAGTATCCCCTTTCCGATGCACTATTCCATCTTTACTGCATCCCTCGCCCCTCACAATGACGAATTAACACGGAAGTGGTGTCGCTATGAAATACTATTGGTTCTAAGACATCTCCTTCTAAATCGAGTAACGTTTCTATGGAAACGACAAGAGTTTCTTTTCGGAGGAGAGTATCTCCGTTCCGATTCACTATTCCTTCTTTACTGCATCCCTCGCTCCATCCCATTGACGAATTAACACTGAAATTGAGTCGCTATGGAATACTATGTGTTCTATAACTTCTCCTTCTAAATCGAGGAACGTTTCTACGGAAACGACAATATTTTCTTTTGGGAGGCGAGTATCCCCTTTCCGATGCACTATTCCATCTTTACTGCATCCCTCGCCCCTCACACTGACGAATTAACACGGAAGTGGTGTCGCTATGAAATACTATTGGTTCTATAACATCTCCTTATAAATCGAGTAACGTTTCTATGGAAACGACAGTATTTTCTTTTGGGAGGAGAGTATCTCCGTTCCGATTCACTATTCCTTCTTTACTGCATCCCTCGCTCCATCCCATTGACGAATTAACACTGAAATTGAGTCGCTATGGAATACTATGTGTTCCATAACTTTTCCTTCTAAATCGAGGAACGTTTCTACGGAAACGACAATATTTTCTTTTGGGAGGCGAGTATCCCCTTTCCGATGCACTATTCCATCTTTACTGCATCCCTCGCCCCTCACACTGACGAATTAACACGGAAGTGGTGTCGCTATGAAATACTATTGGTTCTATAACATCTCCTTCTAAATCGAGTAACGTTTCTATGGAAACGACAGTATTTTCTTTTGGGAGGAGAGTATCTCCGTTCCGATTCACTATTCCTTCTTTACTGCATCCCTCGCTCCATCCCATTGACGAATTAACACTGAAATTGAGTCGCTATGGAATACTATGTGTTCTATAACTTCCCCTTCTAAATCGAGGAACGTTTCTACGGAAACGACAATATTTTCTTTTGGGAGGCGAGTATCCCCTTTCCGATGCACTATTCCATCTTTACTGCATCCCTCGCCCCTCACAATGACGAATTAACACGGAAGTGGTGTCGCTATGAAATACTATTGGTTCTAAGACATCTCCTTCTAAATCGAGTAACGTTTCTATGGAAACGACAAGAGTTTCTTTTGGGAGGAGAGTATCTCCGTTCCGATTCACTATTCCTTCTTTACTGCATCCCTCGCTCCATCCCACTGACGAATTAACACTGAAATTGTGTCGCTATGGAATACTATGTGTTCTATAACTTCTCCTTCTAAATCGAGGAACGTTTCTACGGAAACGACAATATTTTCTTTTGGGAGGCGAGTATCCCCTTTCCAATGCACTATTCCATCTTTACTGCATCCCTCGCCCCTCACACTGACGAATTAACACGGAAGTGGTGTCGCTATGAAATACTATTGGTACTATGACATCTCCTTCTAAATCGAGTAACATTTCTATGGAAACGACAAGAGTTTCTTTTGGGCGGAGAGTATCTCCGTTCCGATTCACTATTCCTTCTTTACTGCATCCCTCGCTCCCTCCCATTGACGAATTAACACTGAAATTGAGTCGCTATGGAATACTATGTGTTCTATAACTTCCCCTTCTAAATCGAGGAACGTTTCTACGGAAACGACAATATTTTCTTTTGGGAGGCGAGTATCCCCTTTCCGATGCACTATTCCATCTTTACTGCATCCCTCGCCCCTCACACTGACGAATTAACACGGAAGTGGTGTCGCTATGAAATACTATTGGTTCTATGACATCTCCTTCTAAATCGAGTAACGTTTCTATGGAAACGACAGTAATTTCTTTTGGGAGGCGAGTATCTCCGTTCCGATTCACTATTCCTTCTTTACTGCATCCCTCGCTCCCTCACATTGACGAATTAACACTGAAATTGAATCGCTATGGAATACTATGTGTTCTATAACTTCTCCTTCTAAATCGAGGAACGTTTCTACGGAAACGACAATATTTTCTTTTGGGAGGCGAGTATCCCCTTTCCGATGCACTATTCCATCTTTACTGCATCCCTCGCCCCTCACACTGACGAATTAACACGGAAGTGGTGTCGCTATGAAATACTATTGGTACTATGACATCTCCTTCTAAATCGAGTAACGTTTCTATGGAAACGACAAGAGTTTCTTTTGGGAGGAGAGTATCTCCGTTCCGATTCACTATTCCTTCTTTACTGCATCCCTCGCTCCCTCCCATTGACGAATTAACACTGAAATTGAGTCGCTATGGAATACTATGTGTTCTATAACTTCCCCTTCTAAATCGAGGAACGTTTCTACGGAAACGACAATATTTTCTTTTGGGAGGCGAGTATCCCCTTTCCGATGCACTGTTCCATCTTTACTGCATCCCTCGCCCCTCACACTGACGAATTAACACGGAAGTGGTGTCGCTATGAAATACTATTGGTTCTATAACATCTCCTTCTAAATCGAGTAACGTTTCTATGGAAACGACAGTATTTTCTTTTGGGAGGAGAGTATCTCCGTTCCGATTCACTATTCCTTTATTACTGCATCCCTCGCTCCATCCCATTGACGAATTAACACTGAAATTGAGTCGCTATGGAATACTATGTGTTCTATAACTTCCCCTGCTAAATCGAGGAACGTTTCTACGGAAACGAAAATATTTTCTTTTGGGAAGCGAGTATCCCCTTTCCGATGCACTATTCCATCTTTACTGCATCCCTCGCCCCTCACAATGACGAATTAACACGGAAGTGGTGTCGCTATGAAATACTATTTGTTCTAAGACATCTCCTTCTAAATCGAGTAACGTTTCTATGGAAACGACAAGAGTTTCTTTTGGGAGGAGAGTATCTCCGTTCCGATTCACTATTCCTTCTTTACTGCATCCCTCGCTCCATCCCATTGACGAATTAACACTGAAATTGAGTCGCTATGGAATACTATGTGTTCTATAACTTCTCCTTCTAAATCGAGGAACGTTTCTACGGAAACGACAATATTTTATTTTGGGAGGCGAGTATCCCCTTTCCGATGCACTATTCCATCTTTACTGCATCCCTCGCCCCTCACACTGACGAATTAACACGGAAGTGGTGTCGCTATGAAATACTATTGGTACTATGACATCTCCTTCTAAATCGAGTAACGTTTCTATGGAAACGACAAGAGTTTCTTTTGGGAGGAGAGTATCTCCGTTCCGATTCACTATTCCTTCTTTACTGCATCCCTCGCTCCCTCCCATTGACGAATTAACAATGAAATTGAGTCGCTATGGAATACTATGTGTTCTATAACTTCCCCTTCTAAATCGAGGAACGTTTCTACGGAAACGACAATATTTTCTTTTGGGAGGCGAGTATCCCCTTTCCGATGCACTATTCCATCTTTACTGCATCCCTCGCCCTTCACACTGACGAATTAACACGGAAGTGGTGCCGCTATGAAATACTATTGGTTCTATGACATCTCCTTCTAAATCGAGTAACGTTTCTATGAAAACGACAAGAGTTTCTTTTGGGAGGAGAGTGTCTCCGTTCCGATTCACTATTCCTTCTTTACTGCATCCCTCGCTCCCTCCCATTGACGAATTAACACTGAAATTGAGTCGCTATGTAATACTATGTGTTCTATGACTTCTCCTTCTAAATCGAGGAACGTTTCTACGGAAACGACAATATTTTCTTTTGGGAGGCGAGTATCCCCTTTCCGATGCACTATTCCATCTTTACTGCATCCCTCGCCCCTCACACTGACGAATTAACACGGAAGTGGTGTCGCTATGAAATACTATTGGTACTATGACTTCTCCTTCTAAATCGAGTAACGTTTCTATGGAAACGACAAGAGTTTCTTTTGGGAGGAGAGTATCTCCGTTCCGATTCACTATTCCTTCTTTACTGCATCCCTCGCTCCCTACCATTGACGAATTAACACTGAAATTGAGTCGCTATGGAATACTATGTGTTCTATAACTTCTCCTTCTAAATCGAGGAACGTTTCTACGGAAACACCAATATTTTCTTTGGGAGGCGAGTATTCCCTTTCCGATGGACTATTCCATCTTTACTGCATCCCTCGCCCCTCACACTGACGAGTTAACACGGAAGTGGTGTCGCTATGAAATACTAGTGGTTCTATGACATCTCCTTCTAAATTGAGTAACGTTTCTATGGAAACGACAAGAGTTTCTTTTGGGAGGAGAGTATCTCCGTTCCGATTCTCTATTCCTTCTTTACTGCATCCCTCGCTCCCTCCCATTGACGAATTAACACTGAAATTGAGTCGCTATGGAATACTATGTGTTCTATAACTTCTACTTCCAAATCGAGGAACGTTTCTACGGAAACGACAATAGTTTCTCTTGGGAGGCGAGTATACCCTTTCCGATGCACTATTCCATCTTTACTGCATCCCTCGCCCCTCACACTGACGAATTAACACGGAAGTGGTGTCGCTATGAAATACTATTGGTTCTATGACATCTCCTTCTAAATCGAGTAACGTTTCTATGGAAACAACAAGAGTTTCTTTTGGGAGGAGAGTATCTCCGTTCCGATTCACTATTCCTTCTTTACTGCATCCCTCGCTCCATCCCATTGACGAATTAACACTGAAATTGAGTCGCTATGGAATACTATGTGTTCTATAACTTCTCCTTCTAAATCGAGGAACGTTTCTACGGGAACGACAATATTTTCTTTTGGGAGGCGAGTATCCCCTTTCCGATGCACTATTCCATCTTTACTGCATCCCTCGCCCCTCACACTGACAAATTAACACGGAAGTGGTGTCGCTATGATATACTATTGGTTCTATGACATCTCGTTCTAAATCGAGTAACGTTTCTATGGAAACGACAAGAGTTTCTTTTGGGAGGAGAGTATCTCCGTTCCGATTCACTATTCCTTATTTACTGCATCCCTCGCTCCCTCCCATTGACGAATTAACACTGAAATTGAGTCGACTGAAATTGAGTCGCTATGGAATACTATGTGTACTATAACTTCTCCTTCTAAATCGAGGAACGTTTCTACGGGAACGACAATATTTTCTTTTGGGAGGCGAGAATCCCCTTTCCGATGCACTATTCCATCTTTACTGCATCCCTCGCCCCTCACACTGACAAATTAACACGGAAGTGGTGTCGCTATGATATACTATTGGTTCTATGACATCTCGTTCTAAATCGAGTAACGTTTCTATGGAAACGACAAGAGTTTCTTTTGGGAGGAGAGTATCTCCGTTCCGATTCACTATTCCTTATTTACTGCATCCCTCGCTATCTCCCATTGACGAATTAACACTGAAATTGAGTCGCTATGGAATACTATGTGTTCTATAACTTCTCCTTCTAAATCGAGGAACGTTTCTACGGAAACGACAATATTTTCTTTTGGGAGGCGAGTATCCCCTTTCCGATGCACTATTCCATCTTTACTGCATCCCTCGCCCCTCACACTGACGAATTAACACGGAAGTGGTGTCGCTATGATATACTATTGGTTCTATGACATCTCGTTCTACATCGAGTAACGTTTCTATGGAAACGACAAGAGTTTCTTTTGGGAGAAGAGTATCTCCGTTCCGATTCACTATTCCTTCTTTACTGCTTCCCTCGCTCCCTCCCATTGACGAATTAACACTGAAATTGAGTCGCTATGGAATACTATGTGTTCTATAACATCTCCTTCTACATCGAGGAACGATTCTACGGAAACGACAATATTTTCTTTTGGGAGGCGAGTATCCCCTTTCCGATGCACTATTCCATCTTTACTGCATCCCTCGCCCCTCACACTGACGAATTAACACGGAAGTGGTGTCGCTATGAAATACTATTGGTTCTATGACATCTCCTTCTAAATCGAGTAACGTTTCTATGGAAACGACAGTAACTTCTTTTGGGAGGCGAGTATCTCCGTTCCGATTCACTATTCCTTCTTTACTGCATCCCTCGCTCCCTCACATTGACGAATTAACACTGAAATTGAATCTCTATGGAATACTATTTGTTCTATTACTTCTCCTTCTAAATCGAGGAACGTTTCTACGGAAACGACAATATTTTCTTTTGGGAGGCGAGTATCCCCTTTCCGATGCACTATTCCATCTTTACTGCATCCCTCGCCCCTCACACTGACGAATTAACACGGAAGTGGTGTCGCTATGAAATACTATTGGTTCTATAACATCTCCTTCTAAATCGAGTAACGTTTCTATGGAAACGACAGTATTTTCTTTTGGGAGGAGAGTATCTCCGTTCCGATTCACTATTCCTTCTTTACTGCATTCCTCGCTCCCTCCCATTGACGAATTAACACTGAAATTGAGTCGCTATGGAATACTATGTGTTCTATAACTTCCCCTTCTAAATCGAGGAACGTTTCTACGGAAACGAAAATATTCTCTTTTGTGAGGCGAGTATCCCCTTTCCGATGAACTATTCCATCTTTACTGCATCCCTCGCCCCTCACACTGACGAATTAACACGGAAGTGGTGTCGCTATGAAATACTATTGGTTCTATAACATCTCCTTCTAAATCGAGTAACGTTTCTATGGAAACGACAATATTTTCTTTTGGGAGGAGAGTATCTCCGTTCCGATTCACTATTCCTTCTTTACTGCATCCCTCGCTCCCTCCCATTGACGAATTAACACTGAAATTGAGTCGCTATGGAATACTATGTGTTCTATAACTTCTCCTTCTAAATCGAGGAACGTTTCTACGGAAACGACAATATTTTCTTTTGGGAGGCGAGTATCCCCTTTCCGATGCACTATTCCATCTTTACTGCATCCCTCGCCCCTCACACTGACGAATTAACACGGAAGTGGTGTCGCTATGAAATACTATTGGTTCTATGACATCTCCTTCTAAATCGAGTAACGTTTCTATGGAAACGACAAGAGTTTCTTTTGGGAGGAGAGTATCTCCGTTCCGAATCACTATTCCTTCTTTACTGCATCCCTGGCTCCATCCCATTGACGAATTAACACTGAAATTGAGTCGCTATGGAATACTATGTGTTCTATAACTTCTCCTTCTAAATCGAGGAACGTTTCTACGGAAACGACAATATTTTCTTTTGGGAGGCGAGTATCCCCTTTCCGATGCACTATTCCATCTTTACTGCATCCCTCGTCCCTCACACTGACGAATTAACACGGAAGTGGTGTCGCTATGAAATACTATTGGTACTATGACATCTCCTTCTAAATCGAGTAACGTTTCTATGGAAACGACAAGAGTTTCTTTTGGGAGGAGAGTATCTCCGTTCCGATTCACTATTCCTTCTTTACTGCATCCCTCGCTCCCTCACTTTGACGAATTAACACTGAAATTGAGTCGCTATGGAATACTATGTGTTCTATAACTTCCCCTTCTAAATCGAGGAACGTTTCTACGGAAACGACAATATTTTCTTTTGGGAGGCGAGTATCCCCTTTCCGATGCACTATTCCATCTTTACTGCATCCCTCGCCCCTCACACTGACGAATTAACATGGAAGTGGTGTCGCTATGAAATACTATTGGTTCTAAGACATCTCCTTCTAAATCGAGTAACGTTTCTATGGAAACGACAAGAGTTTCTTTTGGGAGGAGAGTACCTCCGTTCCGATTCACTATTCCTTCTTTACTGCATCCCTCGCTCCCTCCCATTGACGAATTAACACTGAAATTGAGTCGCTATGGAATACTATGTGTTGTATAACTTCTCCTTCTAAATCGAGGAACGTTTCTACGGAAACGACATTATTTTCTTTTGGGAGGCGAGTATCCCCTTTCCGATGCACTATTCCATCTTTACTGCATCCCTCGCCCCTCACACTGACGAATTAACACGGAAGTGGTGTCGCTATGAAATACTATTGGTTCTATGACATCTCCTTCTAAATCGAGTAACGTTTCTATGGAAACGACAGTAATTTCTTTTGGGAGGCGAGTATCTCCGTTCCGATTCACTATTCCTTCTTTACTGCATCCCTCGCTACCTCGAATTGACGAATTAACACTGAAATTGTATCGCTATGGAATACTATGTGTTCTATAACTTCTCCTTCTAAATCGAGGAACGTTTCTACGGAAACGACAATATTTTCTTTTGGGAGGCGAGTATCCCCTTTCCGATGCACTATTCCATCTTTACTGCATCCCTCGCCCCTCACACTGACGAATTAACACGGAAGTGGTGTCGCTATGAAATATTATTGGTTCTATAACATCTCCTTCTAAATCGAGTAACGTTTCTATGGAAACGACAGTATTTTCTTTTGGGAGGAGAGTATCTCCGTTCCGATTCACTATTCCTTCTTTACTGCATCCCTCGCTCCATCCCATTGACGAATTAACACTGAAATTGAGTCGCTATGGAATACTATGTGTTCTATAACTTAACCTTCTAAATCGAGGAACGTTTCTACGGAAACGACAATATTTTCTTTTGGGAGGCGAGTATCCCCTTTCCGATGCACTATTCCATCTTTACTGCATCCCTCGCCCCTCACACTGACGAATTAACACGGAAGTGGTGTCGCTATGAAATACTATTGGTTCTAAGACATCTCCTTCTAAATCGAGTAACGTTTCTATGGAAACGACAAGAGTTTCTTTTCGGAGGAGAGTATCTCCGTTCCGATTCACTATTCCTTCTTTACTGCATCCCTCGCTCCATCCCATTGACGAATTAACACTGAAATTGAGTCGCTATGGAATACTATGTGTTCTATAACTTCTCCTTCTAAATCGAGGAACGTTTCTACGGAAACGACAATATTTTCTTTTGGGAGGCGAGTATCCCCTTTCCGATGCACTATTCCATCTTTACTGCATCCCTCGCCCCTCACACTGACGAATTAACACGGAAGTGGTGTCGCTATGAAATACTATTGGTTCTATGACATCTCCTTCCAAATCGAGTAACGTTTCTATGGAAACGACAGTAATTTCTTTTGGGAGGCGAGTATCTCCGTTCCGATTCACTATTCCTTCTTTACTGCATCCCTCGCTACCTCACATTGACGAATTAACACTGAAATTGAATCGCTATGGAATACTATGTGTTCCATAACTTCTCCTTCTAAATCGAGGAACGTTTCTACGGAAACGACAATATTTTCTTTTGGGAGGCGAGTATCCCCTTTCCGATGCACTATTCCATCTTTACTGCATCCCTCGCCCCTCACACTGACGAATTAACACGGAAGTGGTGTCGCTATGAAATACTATTGGTTCTATAACATCTCCTTCTAAATCGAGTAACGTTTCTATGGAAACGACAGTATTTTCTTTTGGGAGGAGAGTATCTCCGTTCCGATTCACTATTCCTTCTTTACTGCATCCCTCGCTCCATCCCATTGACGAATTAACACTGAAATTGAGTCGCTATGGAATACTATGTGTTCTATAACTTCCCCTTCTAAATCGAGGAACGTTTCTACGGAAACGACAATATTTTCTTTTGGGAGGCGAGTATCCCCTTTCCGATGCACTATTCCATCTTTACTGCATCCCTCGCCCCTCACAATGACGAATTAACACGGAAGTGGTGTCGCTATGAAATACTATTGGTTCTAAGACATCTCCTTCTAAATCGAGTAACGTTTCTATGGAAACGACAAGAGTTTCTTTTGGGAGGAGAGTATCTCCGTTCCGATTCACTATTCCTTCTTTACTGCATCCCTCGCTCCATCCCACTGACGAATTAACACTGAAATTGTGTCGCTATGGAATACTATGTGTTCTATAACTTCTCCTTCTAAATCGAGGAACGTTTCTACGGAAACGACAATATTTTCTTTTGGGAGGCGAGTATCCCCTTTCCAATGCACTATTCCATCTTTACTGCATCCCTCGCCCCTCACACTGACGAATTAACACGGAAGTGGTGTCGCTATGAAATACTATTGGTACTATGACATCTCCTTCTAAATCGAGTAACATTTCTATGGAAACGACAAGAGTTTCTTTTGGGCGGAGAGTATCTCCGTTCCGATTCACTATTCCTTGTTTACTGCATCCCTCGCTCCCTCCCATTGACGAATTAACACTGAAATTGAGTCGCTATGGAATACTATGTGTTCTATTACTTCCCCTTCTAAATCGAGGAACGTTTCTACGGAAACGACAATATTTTCTTTTGGGAGGCGAGTATCCCCTTTCCGATGCACTATTCCATCTTTACTGCATCCCTCGCCCCTCACACTGACGAATTAACACGGAAGTGGTGTCGCTATGAAATACTATTGGTTCTATGACATCTCCTTCTAAATCGAGTAACGTTTCTATGGAAGCGACAGTAATTTCTTTTGGGAGGCGAGTATCTCCGTTCCGATTCACTATTCCTTCTTTACTGCATCCCTCGCTCCCTCACATTGACGAATTAACACTGAAATTGAATCGCTATGGAATACTATGTGTTCTATAACTTCTCCTTCTAAATCGAGGAACGTTTCTACAGAAACGACAATATTTTCTTTTGGGAGGCGAGTATCCCCTTTCCGATGCACTATTCCATCTTTACTGCATCCCTCGCCCCTCACACTGACGAATTAACACGGAAGTGGTGTCGCTATGAAATACTATTGGTACTATGACATCTCCTTCTAAATCGAGTAACGTTTCTATGGAAACGACAAGAGTTTCTTTTGGGAGGAGAGTATCTCCGTTCCGATTCACTATTCCTTCTTTACTGCATCCCTCGCTCCCTCCCATTGACGAATTAACACTGAAATTGAGTCGCTATGGAATACTATGTGTTCTATAACTTCCCCTTCTAAATCGAGGAACGTTTCTACGGAAACGACAATATTTTCTTTTGGGAGGCGAGTATCCCCTTTCCGATGCACTATTCCATCTTTACTGCATCCCTCGCCCCTCACACTGACGAATTAACACGGAAGTGGTGTCGCTATGAAATACTATTGGTTCTATAACATCTCCTTCTAAATCGAGTAACGTTTCTATGGAAACGACAGTATTTTCTTTTGGGAGGAGAGTATCTCCGTTCCGATTCACTATTCCTTCTTTACTGCATCCCTCGCTCCATCCCATTGACGAATTAACACTGAAATTGAGTCGCTATGGAATACTATGTGTTCTATAACTTCCCCTGCTAAATCGAGGAACGTTTCTACGGAAACGAAAATATTTTCTTTTGGGAAGCGAGTATCCCCTTTCCAATGCACTATTCCATCTTTACTGCATCCCTCGCCCCTCACAATGACGAATTAACACGGAAGTGGTGTCGCTATGAAATACTATTGGTTCTAAGACATCTCCTTCTAAATCGAGTAACGTTTCTATGGAAACGACAAGAGTTTCTTTTGGGAGGAGAGTATCTCCGTTCCGATTCACTATTCCTTCTTTACTGCATCCCTCGCTCCATCCCATTGACGAATTAACTCTGAAATTGAGTCGCTATGGAATACTATGTGTTCTATAACTTCTCCTTCTAAATCGAGGAACGTTTCTACGGAAACGACAATATTTTCTTTTGGGAGGCGAGTATCCCCTTTCCGATGCACTATTCCATCTTTACTGCATCCCTCGCCCCTCACACTGACGAATTAACACGGAAGTGGTGTCGCTATGAAATACTATTGGTTCTATGACATCTCCTTCTGAATCGAGTAACGTTTCTATGGAAACGACAGTAATTTCTTTTGGGAGGCGAGTATCTCCGTTCCGATTCACTATTCCTTCTTTACTGCATCCCTCGCTACCTCACATTGACGAATTAACACTGAAATTGAATCGCTATGGAATACTATGTGTTCTATAACTTCTCCTTCTAAATCGAGGAACGTTTCTACGGAAACGACAATATTTTCTTTTGGGAGGCGAGTATCCCCTTTCCGATGCACTATTCCATCTTTACTGCATCCCTCGCCCCTCACACTGACGAATTAACACGGAAGTGGTGTCGCTATGAAATACTATTGGTTCTATAACATCTCCTTCTAAATCGAGTAACGTTTCTATGGAAACGACAGTATTTTCTTTTGGGAGGAGAGTATCTCCGTTCCGATTCACTATTCCTTCTATACTGCATCCCTCGCTCCATCCCATTGACGAATTAACACTGAAATTGAGTCGCTATGGAATACAATGTGTTCTATAACTTCCCCTTCTAAATGGAGGAACGTTTCTACGGAAACGACAATATTTTCTTTTGGGAGGCGAGTATCCCCTTTCCAATGCACTATTCCATCTTTACTGCATCCCGTGCCCCTCACAATGACGAATTAACACGGAAGTGGTGTCGCTATGAAATACTATTGGTTCTAAGACATCTCCTTCTAAATCGAGTAACGTTTCTATGGAAACGACAAGAGTTTCTTTTGGGAGGAGAGTATCTCCGTTCCGATTCACTATTCCTTCTTTACTGCATCCCTCGCTCCATCCCACTGACGAATTAACACTGAAATTGAGTCGCTATGGAATACTATGTGTTCTATAACTTCTCCTTCTAAATCGAGGAACGTTTCTACGGAAACGACAATATTTTCTTTTGGGAGGCGAGTATCCCCTTTCCGGTGCACTATTCCATCTTTACTGCATCCCTCGCCCCTCACAATGACGAATTAACACGGAAGTGGTGTCGCTATGAAATACTATTGGTTCTAAGACATCTCCTTCTAAATCGAGTAACGTTTCTATGGAAACGACAAGAGTTTCTTTTGGGAGGAGAGTATCTCCGTTCCGATTCACTATTCCTTCTTTACTGCATCCCTCGCTCCATCCCATTGACGAATTAACACTGAAATTGAGTCGCTATGGAATACTATGTGTTCTATAACTTCTCCTTCTAAATCGAGGAACGTTTCTACGGAAACGACAATACTTTCTTTTGGGAGGCGAGTATCCCCTTTCCGATGCACTATTCCATCTTTACTGCATCCCTCGCCCCTCACACTGACGAATTAACACGGAAGTGGTGTCGCTATGAAATACTATTGGTTCTATGACATCTCCTTCTAAATCGAGTAACGTTTCTATGGAAACGACAGTAATTTCTTTTGGGAGGCGAGTATCTCCGTTCCGATTCACTATTCCTTCTTTACTGCATCCCTCGCTACCTCACATTGACGAATTAACACTGAAATTGAATCGCTATGGAATACTATGTGTTCTATAACTTCTCCTTCTAAATCGAGGAACGTTTCTACGGAAACGACAATATTTTCTTTTGGGAGGCGAGTATCCCCTTTCCGATGCACTATTCCATCTTTACTGCATCCCTCGCCCCTCACACTGACGAATTAACACGGAAGTGGTGTCGCTATGAAATACTATTGGTTCTATAACATCTCCTTCTAAATCGAGTAACGTTTCTATGGAAACGACAGTATTTCCTTTTGGGAGGAGAGTATCTCCGTTCCGATTCACTATTCCTTCTTTACTGCATCCCTCGCTCCATCCCATTGACGAATTAACACTGAAATTGAGTCGCCATGGAATACTATGTGTTCTATAACTTCCCCTTCTAAATCGAGGAACGTTTCTACGGAAACGACAATATTTTCTTTTGGGAGGCGAGTATCCCCTTTCCGATGCACTATTCCATCTTTACTGCATCCCTCGCCCCTCACAATGACGAATTAACACGGAAGTGGTGTCGCTATGAAATACTATTGGTTCTAAGACATCTCCTTCTAAATCGAGTAACGTTTCTATGGAAACGACAAGAGTTTCTTTTGGGGGGAGAGTATCTCCGTTCCTATTCACTATTCCTTCTTTACTGCATCCCTCGCTCCATCCCACTGACGAATTAACACTGAAATTGTGTCGCTATGGAATACTATGTGTTCTATAACTTCTCCTTCTAAATCGAGGAATGTTTCTACGGAAACGACAATATTTTCTTTTGGGAGGCGAGTATCCCCTTTCCGATGCACTATTCCATCTTTACTGCATCCCTTGCCCCTCACACTGACGAATTAACACGGAAGTGGTGTCGCTATGAAATACTATTGGTACTATGACATCTCCTTCTAAATCGAGTAACATTTCTATGGAAACGACAAGAGTTTCTTTTGGGCGGAGAGTATCTCCGTTCCGATTCACTATTCCTTCTTTACTGCATCCCTCGCTCCCTCCCATTGACGAATTAACACTGAAATTGAGTCGCTATGGAATACTATGTGTTCTATAACTTCCCCTTCTAAATCGAGGAACGTTTCTACGGAAACGACAATATTTTCTTTTGGGAGGCGAGTATCCCCTTTCCGATGCACTATTCCATCTTTACTGCATCCCTCGCCCCTCACACTGACGAATTAACACGGAAGTGGTGTCGCTATGAAATACTATTGGTTCTATGACATCTCCTTCTAAATCGAGTAACGTTTCTATGGAAACGACAGTAATTTCTTTTGGGAGGCGAGTATCTCCGTTCCGATTCACTATTCCTTCTTTACTGCATCCCTCGCTCCCTCACATTGACGAATTAACACTGAAATTGAATCGCTATGGAATACTATGTGTTCTACAACTTCTCCTTCTAAATCGAGGAACGTTTCTACGGAAACGACAATATTTTCTTTTGGGAGGCGAGTATCCCCTTTCCGATGCACTATTCCATCTTTACTGCATCCCTCGCCCCTCACACTGACGAATTAACACGGAAGTGGTGTCGCTATGAAATACTATTGGTACTATGACATCTCCTTCTAAATCGAGTAACGTTTCTATGGAAACGACAAGAGTTTCTTTTGGGAGGAGAGTATCTCCGTGCCGATTCACTATTCCTTCTTTACTGCATCCCTCGCTCCCTCCCATTGACGAATTAACACTGAAATTGAGTTGCTATGGAATACTATGTGTTCTATAACTTCCCCTTCTAAATCGAGGAACGTTTCTACGGAAACGACAATATTTTCTTTTGGGAGGCGAGTATCCCCTTTCCGATGCACTATTCCATCTTTACTGCATCCCTCGCCCCTCACACTGACGAATTAACACGGAAGTGGTGTCGCTATGAAATACTATTGGTTCTATAACATCTCCTTCTAAATCGAGTAACGTTTCTATGGAAACGACAGTATTTTCTTTTGGGAGGAGAGTATCTCCGTTCCGATTCACTATTCCTTCTTTACTGCATCCCTCGCTCCATCCCATTGACGAATAAACACTGAAATTGAGTCGCTATGGAATACTATGTGTTCTATAACTTCCCCTTCTAAATCGAGGAACGTTTCTACGGAAACGAAAATATTTTCTTTTGGGAGGCGAGTATCCCCTTTCCGATGCACTATTCCATCTTTACTGCATCCCTCGCCCCTCACAATGACGAATTAACACGGAAGTGGTGTCGCTATGAAATACTATTGGTTCTAAGACATCTCCTTCTAAATCGAGTAACGTTTCTATGGAAACGACAAGAGTTTCTTTTGGGAGGAGAGTATCTCCGTTCCGATTCACTATTCCTTCTTTACTGCATCCCTCGCTCCATCCCATTGACGAATTAACACTGAAATTGAGTCGCTATGGAATACTATGTGTTCTATAACTTCTCCTTCTAAATCGAGGAACGTTTCTACGGAAACGACAATATTTTCTTTTGGGAGGCGAGTATCCCCTTTCCGATGCACTATTCCATCTTTACTGCATCCCTCGCCCCTCACACTGACGAATTAACACGGAAGTGGTGTCGCTATAAAATACTATTGGTTCTATGACATCTCCTTCTAAATCGAGTAACGTTTCTATGGAAACGACAGTAATTTCTTTTGGGAGGCGAGTATCTCCGTTCCGATTCACTATTCCTTCTTTACTGCATCCCTCGCTACCTCACATTGACGAATTAACACTGAAATTGAATCGCTATGGAATACTATGTGTTCTATAACTTCTCCTTCTAAATCGAGGAACGTTTCTACGGAAACGACAATATTTTCTTTTGGGAGGCGAGTATCCCCTTTCCGATGCACTATTCCATCTTTACTGCATCCCTCGCCCCTCACACTGACGAATTAACACGGAAGTGGTGTCGCTATGAAATACTATTGGTTCTATAACATCTCCTTCTAAATCGAGTAACGTTTCTATGGAAACGACAGTATTTTCTTTTGGGAGGAGAGTATCTCCGTTCCGATTCACTATTCCTTCTTTACTGCATCCCTCGCTCCATCCCATTGACGAATTAACACTGAAATTGAGTCGCTATGGAATACTATGTGTTCTATAACTTCCCCTTCTAAATCGAGGAACGTTTCTACGGAAACGACAATATTTTCTTTTGGGAGGCGAGTATCCCCTTTCCGATGCACTATTCCATCTTTACTGCATCCCTCGCCCCTCTTCAATGACGAATTAACACGGAAGTGGTGTCGCTATGAAATACTATTGGTTCTAAGACATCTCCTTCTAAATCGAGTAACGTTTCTATGGAAACGACAAGAGTTTCTTTTGGGAGGAGAGTATCTCCGTTCCGATTCACTATTCCTTCTTTACTGCATCCCTCGCTCCATCCCACTGACGAATTAACACTGAAATTGAGTCGCTATGGAATACTATGTGTTCTATAACTTCTCCTTCTAAATCGAGGAACGTTTCTACGGAAACGACAATATTTTCTTTTGGGAGGCGAGTATCCCCTTTCCGATGCACTATTCCATCTTTACTGCATCCCTCGCCCCTCACAATGACGAATTAACACGGAAGTGGTGTCGCTATGAAATACTATTGGTTCTAGGACATCTCCTTCTAAATCGAGTAACGTTTCTATGGAAACGACAGTATTTTCTTTTGGGAGGAGAGTATCTCCGTTCCGATTCACTATTCCTTCTTTACTGCATCCCTCGCTCCATCCCATTGACGAATCAACACTGAAATTGAATCGCTATGGAATACTATGTGTTCTATAACTTCCCCTTCTAAATCGAGGAACGTTTCTACGGAAACGACAATATTTTCTTTTGGGAGGCGAGTATCCCCTTTCCGATGCACTATTCCATCTTTACTGCATCCCTCGCCCCTCACAATGACGAATTAACACGGAAGTGGTGTCGCTATGAAATACAATTGGTTCTAAGACATCTCCTTCTAAATCGAGTAACGTTTCTATGGAAACGACAAGAGTTTCTTTTGGGAGGAGAGTATCTCCGTTCCGATTCACTATTCCTTCTTTACTGCATCCCTCGCTCCATCCCATTGACGAATTAACACTGAAATTGAGTCGCTATGGAATACTATGTGTTCTATAACTTTTCCTTCTAAATCGGGGAACGTTTCTACGGAAACGACAATATTTTCTTTTGGGAGGCGAGTATCCCCTTTCCGATGCACTATTCCATCTTTACTGCATCCCTCGCCCCTCACACTGACGAATTAACACGGAATTGGTGTCGCTATGAAATACTATTGGTTCTATGACATCTCCTTCTAAATCGAGTAACGTTTCTATGGAAACGACAGTAATTTCTTTTGGGAGGCGAGTATCTCCGTTCCGATTCACTATTCCTTCTTTACTGCATCTCTCGCTACCTCACATTGACGAATTAACACTGAAATTGAATCGCTATGAAATACTATGTGTTCTATAACTTCTCCTTCTAAATCGAGGAACGTTTCTACGGAAACGACAATATTTTCTTTTTGGGAGGCGAGTATCCCCTTTCCGATGCACTATTCCATCTTTACTGCATCCCTCGCCCCTCACACTGACGAATTAACACGGAAGTGCTGTCGCTATGAAATACTATTGGTTCTATAACATCTCCTTCTAAATCGAGTAACGTTTCTATTGAAACGACACTATTTTCTTTTGGGAGGAGAGTATTTCCGTTCCGATTCACTATTCCTTCTTTACTGCATCCCTCGCTCCCTCCCATTGACGAATTAACACTGAAATTGAGTCGCTATGGAATACTATGTGTTCTATAACTTCCCCTTCTAAATCGAGGAACGTTTCTACGGAAACGACAATATTTTCTTTTGGGAGGCGAGTATCCCCTTTCCGATGCACTATTCCATCTTTACTGCATCCCTCGCCCCTCACAATGACGAATTAACACGGACGTGGTGTCGCTATGAAATACTATTGGTTCTAAGACATCTCCTTCTAAATCGAGTAACATTTCTATGGAAACGACAAGAGTTTCTTTTGGGAGGAAAGTATCTCCATTCCGATTCACTATTCCTTCTTTACTGCATCCCTCGCTCCATCCCATTGACGAATTAACACTGAAATTGAGTCGCTATGGAATACTATGTGTTCTATAACTTCTCCTTCTAAATCGAGGAACGTTTCTACGGAAACGACAATATTTTCTTTTTGGAGGCGAGTATCCCCTTTCCGATGCACTATTCCATCTTTACTGCATCCCTCGCCCCTCACACTGACGAATTAACACGGAAGTGGTGTCGCTATGAAATACAATTGGTACTATGACATCTCCTTCTAAATCGAGTAACATTTCTATGGAAACGACAAGAGTTTCTTTTGGGCGGAGAGTATCTCCGTTCCGATTCACTATTCCTTCTTTACTGCATCCCTCGCTCCCTCCCATTGACGAATTAACACTGAAATTGAGTCGCTATGGAATACTATGTGTTCTATAACTTCCCCTTCTAAATCGAGGAACGTTTCTACGGAAACGACAATATTTTCTTGTGGGAGGCGAGTATCCCCTTTCCGATGCACTATTCCATCTTTACTGCATCCCTCGCCCCTCACACTGACGAATTAACACGGAAGTGGTGTCGCTATGAAATACTATTGGTTCTATGACATCTCCTTCTAAATCGAGTAACGTTTCTATGAAAACGACAAGAGTTTCTTTTGGAGGAGAGTATCTCCGTTCCGATTCACTATTCCTTCTTTACTGCATCCCTCGCTCCATCCCATTGACAAATTAACACTGAAATTGAGTCGCTATGGAATACTATGTGTTCTATAACTTCTACTTCTAAATCGAGGAACGTTTCTACGGAAACGAGAATAGTTTGTCTTGGGAGGCGAGTATCCCCTTTCCGATGCACTATTCCATCTTTACTGCATCCCTCGCCCCTCACACTGACGAATTAACACGGAAGTGGTGTCGCTATGAAATACTATTGGTTCTATGACATCTCCTTCTAAATCGAGTAACGTTTCTATGGAAACGACAAGAGTTTCTTTTGGGAGGAGAGTATCTCCGTTCCGATTCACTATTCCCTCTTTACTGCATCCCTCGCTCCATCCCATTGACGAATTAACACTGAAATTGAGTCGCTATGGAATACTATGTGTTCTATAACTTCTCCTTTTAAATCGAGGAACGTTTCTACGGGAACGACAATATTTTCTTTTGGGAGGCGAGTACCCCCTGTCCGATGCACTATTCCATCTTTACTGCATCCCTCGCCCCTCACACTGACAAATTAACACGGAAGTGGTGTCGCTATGATATACTATTGGTTCTATGACATCTCGTTCTAAATCTAGTAACGTTTCTATGGAAACGACAAGAGTTTCTTTTGGGAGGAGAGTATCTCCGTTCCGATTCACTATTCCTTATTTACTGCATCCCTCGCTCCCTCCCATTGACGAATTAACACTGAAATTGAGTCGACTGAAATTGAGTCGCTATGGAAAACTATGTGTTCTATAACTTCCCCTTCTAAATGGAGGAACGTTTCTACGGAAACGACAATATTTTCTTTTGGGAGGCGAGTATCCCCTTTCCGATGCACTATTCCATCTTTACTGCATCCCTCGCCCCTCACACTGACGAATTAACACGGAAGTGGTGTCGCTATGAAATACTATTGGTTCTATGACATCTCCTTCTAAATCGAGTAACGTTTCTATGGAAACGACAAGAGTTTCTTTTGGGATGAGAGTATCTCCGTTCCGAATCACTATTCCTTCTTTACTGCATCCCTGGCTCCATCCCATTGACGAATTAACACTGAAATTGAGTCGCTATGGAATACTATGTGTTCTATAACTTCTCCTTCTAAATCGAGGAACGTTTCTACGGAAACGACAATATTTTCTTTTGGGAGGCGAGTATCCCCTTTCCGATGCACTATTCCATCTTTACTGCATCCCTCGCCCCTCACACTGACGAATTAACACGGAAGTGGTGTCGCTATGAAATACTATTGGTACTATGACATCTCCTTCTAAATCGAGCAACGTTTCTATGGAAACGACAAGAGTTTCTTTTGGGAGGAGAGTATCTCCGTTCCGATTCACTATTCCTTCTTTACTGCATCCCTCGCTCCATCCCACTGACGAATTAACACTGAAATTGAGTCGCTATGGAATACTATGTGTTCTATAACTTCTCCTTCTAAATCGAGGAACGTTTCTACGGAAACGACAATATTTTCTTTTGGGAGGCGAGTATCCCCTTTCCGATGCACTATTCCATCTTTACTGCATCCCTCGCCCCTCACAATGACGAATTAACACGGAAGTGGTGTCGCTATGAAATACTATTGGTTCTAGGACATCTCCTTCTAAATCGAGTAACGTTTCTATGGAAACGACAGTATTTTCTTTTGGGAGGAGAGTATCTCCGTTCCGATTCACTATTCCTTCTTTACTGCATCCCTCGCTCCATCCCATTGACGAATCAACACTGAAATTGAATCGCTATGGAATACTATGTGTTCTATAACTTCCCCTTCTAAATCGAGGAACGTTTCTACGGAAACGACAATATTTTCCTTTGGGAGGCGAGTATCCCCTATCCGATGCACTATTCCATCTTTACTGCATCCCTCGCCCCTCACACTGACGAATTAACACGGAATTGGTGTCGCTATGAAATACTATTGGTTCTATGACATCTCCTTCTAAATCGAGTAACGTTTCTATGGAAACGACAGTAATTTCTTTTGGGAGGCGAGTATCTCCGTTCCGATTCACTATTCCTTCTTTACTGCATCTCTCGCTACCTCACATTGACGAATTAACACTGAAATTGAATCGCTATGAAATACTATGTGTTCTATAACTTCTCCTTCTAAATCGAGGAACGTTTCTACGGAAACGACAATATTTTCTTTTTGGGAGGCGAGTATCCCCTTTCCGATGCACTATTCCATCTTTACTGCATCCCTCGCCCCTCACACTGACGAATTAACACGGAAGTGCTGTCGCTATGAAATACTATTGGTTCTATAACATCTCCTTCTAAATCGAGTAACGTTTCTCTTGAAACGACACTATTTTCTTTTGGGAGGAGAGTATTTCCGTTCCGATTCACTATTCCTTCTTTACTGCATCCCTCGCTCCCTCCCATTGACGAATTAACACTGAAATTGAGTCGCTATGGAATACTATGTGTTCTATAACTTCCCCTTCTAAATCGAGGAACGTTTCTACGGAAACGACAATATTTTCTTTTGGGAGGCGAGTATCCCCTTTCCGATGCACTATTCCATCTTTACTGCATCCCTCGCCCCTCACAATGACGAATTAACACGGACGTGGTGTCGCTATGAAATACTATTGGTTCTAAGACATCTCCTTCTAAATCGAGTAACATTTCTATGGAAACGACAAGAGTTTCTTTTGGGAGGAAAGTATCTCCGTTCCGATTCACTATTCCTTCTTTACTGCATCCCTCGCTCCATCCCATTGACGAATTAACACTGAAATTGAGTCGCTATGGAATACTATGTGTTCTATAACTTCTCCTTCTAAATCGAGGAACGTTTCTACGGAAACGACAATATTTTCTTTTTGGAGGCGAGTATCCCCTTTCCGATGCACTATTCCATCTTTACTGCATCCCTCGCCCCTCACACTGACGAATTAACACGGAAGTGGTGTCGCTATGAAATACAATTGGTACTATGACATCTCCTTCTAAATCGAGTAACATTTCTATGGAAACGACAAGAGTTTCTTTTGGGCGGAGAGTATCTCCGTTCCGATTCACTATTCCTTCTTTACTGCATCCCTCGCTCCCTCCCATTGACGAATTAACACTGAAATTGAGTCGCTTTGGAATACTATGTGTTCTATAACTTCCCCTTCTAAATCGAGGAACGTTTCTACGGAAACGACAATATTTTCTTTTGGGAGGCGAGTATCCCCTTTCCGATGCACTATTCCATCTTTACTGCATCCCTCGCCCCTCACACTGACGAATTAACACGGAAGTGGTGTCGCTATGAAATACTATTGGTTCTATGACATCTCCTTCTAAATCGAGTAACGTTTCTATGAAAACGACAAGAGTTTCTTTTGGAGGAGAGTATCTCCGTTCCGATTCACTATTCCTTCTTTACTGCATCCCTCGCTCCATCCCATTGACAAATTAACACTGAAATTGAGTCGCTATGGAATACTATGTGTTCTATAACTTCTACTTCTAAATCGAGGAACGTTTCTACGGAAACGAGAATAGTTTGTCTTGGGAGGCGAGTATCCCCTTTCCGATGCACTATTCCATCTTTACTGCATCCCTCGCCCCTCACACTGACGAATTAACACGGAAGTGGTGTCGCTATGAAATACTATTGGTTCTATGACATCTCCTTCTAAATCGAGTAACGTTTCTATGGAAACGACAAGAGTTTCTTTTGGGAGGAGAGTATCTCCGTTCCGATTCACTATTCCCTCTTTACTGCATCCCTCGCTCCATCCCATTGACGAATTAACACTGAAATTGAGTCGCTATGGAATACTATGTGTTCTATAACTTCTCCTTCTAAATCGAGGAACGTTTCTACGGGAACGACAATATTTTCTTTTGGGAGGCGAGTATCCCCTTTCCGATGCACTATTCCATCTTTACTGCATCCCTCGCCCCTCACACTGACAAATTAACACGGAAGTGGTGTCGCTATGATATACTATTGGTTCTATGACATCTCGTTCTAAATCTAGTAACTTTTCTATGGAAACGACAAGAGTTTCTTTTGGGAGGAGAGTATCTCCGTTCCGATTCACTATTCCTTATTTACTGCATCCCTCGCTCCCTCCCATTGACGAATTAACACTGAAATTGAGTCGACTGAAATTGAGTCGCTATGGAATACTATGTGTTCTATAACTTCCCCTTCTAAATGGAGGAACGTTTCTACGGAAACGACAATATTTTCTTTTGGGAGGCGAGTATCCCCTTTCCGATGCACTATTCCATCTTTACTGCATCCCTCGCCCCTCACACTGACGAATTAACACGGAAGTGGTGTCGCTATGAAATACTATTGGTTCTATGACATCTCCTTCTAAATCGAGTAACGTTTCTATGGAAACGACAAGAGTTTCTTTTGGGAGGAGAGTATCTCCGTTCCGAATCACTATTCCTTCTTTACTGCATCCCTGGCTCCATCCCATTGACGAATTAACACTGAAATTGAGTCGCTATGGAATACTATGTGTTCTATAACTTCTCCTTCTAAATCGAGGAACGTTTCTACGGAAACGACAATATTTTCTTTTGGGAGGCGAGTATCCCCTTTCCGATGCACTATTCCATCTTTACTGCATCCCTCGCCCCTCACACTGACGAATTAACACGGAAGTGGTGTCGCTATGAAATACTATTGGTACTATGACATCTCCTTCTAAATCGAGTAACGTTTCTATGGAAACGACAAGAGTTTCTTTTGGGAGGAGAGTATCTCCGTTCCGATTCACTATTCCTTCTTTACTGCATCCCTCGCTCCCTCCCATTGACGAATTAACACTGAAATTGAGTCGCTATGGAATACTATGTGTTCTATAACTTCCCCTTCTAAATCGAGGAACGTTTCTACGGAAACGACATTATTTTCTTTTGGGAGGCGAGTATCCCCTTTCCGATGCACTATTCCATCTTTACTGCATCCCTCGCCCCTCACACTGACGAATTAACATGGAAGTGGTGTCGCTATGAAATACTATTGGTTCTAAGACATCTCCTTCTAAATCGAGTAACGTTTCTATGGAAACGACAAGAGTTTCTTTTGGGAGGAGAGTACCTCCGTTCCGATTCACTATTCCTTCTTTACTGCATCCCTCGCTCCCTCCCATTGACGAATTAACACTGAAATTGAGTCGCTATGGAATACTATGTGTTTATAACTTCTCCTTCTAAATCGAGGAACGTTTCTACGGAAACGACAATATTTTCTTTTGGGAAGCGAGTATCCCCTGTCCGATGCACTATTCCATCTTTACTGCATCCCTCGCCCCTCACACTGACGAATTAACACGGAAGTGGTGTCGCTATGAAATACTATTGGATCTATAACATCTCCTTCTAAATCGAGTAACGTTTCTATGGAAACGACAGTATTTTCTTTTGGGAGGAGAGTATCTCCGTTCCGATTCACTATTCCTTCTTTACTGCATCCATCGCTCCATCCCGTTGACGAATTAACACTGAAATTGAGTCGCTATGGAATACTATGTGTTCTATAACTTCCCCTTCCAAATCGAGGAACGTTTCTACGGAAACGAAAATATTTTCTTTTGGGAGGCGAGTATCCCCTTTCCGATGCACTATTCCATCTTTACTGCATCCCTCGCCCCTCACACTGACGAGTTAACACGGAAGTGGTGTCGCTATGAAATACTATTGGTTCTATGACATCTCCTTCTAAATCGAGTAACGTTTCTATGGAAACGACAAGAGTTTCTTTTGGGAGGAGAGTATCTCCGTTCCGATTCTCTATTCCTTCTTTACTGCATCCCTCGCTCCCTCCCATTGACGAATTAACACTGAAATTGAGTCGCTATGGAATACTATGTGTTCTATAACTTCTACTTCTAAATCGAGGAACGTTTCTACGGAAACGAGAATAGTGTGTCTTGGGAGGCGAGTATCCCCTTTCCGATGCACTATTCCATCTTTACTGCATCCCTCGCCCCTCACACTGACGAATTAACACGGAAGTGGTGTCGCTATGAAATACTATTGGTTCTATGACATCTCCTTCTAAATCGAGTAACGTTTCTATGGAAACGACAGTATTTTCTTTTGGGAGGAGAGTATCTCCGTTCCGATTCACTATTCCTTCTTTACTGCATCCCTCGCTCCATCCCATTGACGAATTAACACTGAAATTGAGTCGCTATGGAATACTATGTGTTCTATAACTTCTCCTTCTAAATCGAGGAACGTTTCTACGGGAACGACAATATTTTCTTTTGGGAGGCGAGTATCCCCTTTCCGATGCACTATTCCATCTTTACTGCATCCCTCGCCCCTCACACTGACAAATTAACACGGAAGTGGTGTCGCTATGATATACTATTGGTTCTATGACATCTCGTTCTAAATCGAGTAACGTTTCTATGGAAACGACAAGAGTTTCTTTTGGGAGGAGAGTATCTCCATTCCGATTCACTATTCCTTATTTACTGCATCCCTCGCTCCCTCCCATTGACGAATTAACACTGAAATTGAGTCGACTGAAATTGAGTCGCTATGGAATACTATGTGTTCTATAACTTCCCCTTCTAAATCGAGGAACGTTTCTACGGAAACGACAATATTTTCTTTTGGGAGGCGAGTATCCCCTTTCCGATGCACTATTCCATCTTTACTGCATCCCTCGCCCCTCACACAGACGAATTAACACGGAAGTGGTGTCGCTATGAAATACTATTGGTTCTATGACATCTCCTTCTAAATCGAGTAACGTTTCTATGGAAACGACAAGAGTTTCTTTTGGGAGGAGAGTATCTCCGTTCCGAATCACTATTCCTTCTTTACTGCATCCCTGGCTCCATCCCATTGACGAATTAACACTGAAATTGAGTCGCTATGGAATACTATGTGTTCTATAACTTCTCCTTCTAAATCGAGGAACGTTTCTACGGAAACGACAATATTTTCTTTTGGGAGGCGAGTATCCCCTTTCCGATGCACTATTCCATCTTTACTGCATCCCTCGCCCCTCACACTGACGAATTAACACGGAAGTGGCGTCGCTATGAAATACTATTGGTACTATGACATCTCCTTCTAAATCGAGTAACGTTTCTATGGAAACGACAAGAGTTTCTTTTGGGAGGAGAGTATCTCCGTTCCGATTCACTATTCCTTCTTTACTGCATCCCTCGCTCCCTCCCATTGACGAATTAACACTGAAATTGAGTCGCTATGGAGTACTATGTGTTCTATAACTTCCCCTTCTAAATCGAGGAACGTTTCTACGGAAACGACAATATTTTCTTTTGGGAGGCGAGTATCCCCTTTCCGATGCACTATTCCATCTTTACTGCATCCCTCGCCCCTCACACTTACGAATTAACATGGAAGTGGTGTCCCTATGAAATACTATTGGTTCTAAGACATCTCCTTCTAAATCGAGTAACGTTTCTATGGAAACGACAAGAGTTTCTTTTGGGAGGAGAGTACCTCCGTTCCGATTCACTATTCCTTCTTTACTGCATCCCTCGCTCCCTCCCATTGACGAATTAACACTGAAATTGAGTCGCTATGGAATACTATGTGTTTATAACTTCTCCTTCTAAATCGAGGAACGTTTCTACGGAAACGACAATATTTTCTTTTGGGAAGCGAGTATCCCCTTTCCGATGCACTATTCCATCTTTACTGCATCCCTCGCCCCTCACACTGACGAATTAACACGGAAGTGGTGTCGCTATGAAATACTATTGGAACTATAACATCTCCTTCTAAATCGAGTAACGTTTCTATGGAAACGACAGTATTTTCTTTTGGGAGGAGAGTATCTCCGTTCCGATTCACTATTCCTTCTTTACTGCATCCATCGCTCCATCCCGTTGACGAACTAACACTGAAATTGAGTCGCTATGGAATACTATGTGTTCTATAACTTCCCCTTCCAAATCGAGGAACGTTTCTACGGAAACGAAAATATTTTCTTTTGGGAGGCGAGTATCCCCTTTCCGAAGCACTATTCCATCTTTACTGCATCCCTCGCCCCTCACAATGACGAATTAACACGGAAGTGGTGTCGCTATGAAATACTATTGATTCTAAGACATCTCCTTCTAAATCGAGTAACGTTTCTATGGAAACGACAAGAGTTTCTTTTGGGAGGAGAGTATCTCCGTTCCGATTCACTATTCCTTCTTTACTGCATCCCTCGCTCCATCCCATTGACGAATTAACACTGAAATTGAGTCGCTATGGAATACTATGTGTTCTATAACTTCTCCTTCTAAATCGAGGAACGTTTCTACGGAAACGACAATATTTTCTTTTGGGAGGCGAGTATCCCCTTTCCGATGCACTATTCCGTCTTTACTGCATCCCTCGCCCCTCACACTGACGAATTAACACGGAAGTGGTGTCGCTATGAAATACTATTGGTTCTATGACATCTCCTTCTAAATCGAGTAACGTTTCTATGGAAACGACAGTAATTTCTTTTGGGAGGCGAGTATCTCCGTTACGATTCACTATTCCTTCTTTACTGCATCCCTCGCTACCTCACATTGACGAATTAACACTGAAATTGAATCGCTATGGAATACTATGTGTTCTATAACTTCTCCTTCTAAATCGAGGAACGTTTCTACGGAAACGACAATATTTTCTTTTGGGAGGCGAGTATCCCCTTTCCGATGCATTATTCCATCTTTACTGCATCCCTCGCCCCTCACAATGACGAATTAACACGGAAGTGGTGTCGCTATGAAATACTATTGGTTCTATGACATCTCCTTCTAAATCGAGTAACGTTTCTATGGAAACGACAAGAGTTTCTTTTGGGAGGAGAGTATCTCCGTTCCGATTCACTATTCCTTCTTTACTGCATCCCTCGCTCCATCCCATTGACGAATTAACACTGAAATTGAGTCGCTATGGAATACTATGTGTTCTATAACTTCTCCTTCTAAATCGAGGAACGTTTCTACGGAAACGACAATATTTTCTTTTGGGAGGCGAGTATCCCCTTTCCGATGCACTATTCCGTCTTTACTGCATCCCTCGCCCCTCACAATGACGAATTAACACGGAAGTGGTGTCGCTATGAAATACTATTGGTTCTATGACATCTCCTTCTAAATCGAGTAACGTTTCTATGGAAACGACAGTAATTTCTTTTGGGAGGAGAGTATCTCCGTTCCGATTCACTATTCCTTCTTTACTGCATCCCTCGCTCCATCCCATTGACGAATTAACACTGAAATTGAGTCGCTATGGAATACTATGTGTTCTATAACTTCTCCTTCTAAATCGAGGAACGTTTCTACGGAAACGACAATATTTTCTTTTGGGAGGCGAGTATCCCCTTTCCGATGCACTATTCCATCTTTACTGCATCCCTCGCCCCTCACACTGACGAATTAACACGGAAGTGGTGTCGCTATGAAATACTATTGGTTCTATGACATCTCGTTCTAAATCGAGTAACGTTTCTATGGAAACGACAAGAGTTTCTTTTGGGAGGAGAGTATCTCCGTTCCGATTCACTATTCCTTCTTTACTGCATCCCTCGCTCCATCCCATTGACGAATTAACACTGAAATTGAGTCGCTATGGAATACTATGTGTTCTATAACTTCTCCTTCTAAATCGAGGAACGTTTCTACGGAAACGACAATATTTTCTTTTGGGAGGCGAGTATCCCCTTTCCGATGCACTATTCCATCTTTACTGCATCCCTCGCCCCTCACACTGACGAATTAACACGGATGTGGTGTCGCTATGAAATACTATTGGTTCTATGACATCTCCTTCTAAATCGAGTAACGTTTCTATGGAAACGACAGTAGTTTCTTATGGGAGGAGAGTATCTCCGTTCCGATTCACTATTCCTTCTTTACTGCATCCCTCGCTCCCTCCCATTGACGAATTAACACTGAAATTGAGTCGCTATGGAATACTATGTGTTCTATAACTTCTCCTTCTAAATCGAAGAACGTTTCTACGGAAACGACAATATTTTCTTTTGGGAGGCGAGTATCCCCTTTCCGATGCACTATTCCATCTTTACTGCATCCCTCGCCCCTCACAATGACGAATTAACACGGAAGTAGTGTCGCTATGAAATACTATTGGTTCTATGACATCTCCTTCTAAATCGAGTAACGTTTCTATGGAAACGACAAGAGTTTCTTTTGGGAGGAGAGTATCTCCGTTCCGATTCACTATTCCTTCTTTACTGCATCCCTCGCTCCATCCCATTGACGAATTAACACTGAAATTGAGTCGCTATGGAATACTATGTGTTCTATAACTTCTCCTTCTAAATCGAGGAACGTTTCTACGGAAACGACAATATTTTCTTTTGGGAGGCGAGTATCCCCTTTCCGATGCACTATTCCATCTTTACTGCATCCCTCGCCCCTCACACTGACGAATTAACACGGAAGTGGTGTCGCTATGAAATACTATTGGTTCTATGACATCTCCTTCTAAATCGAGTAACGTTTCTATGGAAACGACAGTAATTTCTTTTGGGAGGCGAGTATCTCCGTTCCGATTCACTATTCCTTCTTTACTGCATCCCTCGCTACCTCACATTGACGAATTAACACTGAAATTGAATCGCTATGGAATACTATGTGTCCTATAACTTCTCCTTCTAAATCGAGGAACGTTTCTACGGAAACGACAATATTTTCTTTTGGGAGGCGAGTATCCCCTTTCCGATGCACTATTCCATCTTTACTGCATCCCTCGCCCCTCACGCTGACGAATTAACACGGAAGTGGTGTCGCTATGAAATACTATTGGTTCTATAACATCTCCTTCTAAATCGAGTAACGTTTCTATGGAAACGACAGTATTTTCTTTTGGGAGGAGAGTATCTCCGTTCCGATTCACTATTCCTTCTTTACTGCATCCCTCGCTCCATCCCATTGACGAATTAACACTGAAATTGAGTCGCTATGGAATACTATGTGTTCTATAACTTCTCCTTCTAAATCGAGGAACGTTTCTACGGAAACGACAATATTTTCTTTTGGGAAGCGAGTATCCCCTTTCCGATGCACTATTCCATCTTTACTGCATCCCTCGCCCCTCACACTGACGAATTAACACGGATGTGGTGTCGCTATGAAATACTATTGGTTCTATGACATCTCCTTCTAAATCGAGTAACGTTTCTATGGAAACGACAGTAATTTCTTTTGGGAGGCGAGTATCTCCGTTCCGATTCACTATTCCTTCTTTACTGCATCCCTCGCTACCTCACATTGACGAATTAACACTGAAATTGAATCGCTATGGAATACTATGTGTTCTATAACTTCTCCTTCTAAATCGAGGAACGTTTCTACGGAAACGACAATATTTTCTTTTGGGAGGCGAGTATCCCCTTTCCGATGCACTATTCCATCTTTACTGCATCCCTCGCCCCTCACACTGACGAATTAACACGGAAGTGGTGTCGCTATGAAATACTATTGGTTCTATAACATCTCCTTCTAAATCGAGTAATGTTTCTATGGAAACGACAGTATTTTCTTCTGGGAGGAGAGTATCTCCGTTCCGATTCACTATTCCTTCTTTACTGCATCCCTCGCTCCATCCCATTGACGAATTAACACTGACATTGAGTCGCTATGGAATACTATGTGTTCTATAACTTCCCCTTCTAAATCGAGGAAAGTTTCTACGGAAACGACAATATTTTCTTTTGGGAGGCGAGTATCCCCTTTCCGATGCACTATTCCATCTTTACTGCATCCCTCGCCCCTCACAATGACGAATTAACACGGAAGTGGTGTCGCTATGAAATACTATTGGTTCTAAGACATCTCCTTCTAAATCGAGTAACGTTTCTATGGAAACGACAAGAGTTTCTTTTGGGAGGAGAGTATCTCCGTTCCGATTCACTATTCCTTCTTTACTGCATCCCTCGCTCCATCCCACTGACGAATTAACACTGAAATTGAGTCGCTATGGAATACTATGTGTTCTATAACTTCTCCTTCTAAATCGAGGAACGTTTCTACGGAAACGAAAATATTTTCTTTTGGGAGGCGAGTATCCCCTTTCCGATGCACTATTCCATCTTTACTGCATCCCTCGCCCCTCACAATGACGAATTAACACGGAAGTGGTGTCGCTATGAAATACTATTGGTTCTAAGACATCTCCTTCTAAATCGAGTAAAGTTTCTATGGAAACGACAGTATTTTCTTTTGGGAGGAGAGTATCTCCGTTCCGATTCACTATTCCTTCTTTACTGCATCCCTCGCTCCATCCCATTGACGAATTAACACTGAAATTGAGTCGCTATGGAATACTATGTGTTCTATAACTTCCCCTTCTAAATCGAGGAACGTTTCTACGGAAACGACAATATTTTCTTTTGGGAGGCGAGTATCCCCTTTCCGATGCACTATTCCATCTTTACTGCATCCCTCGCCCCTCACAATGACGAATTAACACGGAAGTGGTGTCGCTATGAAATACTATTGGTTCTAAGACATCTCCTTCTAAATCGAGTAATGTTTCTATGGAAACGACAAGAGTTTCTTTTGGGAGGAGAGTATCTCCGTTCCGATTCACTATTCCTTCTTTACTGCATCCCTCGCTCCCTCCCATTGACGAATTAACACTGAAATTGAGTCGCTATGGAATACTATGTGTTCTATAACTTCTCCTTCTAAATCGAGGAACGTTTCTACGGAAACGACAATATTTTCTTTTGGGAGGCGAGTATCCCCTTTCCGATGCACTATTCCATCTTTACTGCATCCCTCGCCCCTCACAATGACGAATTAACACGGAAGTGGTGTCGCTATGAAATACTATTGGTTCTAAGACATCTCCTTCTAAATCGAGTAACGTTTCTATGGAAACGACAAGAGTTTCTTTTGGGAGGAGAGTATCTCCGTTCCGATTCACTATTCCTTCTTTACTGCATCCCTCGCTCCATCCCATTGACGAATTAACACTGAAATTGAGTCGCTATGGAATACTATGTGTTCTATAACTTCTCCTTCTAAATCGAGGAACGTTTCTACGGAAACGACAATATTTTCTTTTGGGAGGCGAGTATCCCCTTTCCGATGCACTATTCCATCTTTACTGCATCCCTCGCCCCTCACACTGACGAATTAACACGGAAGTGGTGTCGCTATGAAATACTATTGGTTCTATGACATCTCCTTCTAAATCGAGTAACGTTTCTATGGAAACGACAGTAATTTCTTTTGGGAGGCGAGTATCTCCGTTCCGATTCACTATTCCTTCTTTACTGCATCCCTCGCTCCCTCACATTGACGAATTAACACTGAAATTGAATCGCTATGGAATACTATGTGTTCTATAACTTCTCCTTCTAAATCGAGGAACGTTTCTACGGAAACGACAATATTTTCTTTTGGGAGGCGAGTATCCCCTTTCCGATGCACTATTCCATCTTTACTGCATCCCTCGCCCCTCACACTGACGAATTAACACGGAGTGGTGTCATTATGAAATACTATTGGTTCTATGACATCTCCTTCTAAATCGAGTAACGTTTCTATGGAAACGACAGTAATTACTTTTGGGAGGCGAGTATCTCCGTTCCGATTCACTATTCCTTCTTTACTGCATCCCTCGCTCCCTCACATTGACGAATTAACACTGAAATTGAATCGCTATGGAGTACTATGTGTTCTATAACTTCCCCTTCTAAATCGAGGAAAGTTTCTACGGAAACGACAATATTTTCTTTTGGGAGGCGAGTATCCCCTTTCCGATGCACTATTCCATCTTTACTGCATCCCTCGCCCCTCACAATGACGAATTAACACGGAAGTGGTGTCGCTATGAAATACTATTGGTTCTAAGACATCTCCTTCTAAATCGAGTAACGTTTCTATGGAAACGACAAGAGTTTCTTTTGGGAGGAGAGTATCTCCGTTCCGATTCACTATTCCTTCTTTACTGCATCCCTCGCTCCATCCCACTGACGAATTAACACTGAAATTGAGTCGCTATGGAATACTATGTGTTCTATAACTTCTCCTTCTAAATCGAGGAACGTTTCTACGGAAACGACAATATTTTCTTTTGGGAGGCGAGTATCCCCTTTCCGATGCACTATTCCATCTTTACTGCATCCCTCGCCCCTCACAATGACGAATTAACACGGAAGTGGTGTCGCTATGAAATACTATTGGTTCTAAGACATCTCCTTCTAAATCGAGTAAAGTTTCTATGGAAACGACAGTATTTTCTTTTGGGAGGAGAGTATCTCCGTTCCGATTCACTATTCCTTCTTTACTGCATCCCTCGCTCCATCCCATTGACGAATTAACACTGAAATTGAGTCGCTATGGAATACTATGTGTTCTATAACTTCCCCTTCTAAATCGAGGAACGTTTCTACGGAAACGACAATATTTTCTTTTGGGAAGCGAGTATCCCCTTTCCGATGCACTATTCCATCTTTACTGCATCCCTCGCCCCTCACACTGACGAATTAACACGGATGTGGTGTCGCTATGAAATACTATTGGTTCTATGACATCTCCTTCTAAATCGAGTAACGTTTCTATGGAAACGACAGTAATTTCTTTTGGGAGGCGAGTATCTCCGTTCCGATTCACTATTCCTTCTTTACTGCATCCCTCGCTACCTCACATTGACGAATTAACACTGAAATTGAATCGCTATGGAATACTATGTGTTCTATAACTTCTCCTTCTAAATCGAGGAACGTTTCTACGGAAACGACAATATTTTCTTTTGGGAGGCGAGTATCCCCTTTCCGATGCACTATTCCATCTTTACTGCATCCCTCGCCCCTCACACTGACGAATTAACACGGAAGTGGTGTCGCTATGAAATACTATTGGTTCTATAACATCTCCTTCTAAATCGAGTAATGTTTCTATGGAAACGACAGTATTTTCTTCTGGGAGGAGAGTATCTCCGTTCCGATTCACTATTCCTTCTTTACTGCATCCCTCGCTCCATCCCATTGACGAATTAACACTGAAATTGAGTCGCTATGGAATACTATGTGTTCTATAACTTCCCCTTCTAAATCGAGGAAAGTTTCTACGGAAACGACAATATTTTCTTTTGGGAGGCGAGTATCCCCTTTCCGATGCACTATTCCATCTTTACTGCATCCCTCGCCCCTCACAATGACGAATTAACACGGAAGTGGTGTCGCTATGAAATACTATTGGTTCTAAGACATCTCCTTCTAAATCGAGTAACGTTTCTATGGAAACGACAAGAGTTTCTTTTGGGAGGAGAGTATCTCCGTTCCGATTCACTATTCCTTCTTTACTGCATCCCTCGCTCCATCCCACTGACGAATTAACACTGAAATTGAGTCGCTATGGAATACTATGTGTTCTATAACTTCTCCTTCTAAATCGAGGAACGTTTCTACGGAAACGACAATATTTTCTTTTGGGAGGCGAGTATCCCCTTTCCGATGCACTATTCCATCTTTACTGCATCCCTCGCCCCTCACAATGACGAATTAACACGGAAGTGGTGTCGCTATGAAATACTATTGGTTCTAAGACATCTCCTTCTAAATCGAGTAAAGTTTCTATGGAAACGACAGTATTTTCTTTTGGGAGGAGAGTATCTCCGTTCCGATTCACTATTCCTTCTTTACTGCATCCCTCGCTCCATCCCATTGACGAATTAACACTGAAATTGAGTCGCTATGGAATACTATGTGTTCTATAACTTCCCCTTCTAAATCGAGGAACGTTTCTACGGAAACGACAATATTTTCTTTTGGGAGGCGAGTATCCCCTTTCCGATGCACTATTCCATCTTTACTGCATCCCTCGCCCCTCACACTGACGAATTAACACGGAAGTGGTGTCGCTATGAAATACTATTGGTACTATGACATCTCCTTCTAAATCGAGTAACATTTCTATGGAAACGACAAGAGTTTCTTTTGAGCGGAGAGTATCTCCGTTCCGATTCACTGTTCCTTCTTTACTGCATCCCTCGCTCCCTCCCATTGACGAATTAACACTGAAATTGAGTCGCTATGGAATACTATGTGTTCTATAACTTCCCCTTCTAAATCGAGGAACGTTTCTACGGAAACGACAATATTTTCTTTTGGGAGGCGAGTATCCCCTTTCCGATGCACTATTCCATCTTTACTGCATCCCTCGCCCCTCACACTGACGAATTAACACGGAAGTGGTGTCGCTATGAAATACTATTGGTTCTATGACATCTCCTTCTAAATCGAGTAACGTTTCTATGGAAACGAAGTAATATCTTTTGGGAGGCGAGTATCTCCGTTCCGATTCACTATTCCTTCTTTACTGCATCCCTCGCTCCCTCACATTGACGAATTAACACTGAAATTGAATCGCTGTGGAATACTATGTGTTCTATAACTTCTCCTTCTAAATCGAGGAACGTTTCTACGGAAACGACAATATTTTCTTTTGGGAGGCGAGTATCCCCTTTCCGATGCACTATTCCATCTTTACTGCATCCCTCGCCCCTCACACTGACGAATTAACACGGAAGTGGTGTCGCTATGAAATACTATTGGTTCTATGACATCTCCTTCTAAATCGAGTAACGTTTCTATGGAAACGACAGTAATTTCTTTTGGGAGGCGAGTATCTCCGTTCCGATTCACTATTCCTTCTTTACTGCATCCCTCGCTCCCTCACATTGACGAATTAACACTGAAATTGAATCGCTATGGAGTACTATGTGTTCTATAACTTCCCCTTCTAAATCGAGGAACGTTTCTACGGAAACGACAATATTTTCTTTTGGGAGGCGAGTATCCCCTTTCCGATGCACTATTCCATCTTTACTGCATCCCTCGCCCCTCACACTGACGAATTAACATGGAAGTGGGGTCGCTATGAAATACTATTGGTTCTATGACATCTCCTTCTAAATCGAGTAACGTTTCTATGGAAACGACAGTAATTTCTTTTGGGAGGCGAGTATCTCCGTTCCGATTCACTATTCCTTCTTTACTGCATCCCTCGCTCCCTCACATTGACGAATTAACACTGAAATTGAATCGCTATGGAATACTATGTGTTCTATAACTTCCCCTTCTAAATCGAGGAACGTTTCTACGGAAACGACAATATTTTCTTTTGGGAGGCGAGTATCCCCTTTCCGATGCACTATTCCATCTTTACTGCATCCCTCGCCCCTCACACTGACGTATTAACACGGAAGTGGTGTCGCTATGAAATACTATTGGTTCTATAACATCTCCTTCTAAATCGAGTAACGTTTCTGTGGAAACGACAGTATTTTCTTTTGGGAGGAGAGTATCTCCGTTCCGATTCACTATTCCTTCTTTACTGCATCCCTCGCTCCATCCCATTGACGAATTAACACTGAAATTGAATCGCTATGGAATACTATGTGTTCTATAACTTCCCCTTCTAAATCGAGGAATGTTTCTACGGAAACGACAATATTTTCTTTTGGGAGGCGAGAATCCCCTTTCCGATGCACTATTCCATCTTTACTGCATCCCTCGCCCCTCACACTGACGAATTAACACGGAAGTGGTGTCGCTATGAAATACTATTGGTTCTATGACATCTCCTTCTAAATCGAGTAACGTTTCTATGGAAACGACAGTAATTTCTTTTGGGAGGCGAGTATCTCCGTTCCGATTCACTATTCCTTCTTTACTGCATCCCTCGCTCCCTCACATTGACGAATTAACACTGAAATTGAATCGCTATGGAATACTATGTGTTCTATAACTTCCCCTTCTAAATCGAGGAACGTTTCTACGGAAACGACAATATTTTCTTTTGGGAGGCGAGTATCCCCTTTCCGATGCACTATTCCATCTTTACTGCATCCCTCGCCACTCACAATGACGAATTAACACGGAAGTGGTGTCGCTATGAAATACTATTGGTTCTAAGACATCTCCTTCTAAATCGAGTAACGTTTCAAGGGAAACGACAAGAGTTTCTTTTGGGAGGAGAGTATCTCCGTTCCGATTCACTATTCCTTCTTTACTGCATCCCTCGCTCCATCCCACTGACGAATTAACACTGAAATTGAGTCGCTATGGAATACTATGTGTTCTATAACTTCTCCTTCTAAATCGAGGAACGTTTCTACGGAAACGACAATATATTCTTTTGGGATGCGAGTATCCCCTTTCCGATGCACTATTCCATCTTTACTGCATCCCTCGCCCCTCACAATGACGAATTAACACGGAAGTGGTGTCGCTATGAAATACTATTGGTTCTAAGACATCTCCTTCTAAATCGAGTAACGTTTCTATGGAAACGACAGTATTTTCTTTTGGGAGGAGAGTATCTCCGTTCCGATTCACTATTCCTTCTTTACTGCATCCCTCGCTCCATCCCATTGACGAATTAACACTGAAATTGAGTCGCTATGGAATACTATGTGTTCTATAACTTCCCCTTCTAAATCGAGGAACGTTTCTACGGAAACGACAATATTTTCTTTTGGGAGGCGAGTATCCCCTTTCCGATGCACTATTCCATCTTTACTGCATCCCTCGCCCCTCACAATGACGAATTAACACGGAAGTGGTGTCGCTATGAAATACTATTGGTTCTAAGACATCTCCTTCTAAATCGAGTAACGTTTCTATGGAAACGACAAGAGTTTCTTTTGGGAGGAGAGTATCTCCGTTCCGATTCACTATTCCTTCTTTACTGCATCCCTCGCTCCATCCCATTGACGAATTAACACTGAAATTGAGTCGCTATGGAATACTATGTGTTCTATAACTTCTCCTTCTAAATCGAGGAACGTTTCTACGGAAACGACAATATTTTCTTTTGGGAGGCGAGTATCCCCTTTCCGATGCACTATTCCATCTTTACTGCATCCCTCGCCCCTCACACTGACGAATTAACACGGAAGTGGTGTCGCTATGAAATACTATTGGTTCTATGACATCTCCTTCTAAATCGAGTAACGTTTCTATGGAAACGACAGTAATTTCTTTTGGGAGGCGAGTATCTCCGTTCCGATTCACTATTCCTTCTTTACTGCATCCCTCGCTCCCTCACATTGACGAATTAACACTGAAATTGAATCGCTATGGAATACTATGTGTTCTATAACTTCTCCTTCTAAATCGAGGAACGTTTCTACGGAAACGACAATATTTTCTTTTGGGAGGCGAGTATCCCCTTTCCGATGCACTATTCCATCTTTACTGCATCCCTCGCCCCTCACACTGACGAATTAACACGGAGTGGTGTCATTATGAAATACTATTGGTTCTATGACATCTCCTTCTAAATCGAGTAACGTTTCTATGGAAACGACAGTAATTACTTTTGGGAGGCGAGTATCTCCGTTCCGATTCACTATTCCTTCTTTACTGCATCCCTCGCTCCCTCACATTGACGAATTAACACTGAAATTGAATCGCTATGGAGTACTATGTGTTCTATAACTTCCCCTTCTAAATCGAGGAACGTTTCTACGGAAACGACAATATTTTCTTTTGGGAGGCGAGTATCCCCTTTCCGATGCACTATTCCATCTTTACTGCATCCCTCGCCCCTCACACTGACGAATTAACACGGAAGTGGTGTCGCTATGAAATACTATTGGTTCTATGACATCTCCTTCTAAATCGAGTAACGTTTGGATGGAAACGACAGTAATTTCTTTTGGGAGGCGAGTATCGCCGTTCCGATTCACTATTCCTTCTTTACTGCATCCCTCGCTCCCTCACATTGACGAATTAACACTGAAATTGAATCGCTATGGAATACTATGTGTTCTATAACTTCCCCTTCTAAATCGAGGAACGTTTCTACGGAAACGACAATATTTTCTTTTGGGAGGCGAGTATCCCCTTTCCGATGCACTATTCCATCTTTACTGCATCCCTCGCCCCTCACACTGACGAATTAACACGGAAGTGGTGTCGCTATGAAATGCTATTGGTCCTATGACATCTCCTTCTAAATCGAGTAACGTTTCTATGGAAACGACAAGAGTTTCTTTTGGGAGGAGAGTATCTCCGTTCCGATTCACTATTCCTTCTTTACTGCATCCCTCGCTCCATCCCATTGACGAATTAACACTGAAATTGAATCGCTATGGAATACTATGTGTTCTATAACTTCCCCTTCTAAATCGAGGAACGTTTCTACGGAAACGACAATATTTTCTTTTGGGAGGCGAGTATCCCCTTTCCGATGCACTATTCCATCTTTACTGCATCCCTCGCCACTCACAATGACGAATTAACACGGAAGTGGTGTCGCTATGAAATACTATTGGTTCTAAGACATCTCCTTCTAAATCGAGTAACGTTTCAAGGGAAACGACAAGAGTTTCTTTTGGGCGGAGAGTATCTCCGTTCCGATTCACTCTTACTTCTTTACTGCATCCCTCGCTCCCTCCCATTGACGAATTAACACTGAAATTGAGTCGCTATGGAATACTATGTGTTCTATAACTTCTCCTTCTAAATCGAAGAACGTTTCTACGGAAACGACAATATTTTCTTTTGGGAGGCGAGTATCCCCTTTCCGATGCACTATTCCATCTTTACTGCATCCCTCGCCCCTCACACTGACGAATTAACACGGAAGTGGTGTCGCTATGAAATACTATTGGTATTATGACATCTCCTTCTAAATCGAGTAACGTTTCTATGAAAACGACAAGAGTTTCTTTTGGGAGGAGAGTATCTCCGTTCCGATTCACCATTCCTTCTTTACTGCATCCCTCGCTCCATCCCACTGACGAATTAACACTGAAATTGAGTCGCTATGGAATACTATGTGTTCTATAACTTCTCCTTCTAAATCGAGGAACGTTTCTACGGAAACGACAATATATTCTTTTGGGATGCGAGTATCCCCTTTCCGATGCACTATTCCATCTTTACTGCATCCCTCGCCCCTCACAATGACGAATTAACACGGAAGTGGTGTCGCTATGAAATACTATTGGTTCTAAGACATCTCCTTCTAAATCGAGTAACGTTTCTATGGAAACGACAGTATTTTCTTTTGGGAGGAGAGTATCTCCGTTCCGATTCACTATTCCTTCTTCACTGCATCCCTCGCTCCATCCCATTGACGAATTAACACTGAAATTGAGTCGCTATGGAATACTATGTGTTCTATAACTTCCCCTTCTAAATCGAGGAACGTTTCTACGGAAACGACAATATTTTCTTTTGGGAGGCGAGTATCCCCTTTCCGATGCACTATTCCATCTTTACTGCATCCCTCGCCCCTCACAATGACGAATTAACACGGAAGTGGTGTCGCTATGAAATACTATTGGTTCTAAGACATCTCCTTCTAAATCGAGTAACGTTTCTATGGAAACGACAAGAGTTTCTTTTGGGAGGAGAGTATCTCCGTTCCGATTCACTATTCCTTCTTTACTGCATCCCTCGCTCCATCCCATTGACGAATTAACACTGAAATTGAGTCGCTATGGAATACTATGTGTTCTATAACTTCTCCTTCTAAATCGAGGAACGTTTCTACGGAAACGACAATATTTTCTTTTGGGAGGCGAGTATCCCCTTTCCGATGCACTATTCCATCTTTACTGCATCCCTCGCCCCTCACACTGACGAATTAACACGGAAGTGGTGTCGCTATGAAATACTATTGGTACTATGACATCTCCTTCTAAATCGAGTAACATTTCTATGGAAACGACAAGAGTTTCTTTTGGGCGGAGAGTATCTCCGTTCCGATTCACTGTTCCTTCTTTACTGCATCCCTCGCACCCTCCCATTGACGAATTAACACTGAAATTGAGTCGCTATGGAATACTATGTGTTCTATAACTTCCCCTTCTAAATCGAGGAACGTTTCTACGGAAACGACAATATTTTCTTTTGGGAGGCGAGTATCCCCTTTCCGATGCACTATTCCATCTTTACTGCATCCCTCGCCCCTCACACTGACGAATTAACACGGAAGTGGTGTCGCTATGAAATACTATTGGTTCTATGACATCTCCTTCTAAATCGAGTAACGTTTCTATGGAAACGACAGTAATTTCTTTTGGGAGGCGAGTATCTCCGTTCCGATTCACTATTCCTTCTTTACTGCATCCCTCGCTCCCTCACATTGACGAATTAACACTGAAATTGAATCGCTATGGAATACTATGTGTTCTATAACTTCTCCTTCTAAATCGAGGAACGTTTCTACGGAAACGACAATATTTTCTTTTGGGAGGCGAGTATCCCCTTTCCGATGCACTATTCCATCTTTACTGCATCCCTCGCCCCTCACACTGACGAATTAACACGGAGTGGTGTCGCTATGAAATACTATTGGTTCTATGACATCTCCTTCTAAATCGAGTAACGTTTCTATGGAAACGACAGTAATTACTTTTGGGAGGCGAGTATCTCCGTTCCGATTCACTATTCCTTCTTTACTGCATCCCTCGCTCCCTCACATTGACGAATTAACACTGAAATTGAATCGCTATGGAGTACTATGTGTTCTATAACTTCCCCTTCTAAATCGAGGAACGTTTCTACGGAAACGACAATATTTTCTTTTGGGAGGCGAGTATCCCCTTTCCGATGCACTATTCCATCTTTACTGCATCCCTCGCCCCTCACACTGACGAATTAACACGGAAGTGGTGTCGCTATGAAATACTATTGGTTCTATGACATCTCCTTCTAAATCGAGTAACGTTTGGATGGAAACGACAGTAATTTCTTTTGGGAGGCGAGTATCTCCGTTCCGATTCACTATTCCTTCTTTACTGCATCCCTCGCTCCCTCACATTGACGAATTAACACTGAAATTGAATCGCTATGGAATACTATGTGTTCTATAACTTCCCCTTCTAAATCGAGGAACGTTTCTACGGAAACGACAATATTTTCTTTTGGGAGGCGAGTATCCCCTTTCCGATGCACTATTCCATCTTTACTGCATCCCTCGTCCCTCACACTGACGAATTAACACGGAAGTGGTGTCGCTATGAAATGCTATTGGTCCTATGACATCTCCTTCTAAATCGAGTAACGTTTCTATGGAAACGACAAGAGTTTCTTTTGGGAGGAGAGTATCTCCGTTCCGATTCACTATTCCTTCTTTACTGCATCCCTCGCTCCATCCCATTGACGAAATAACACTGAAATTGAATCGCTATGGAATACTATGTGTTCTATAACTTCCCCTTCTAAATCGAGGAACGTTTCTACGGAAACGACAATATTTTCTTTTGGGAGGCGAGTATCCCCTTTCCGATGCATTATTCCATCTTTACTGCATCCCTCGCCACTCACAATGACGAATTAACACGGAAGTGGTGTCGCTATGAAATACTATTGGTTCTAAGACATCTCCTTCTAAATCGAGTAACGTTTCAAGGGAAACGACAAGAGTTTCTTTTGCGAGGAGAGTATCTCCGTTCCGATTCACTATTCCTTCTTTACTGCATCCCTCGCTCCATCCCATTGACTAATTAACACTGAAATTGAGTCGCTATGGAATACTATGTGTTCTATAACTTCTCCTTCTAAATCGATGAACGTTTCTACGGAAACGACAATATTTTCTTTTGGGAGGCGAGTATCCCCTTTCCGATGCACTATTCCATCTTTACTGCATCCCTCGCCCCTCACACTGACGAATTAACACGGAAGTGGTGTCGCTATGAAATACTATTGGTACTATGACATCTCCTTCTAAATCGAGTAACATTTCTATGGAAACGACAAGATTTTCTTTTGGGCGGAGAGTATCTCCGTTCCGATTCACTCTTACTTCTTTACTGCATCCCTCGCTCCCTCCCATTGACGAATTAACACTGAAATTGAGTCGCTATGGAATACTATGTGTTCTATAACTTCTCCTTCTAAATCGAGGAACGTTTCTACGGAAACGACAATATTTTCTTTTGGGAGGCGAGTATCCCCTTTCCGATGCACTATTCCATCTTTACTGCATCCCTCGCCCCTCACACTGACGAATTAACACGGAAGTGGTGTCGCTATGAAATACTATTGGTACTATGACATCTCCTTCTAAATCGAGTAACGTTTCTATGAAAACGACAAGAGTTTCTTTTGGGAGGAGAGTATCTCCGTTCCGATTCACAATTCCTTCTTTACTGCATCCCTCGCTCCATCCCATTGACGAATTAACACTGAAACTGAGTCGCTATGGAATACTATGTGTTCTATAGCTTCTCCTTCTAAATCGAGGAACGTTTCTACGGACACGACAATATTTTCTTTTGGGAGGCGAGTATCACCTTTCCGATGCACTATTCCATCTTTACTGCATCCCTCGCCCCTCACAATGACGAATTAACACGGAAGTGGTGTCGCTATGAAATACTATTGGTTCTAAGACATCTCCTTCTAAATCGAGTAACTTTTCAATGGAAACGACAAGAGTTTCTTTTGGGAGGAGAGTATCTCCGTTCCGATTCACTATTCCTTCTTTACTGCATCCCTCGCTCCATCCCATTGACGAATTAACACTGAAATTGAGTCGCTATGGAATACTATGTGTTCTATAACTTCTCCTTTTAAATCGAGGAACGTTTCTACGGAAACGACAATATTTTCTTTTGGGAGGCGAGTATCCCATTTCCGATGCACTATTCCATCTTTACTGCATCCCTCGCCCCTCACACTGACGAATTAACACGGAAGTGGTGTCGCTATGAAATTCTATTGGTACTATGACATCTCCTTCTAAATCGAGTAACATTTCTATGGAAACGACAAGAGTTTCTTTTGGGCGGAGAGTATCTCCGTTCCGATTCACTATTCCTTCTTTACTGCATCCCTCGCTCCCTCCCATTGACGAATTAACACTTAAATTGAGTCGCTATGGAATACTATGTGTTCTATAACTTCCCCTTCTAAATCGAGGAACGTTTCTACGGAAACGACAATATCTTCTTTTGGGAGGCGAGTATCCCCTTTCCGATGCACTATTCCATCTTTACTGCATCCCTCGCCCCTCACACTGACGAATTAACACGGAAGTGGTGTCGCTATGAAATACTATTGGTACTATGACATCCCCTTCTAAATCGAGTAACGTTTCTATGGAAACGACAAGAGTTTCTTTTGGGAGGAGAGTATCTCCGTTCCGATTCACTATTCCTTCTTTACTGCATCCCTCGCTCCATCCCATTGACGAATTAACACTGAAATTGAGTCGCTATGGAATACCATGTGTTCTATAGCTTCTCCTTCTAAATCGAGGAACGTTTCTACGGAAACGACAATATTTTCTTTTGGGAGGCGAGTATCCCCTTTCCGATGCACTAATCCATCTTTACTGCATCCCTCGCCCCTCACACTGACGAATTAACACGGAAGTGGTGTCGCTATGAAATACTATTGGTACTATGACATCTCCTAAATCGAGTAACGTTTCTATGGAAACGACAAGAGTTTCTTTTATGAGGAGAGTATCTCCGTTCCGATTCACTATTCCTTCTTTACTGCATCCCTCGCTCCCTCCCATTGACGAATTAACACTGAAATTGAGTCGCTATGGAATACTATGTGTTCTATAACTTCCCCTTCTAAATCGAGGAACGTTTCTACGGAAACGACAATATTTTCCTTTGGGAGGCGAGTATCCCCTTTCCGATGCACTATTCCATCTTTACTGCATCCCTCGCCCCTCACACTGACGAATTAACACGGAAGTGGTGTCGCTATGAAATACTATTGGTTCTATGACATCTCATTCTAAATCGAGTAACGTTTCTATGAAAACGACAAGAGTTTCTTTTGGGAGGAGAGTATCTCCGTTCCGATTCATTATTCCTTCTTTACTGCATCCCTCGCTCCGTCCCATTGACGAATTAACACTGAAATTGAGTCGCTATGGAATACTATGTGTTCTATAACTTCTCTTTCTAAATCAAGGAACGTTTCTACGGAAACGACAATAGTTTCTTTTGGGAGGCGAGTATCCCCTTTCCGATGCACTATTCCATCTTTACTGCATCCCTCGCCCCTCACACTGACGAACTAACACGGAAGTGGTGTCGCTATGATATACTATTGGTTCTATGACATCTCGTTCTAAATCGAGTAACGTTTCTATGGAAACGACAAGAGTTTCTTTTGGGAGGAGAGTATCTCCGTTCCGATTCACTATTCCTTCTTTACTGCATCCGTCGCTCCCTCCCATTGACGAATTAACACTGAAATTGAGTCGCTATGGAATACTATGTGTTCTATAACTTCTCCTTCTAAATCGAGGAACGTTTCTACGGAAACGACAATATTTTCTTTTGGGAGGCGAGTATCCCCTTTCCGATGAACTATTCTTTCTTTACTGCATCCCTCGCCCCTTACACTCACGAATTAACACGGAAGTGGTGTCGCTATGAAATACTATTGGTTCAATGACATCTCCTTCTAAATCGAGTAAGGTTTCTATGGAAACGACAAGAGTTTCTTTTGGGAGGAGAGTATCTCCGTTCCGATTCACCATTCCTTCTTTACTGCATCCCTCGCTCCATCCCATTGACGAATTAACACTGAAATTGAGTCGCTATGGAATACTATGTGTTCTATAACTTCTCCTTCTAAATCGAGAAACGTTTGTACGGGAACGACAATATTTTCTTTTGGGAGGCGAGTATCCCCTTTCCGATGCACTATTCCATCTTTACTGCATCCCTCGCCCCTCACAATGACGAATTAACACGGAAGTGGTGTCGCTATGAAATACTATTGGTTCTAAGACATCTCCTTCTAAATCGAGTAACGTTTCTATGGAAACGACAAGAGTTTCTTTTGGGAGGAGAGTATCTCCGTTCCGATTCACTATTCCTTCTTTACTGCATCCCTCGCTCCATCCCACTGACGAATTAACACTGAAATTGAGTCGCTATGGAATACTATGTGTTCTATAACTTCTCCTTCTAAATCGAGGAACGTTTCTACGGAAACGACAATATTTTCTTTTGGGAGGCGAGTATCCCCTTTCCGATGCACTATTCCATCTTTACTGCATCCCTCGCCCCTCACAATGACGAATTAACACGGAAGTGGTGTCGCTATGAAATACTATTGGTTCTAAGACATCTCCTTCTAAATCGAGTAACGTTTCTATGGAAACGACAGTATTTTCTTTTGGGAGGAGAGTATCTCCGTTCCGATTCACTATTCCTTCTTTACTGCATCCCTCGCTCCATCCCATTGACGAATTAACACTGAAATTGAGTCGCTATGGAATACTATGTGTTCTATAACTTCCCCTTCTAAATCGAGGAACGTTTCTACGGAAACGACAATATTTTCTTTTGGGAGGCGAGTATCCCCTTTCCGATGCACTATTCCATCTTTACTGCATCCCTCGCCCCTCACAATGACGAATTAACACGGAAGTGGTGTCGCTATGAAATACTATTGGTTCTAAGACATCTCCTTCTAAATCGAGTAATGTTTCTATGGAAACGACAAGAGTTTCTTTTGGGAGGAGAGTATCTCCGTTCCGATTCACTATTCCTTCTTTACTGCATCCCTCGCTCCATCCCATTGACGAATTAACACTGAAATTGAGTCGCTATGGAATACTATGTGTTCTATAACTTCTCCTTCTAAATCGAGGAACGTTTCTACGGAAACGACAATATTTTCTTTTGGGAGGCGAGTATCCCCTTTCCGATGCACTATTCCATCTTTACTGCATCCCTCGCCCCTCACACTGACGAATTAACACGGAAGTGGTGTCGCTATGAAATACTATTGGTACTATGACATCTCCTTCTAAATCGAGTAACATTTCTATGGAAACGACAAGAGTTTCTTTTGGGCGGAGAGTATCTCCGTTCCGATTCACTGTTCCTTCTTTACTGCATCCCTCGCTCCCTCCCATTGACGAATTAACACTGAAATTGAGTCGCTATGGAATACTATGTGTTCTATAACTTCCCCTTCTAAATCGAGGAACGTTTCTACGGAAACGACAATATTTTCTTTTGGGAGGCGAGTATCCCCTTTCCGATGCACTATTCCATCTTTACTGCATCCCTCGCCCCTCACACTGACGAATTAACACGGAAGTGGTGTCGCTATGAAATACTATTGGTTCTATGACATCTCCTTCTAAATCGAGTAACGTTTCTATGGAAACGACAGTAATTTCTTTTGGGAGGCGAGTATCTCCGTTCCGATTCACTATTCCTTCTTTACTGCATCCCTCGCTCCCTCACATTGACGAATTAACACTGAAATTGAATCGCTGTGGAATACTATGTGTTCTATAACTTCTCCTTCTAAATCGAGGAACGTTTCTACGGAAACGACAATATTTTCTTTTGGGAGGCGAGTATCCCCTTTCCGATGCACTATTCCATCTTTACTGCATCCCTCGCCCCTCACACTGACGAATTAACACGGAAGTGGTGTCGCTATGAAATACTATTGGTTCTAAGACATCACCTTCTAAATCGAGTAACGTTTCTATGGAAACGACAGTAATTTCTTTTGGGAGGCGAGTATCTCCGTTCCGATTCACTATTCCTTCTTTACTGCATCCCTCGCTCCCTCACATTGACGAATTAACACTGAAATTGAATCGCTATGGAGTACTATGTGTTCTATAACTTCCCCTTCTAAATCGAGGAACGTTTCTACGGAAACGACAATATTTTCTTTTGGGAGGCGAGTATCCCCTTTCCGATGCACTATTCCATCTTTACTGCAACCCTCGCCCCTCACACTGACGAATTAACACGGAAGTGGGGTCGCTATGAAATACTATTGGTTCTATGACATCTCCTTCTAAATCGAGTAACGTTTCTATGGAAACGACAGTAATTTCTTTTGGGAGGCGAGTATCTCCGTTCCGATTCACTATTCCTTCTTTACTGCATCCCTCGCTCCCTCACATTGACGAATTAACACTGAAATTGAATCGCTATGGAATACTATGTGTTCTATAACTTCCCCTTCTAAATCGAGGAACGTTTCTACGGAAACGACAATATTTTCTTTTGGGAGGCGAGTATCCCCTTTCCGATGCACTATTCCATCTTTACTGCATCCCTCGCCCCTCACACTGACGAATTAACACGGAAGTGGTGTCGCTATGAAATACTATTGGTTCTATAACATCTCCTTCTAAATCGAGTAACGTTTCTATGGAAACGACAGTATTTTCTTTTGGGAGGAGAGTATCTCCGTTCCGATTCACTATTCCTTCTTTACTGCATCCCTCGCTCCATCCCATTGACGAATTAACACTGAAATTGAATCGCTATGGAATACTATGTGTTCTATAACTTCCCCTTCTAAATCGAGGAATGTTTCTACGGAAACGACAATATTTTCTTTTGGGAGGCGAGTATCCCCTTTCCGATGCACTATTCCATCTTTACTGCATCCCTCGCCCCTCACACTGACGAATTAACACGGAAGTGGTGTCGCTATGAAATACTATTGGTTCTATGACATCTCCTTCTAAATCGAGTAACGTTTCTATGGAAACGACAGTAATTTCTTTTGGGAGGCGAGTATCTCCGTTCCGATTCACTGTTCCTTCTTTACTGCATCCCTCGCTCCCTCACATTGACGAATTAACACTGAAATTGAATCGCTATGGAATACTATGTGTTCTATAACTTCCCCTTCTAAATCGAGGAACGTTTCTACGGAAACGACAATATTTACTTTTGGGAGGCGAGTATCCCCTTTCCGATGCACTATTCCATCTTTACTGCATCCCTCGCCACTCACAATGACGAATTAACACGGAAGTGGTGTCGCTATGAAATACTATTGGTTCTAAGACATCTCCTTCTAAATCGAGTAACGTTTCAAGGGAAACGACAAGAGTTTCTTTTGGGAGGAGAGTATCTCCGTTCCGATTCACTATTCCTTCTTTACTGCATCCCTCGCTCCATCCCACTGACGAATTAACACTGAAATTGAGTCGCTATGGAATACTATGTGTTCTATAACTTCTCCTTCTAAATCGAGGAACGTTTCTACGGAAACGACAATATATTCTTTTGGGATGCGAGTATCCCCTTTCCGATGCACTATTCCATCTTTACTGCATCCCTCGCCCCTCACAATGACGAATTAACACGGAAGTGGTGTCGCTATGAAATACTATTGGTTCTAAGACATCTCCTTCTAAATCGAGTAACGTTTCTATGGAAACGACAGTATTTTCTTTTGGGAGGAGAGTATCTCCGTTCCGATTCACTATTCCTTCTTTACTGCATCCCTCGCTCCATCCCATTGACGAATTAACACTGAAATTGAGTCGCTATGGAATACTATGTGTTCTATAACTTCCCCTTCTAAATCGAGGAACGTTTCTACGGAAACGACAATATTTTCTTTTGGGAGGCGAGTATCCCCTTTCCGATGCACTATTCCATCTTTACTGCATCCCTCGCCCCTCACAATGACGAATTAACACGGAAGTGGTGTCGCTATGAAATACTATTGGTTCTAAGACATCTCCTTCTAAATCGAGTAACGTTTCTATGGAAACGACAAGAGTTTCTTTTGGGAGGAGAGTATCTCCGTTCCGATTCACTATTCCTTCTTTACTGCATCCCTCGCTCCATCCCATTGACGAATTAACACTGAAATTGAGTCGCTATGGAATACTATGTGTTCTATAACTTCTCCTTCTAAATCGAGGAACGTTTCTACGGAAACGACAATATTTTCTTTTGGGAGGCGAGTATCCCCTTTCCGATGCACTATTCCATCTTTACTGCATCCCTCGCCCCTCACACTGACGAATTAACACGGAAGTGGTGTCGCTATGAAATACTATTGGTACTATGACATCTCCTTCTAAATCGAGTAACATTTCTATGGAAACGACAAGAGTTTCTTTTGGGCGGAGAGTATCTCCGTTCCGATTCACTGTTCCTTCTTTACTGCATCCCTCGCTCCCTCCCATTGACGAATTAACACTGAAATTGAGTCGCTATGGAATACTATGTGTTCTATAACTTCCCCTTCTAAATCGAGGAACGTTTCTACGGAAACGACAATATTTTCTTTTGGGAGGCGAGTATCCCCTTTCCGATGCACTATTCCATCTTTACTGCATCCCTCGCCCCTCACACTGACGAATTAACACGGAAGTGGTGTCGCTATGAAATACTATTGGTTCTATGAAATTTCCTTCTAAATCGAGTAACGTTTCTATGGAAACGACAGTAATTTCTTTTGGGAGGCGAGTATCTCCGTTCCGATTCACTATTCCTTCTTTACTGCATCCCTCGCTCCCTCACATTGACGAATTAACACTGAAATTGAATCGCTATGGAATACTATGTGTTCTATAACTTCTCCTTCTAAATCGAGGAACGTTTCTACGGAAACGACAATATTTTCTTTTGGGAGGCGAGTATCCCCTTTCCGATGCACTATTCCATCTTTACTGCATCCCTCGCCCCTCACACTGACGAATTAACACGGAGTGGTGTCGCTATGAAATACTATTGGTTCTATGACATCTCCTTCTAAATCGATTAACGTTTCTATGGAAACGACAGTAATTACTTTTGGGAGGCGAGTATCTCCGTTCCGATTCACTATTCCTTCTTTACTGCATCCCTCGCTCCCTCACATTGACGAATTAACACTGAAATTGAATCGCTATGGAGTACTATGTGTTCTATAACTTCCCCTTCTAAATCGAGGAACGTTTCTACGGAAACGACAATATTTTCTTTTGGGAGGCGAGTATCCCCTTTCCGATGCACTATTCCATCTTTACTGCATCCCTCGCCCCTCACACTGACGAATTAACACGGAAGTGGTGTCGCTATGAAATACTATTGGTTCTATGACATCTCCTTCTAAATCGAGTAACGTTTGGATGGAAACGACAGTAATTTCTTTTGGGAGGCGAGTATCTCCGTTCCGATTCACTATTCCTTCTTTACTGCATCCCTCGCTCCCTCACATTGACGAATTAACACTGAAATTGAATCGCTATGGAATACTATGTGTTCTATAACTTCCCCTTCTAAATCGAGGAACGTTTCTACGGAAACGACAATATTTTCTTTTGGGAGGCGAGTATCCCCTTTCCGATGCACTATTCCATCTTTACTGCATCCCTCGCCCCTCACACTGACGAATTAACACGGAAGTGGTGTCGCTATGAAATGCTATTGGTCCTATGACATCTTCTTCTAAATCGAGTAACGTTTCTATGGAAACGACAAGAGTTTCTTTTGGGAGGAGAGTATCTCCGTTCCGATTCACTATTCCTTCTTTACTGCATCCCTCGCTCCATCCCATTGACGAATTAACACTGAAATTGAATCGCTATGGAATACTATGTGTTCTATAACTTCTCCTTCTAAATCGAGGAACGTTTCTACGGAAACGACAATATTTTCTTTTGGGAGGCGAGTATCCCCTTTCCGATGCACTATTCCATCTTTACTGCATCCCTCGCCACTCACAATGACGAATTAACACGGAAGTGGTGTCGCTATGAAATACTATTGGTTCTAAGACATCTCCTTCTAAATCGAGTAACGTTTCAAGGGAAACGACAAGAGTTTCTTTTGGGAGGAGAGTATCTCCGTTCCGATTCACTATTCCTTCTTTACTGCATCCCTCGCTCCATCCCATTGACTAATTAACACTGAAATTGAGTCGCTATGGAATACTATGTGTTCTATAACTTCTCCTTCTAAATCGATGAACGTTTCTACGGAAACGACAATATTTTCTTTTGGGAGGCGAGTATCCCCTTTCCGATGCACTATTCCATCTTTACTGCATCCCTCGCCCCTCACACTGACGAATTAACACGGAAGTGGTGTCGCTATGAAATACTATTGGTACTATGACATCTCCTTCTAAATCGAGTAACATTTCTATGGAAACGACAAGAGTTTCTTTTGGGCGGAGAGTATCTCCGTTCCGATTCACTCTTACTTCTTTACTGCATCCCTCGCTTCCTCCCATTGACGAATTAACACTGAAATTGAGTCGCTATGGAATACTATGTGTTCTATAACTTCTCCTTCTAAATCGAGGAACGTTTCTACGGAAACGACAATATTTTCTTTTGGGAGGCGAGTATCCCCTTTCCGATGCACTATTCCATCTTTACTGCATCCCTCGCCCCTCACACTGACGAATTAACACGGAAGTGGTGTCGCTATGAAATACTATTGGTACTATGACATCTCCTTCTAAATCGAGTAACGTTTCTATGAAAACGACAAGAGTTTCTTTTGGGAGGAGAGTATCTCCGTTCCGATTCACAATTCCTTCTTTACTGCATCCCTCGCTCCATCCCATTGACGAATTAACACTGAAACTGAGTCGCTATGGAATACTATGTGTTCTATAGCTTCTCCTTCTAAATCGAGGAACGTTTCTACGGAAACGACAATATTTTCTTTTGGGAGGCGAGTATCACCTTTCCGATGCACTATTCCATCTTTACTGCATCCCTCGCCCCTCACAATGACGAATTAACACGGAAGTGGTGTCGCTATGAAATACTATTGGTTCTAAGACATCTCCTTCTAAATCGAGTAACTTTTCAATGGAAACGACAAGAGTTTCTTTTGGGAGGAGAGTATCTCCGTTCCGATTCACTATTCCTTCTTTACTGCATCCCTCGCTCCATCCCATTGACGAATTAACACTGAAATTGAGTCGCTATGGAATACTATGTGTTCTATAACTTCTCCTTTTAAATCGAGGAACGTTTCTACGGAAACGACAATATTTTCTTTTGGGAGGCGAGTATCCCATTTCCGATGCACTATTCCATCTTTACTGCATCCCTCGCCCCTCACACTGACGAATTAACACGGAAGTGGTGTCGCTATGAAATTCTATTGGTACTATGACATCTCCTTCTAAATCGAGTAACATTTCTATGGAAACGACAAGAGTTTCTTTTGGGCGGAGAGTATCTCCGTTCCGATTCACTATTCCTTCTTTACTGCATCCCTCGCTCCCTCCCATTGACGAATTAACACTTAAATTGAGTCGCTATGGAATACTATGTGTTCTATAACTTCCCCTTCTAAATCGAGGAACGTTTCTACGGAAACGACAATATTTTCTTTTGGGAGGCGAGTATCCCCTTTCCGATGCACTATTCCATCTTTACTGCATCCCTCGCCCCTCACACTGACGAATTAACACGGAAGTGGTGTCGCTATGAAATACTATTGGTACTATGACATCCCCTTCTAAATCGAGTAACGTTTCTATGGAAACGACAAGAGTTTCTTTTGGGAGGAGAGTATCTCCGTTCCGATTCACTATTCCTTCTTTACTGCATCCCTCGCTCCATCCCATTGACGAATTAACACTGAAATTGAGTCGCTATGGAATACCATGTGTTCTATAGCTTCTCCTTCTAAATCGAGGAACGTTTCTACGGAAACGACAATATTTTCTTTTGGGAGGCGAGTATCCCCTTTCCGATGCACTAATCCATCTTTACTGCATCCCTCGCCCCTCACACTGACGAATTAACACGGAAGTGGTGTCGCTATGAAATACTATTGGTACTATGACATCTCCTAAATCGAGTAACGTTTCTATGGAAACGACAAGAGTTTCTTTTATGAGGACAGTATCTCCGTTCCGATTCACTATTCCTTCTTTACTGCATCCCTCGCTCCCTCCCATTGACGAATTAACACTGAAATTGAGTCGCTATGGAATACTATGTGTTCTATAACTTCCCCTTCTAAATCGAGGAACGTTTCTACGGAAACGACAATATTTTCCTTTGGGAGGCGAGTATCCCCTTTCCGATGCACTATTCCGTCTTTACTGCATCCCTCGCCCCTCACACTGACGAATTAACACGGAAGTGGTGTCGCTATGAAATACTATTGGTTCTATGACATCTCATTCTAAATCGAGTAACGTTTCTATGAAAACGACAAGAGTTTCTTTTGGGAGGAGAGTATCTCCGTTCCGATTCATTATTCCTTCTTTACTGCATCCCTCGCTCCGTCCCATTGACGAATTAACACTGAAATTGAGTCGCTATGGAATACTATGTGTTCTATAACTTCTCTTTCTAAATCAAGGAACGTTTCTACGGAAACGACAATAGTTTCTTTTGGGAGGCGAGTATCCCCTTTCCGATGCACTATTCCATCTTTACTGCATCCCTCGCCCCTCACACTGACGAACTAACACGGAAGTGGTGTCGCTATGATATACTATTGGTTCTATGACATCTCGTTCTAAATCGAGTAACGTTTCTATGGAAACGACAAGAGTTTCTTTTGGGAGGAGAGTATCTCCGTTCCGATTCACTATTCCTTCTTTACTGCATCCGTCGCTCCCTCCTATTGACGAATTAACACTGAAATTGAGTCGCTATGGAATACTATGTGTTCTATAACTTCTCCTTCTAAATCGAGGAACGTTTCTACGGAAACGACAATATTTTCTTTTGGGAGGCGAGTATCCCCTTTCCGATGAACTATTCCTTCTTTACTGCATCCCTCGCCCCTTACACTCACGAATTAACACGGAAGTGGTGACGCTATGAAATACTATTGGTTCAATGACATCTCCTTCTAAATCGAGTAAGGTTTCTATGGAAACGACAAGAGTTTCTTTTGGGAGGAGAGTATCTCCGTTCCGATTCACCATTCCTTCTTTACTGCATCCCTCGCTCCATCCCATTGACGAATTAACACTGAAATTGAGTCGCTATGGAATACTATGTGTTCTATAACTTCTCCTTCTAAATCGAGGAACGTTTGTACGGGAACGACAATATTTTCTTTTGGGAGGCGAGTATCCCCTTTCCGATGCACTATTCCATCTTTACTGCATCCCTCGCCCCTCACACAGACAAATTAACACGGAAGTGGTGTCGCTATGATATACTATTGGTTCTATGACATCTCGTTCTAAATCGAGTAACGTTTCTATGGAAACGACAAGAGTTTCTTTTGGGAGGAGAGTATCTCCGTTCCGATTCACTATTCCTTCTTTACTGCATCCCTCGCTCCCTCCCATTGACGAATTAACACTGAAATTGAATCGCTATGGAATACTATGTGTTCTATAACTTCCCCTTCTAAATCGAGGAACGTTTCTACGGAAACGACAATATTTTCTTTTGGGAGGCGAGTATCCCCTTTCCGATGCACTATTCCATCTTTACTGCATCCCTCGCCCCTCACACTGACGAATTAACACGGAAGTGGTGTCGCTATGAAATGCTATTGGTCCTATGACATCTCCTTCTAAATCGAGTAACGTTTCTATGGAAACGACAAGAGTTTCTTTTGGGAGGAGAGTATCTCCGTTCCGATTCACTATTCCTTCTTTACTGCATCCCTCGCTCCATCCCATTGACGAATTAACACTGAAATTGAATCGCTATGGAATACTATGTGTTCTATAACTTCTCCTTCTAAATCGAGGAACGTTTCTACGGAAACGACAATATTTTCTTTTGGGAGGCGAGTATCCCCTTTCCGATGCACTATTCCATCTTTACTGCATCCCTCGCCACTCACAATGACGAATTAACACGGAAGTGGTGTCGCTATGAAATACTATTGGTTCTAAGACATCTCCTTCTAAATCGAGTAACGTTTCAAGGGAAACGACAAGAGTTTCTTTTGGGAGGAGAGTATCTCCGTTCCGATTCACTATTCCTTCTTTACTGCATCCCTCGCTCCATCCCATTGACTAATTAACACTGAAATTGAGTCGCTATGGAATACTATGTGTTCTATAACTTCTCCTTCTAAATCGATGAACGTTTCTACGGAAACGACAATATTTTCTTTTGGGAGGCGAGTATCCCCTTTCCGATGCACTATTCCATCTTTACTGCATCCCTCGCCCCTCACACTGACGAATTAACACGGAAGTGGTGTCGCTATGAAATACTATTGGTACTATGACATCTCCTTCTAAATCGAGTAACATTTCTATGGAAACGACAAGAGTTTCTTTTGGGCGGAGAGTATCTCCGTTCCGATTCACTCTTACTTCTTTACTGCATCCCTCGCTCCCTCCCATTGACGAATTAACACTGAAATTGAGTCGCTATGGAATACTATGTGTTCTATAACTTCTCCTTCTAAATCGAGGAACGTTTCTACGGAAACGACAATATTTTCTTTTGGGAGGCGAGTATCCCCTTTCCGATGCACTATTCCATCTTTACTGCATCCCTCGCCCCTCACACTGACGAATTAACACGGAAGTGGTGTCGCTATGAAATACTATTGGTACTATGACATCTCCTTCTAAATCGAGTAACGTTTCTATGAAAACGACAAGAGTTTCTTTTGGGAGGAGAGTATCTCCGTTCCGATTCACAATTCCTTCTTTACTGCATCCCTCGCTCCATCCCATTGACGAATTAACACTGAAACTGAGTCGCTATGGAATACTATGTGTTCTATAGCTTCTCCTTCTAAATCGAGGAACGTTTCTACGGAAACGACAATATTTTCTTTTGGGAGGCGAGTATCACCTTTCCGATGCACTATTCCATCTTTACTGCATCCCTCGCCCCTCACAATGACGAATTAACACGGAAGTGGTGTCGCTATGAAATACTATTGGTTCTAAGACATCTCCTTCTAAATCGAGTAACTTTTCAATGGAAACGACAAGAGTTTCTTTTGGGAGGAGAGTATCTCCGTTCCGATTCACTATTCCTTCTTTACTGCATCCGTCGCTCCATCCCATTGACGAATTAACACTGAAATTGAGTCGCTATGGAATACTATGTGTTCTATAACTTCTCCTTTTAAATCGAGGAACGTTTCTACGGAAACGACAATATTTTCTTTTGGGAGGCGAGTATCCCATTTCCGATGCACTATTCCATCTTTACTGCATCCCTCGCCCCTCACACTGACGAATTAACACGGAAGTGGTGTCGCTATGAAATTCTATTGGTACTATGACATCTCCTTCTAAATCGAGTAACATTTCTATGGAAACGACAAGAGTTTCTTTTGGGCGGAGAGTATCTCCGTTCCGATTCACTATTCCTTCTTTACTGCATCCCTCGCTCCCTCCCATTGACGAATTAACACTTAAATTGAGTCGCTATGGAATACTATGTGTTCTATAACTTCCCCTTCTAAATCGAGGAACGTTTCTACGGAAACGACAATATTTTCTTTTGGGAGGCGAGTATCCCCTTTCCGATGCACTATTCCATCTTTACTGCATCCCTCGCCCCTCACACTGACGAATTAACACGGAAGTGGTGTCGCTATGAAATACTATTGGTACTATGACATCCCCTTCTAAATCGAGTAACGTTTCTATGGAAACGACAAGAGTTTCTTTTGGGAGGAGAGTATCTCCGTTCCGATTCACTATTCCTTCTTTACTGCATCCCTCGCTCCATCCCATTGACGAATTAACACTGAAATTGAGTCGCTATGGAATACCATGTGTTCTATAGCTTCTCCTTCTAAATCGAGGAACGTTTCTACGGAAACGACAATATTTTCTTTTGGGAGGCGAGTATCCCCTTTCCGATGCACTAATCCATCTTTACTGCATCCCTCGCCCCTCACACTGACGAATTAACACGGAAGTGGTGTCGCTATGAAATACTATTGGTACTATGACATCTCCTAAATCGAGTAACGTTTCTATGGAAACGACAAGAGTTTCTTTTATGAGGACAGTATCTCCGTTCCGATTCACTATTCCTTCTTTACTGCATCCCTCGCTCCCTCCCATTGACGAATTAACACTGAAATTGAGTCGCTATGGAATACTATGTGTTCTATAACTTCCCCTTCTAAATCGAGGAACGTTTCTACGGAAACGACAATATTTTCCTTTGGGAGGCGAGTATCCCCTTTCCGATGCACTATTCCGTCTTTACTGCATCCCTCGCCCCTCACACTGACGAATTAACACGGAAGTGGTGTCGCTATGAAATACTATTGGTTCTATGACATCTCATTCTAAATCGAGTAACGTTTCTATGAAAACGACAAGAGTTTCTTTTGGGAGGAGAGTATCTCCGTTCCGATTCATTATTCCTTCTTTACTGCATCCCTCGCTCCGTCCCATTGACGAATTAACACTGAAATTGAGTCGCTATGGAATACTATGTGTTCTATAACTTCTCTTTCTAAATCAAGGAACGTTTCTACGGAAACGACAATAGTTTCTTTTGGGAGGCGAGTATCCCCTTTCCGATGCACTATTCCATCTTTACTGCATCCCTCGCCCCTCACACTGACGAACTAACACGGAAGTGGTGTCGCTATGATATACTATTGGTTCTATGACATCTCGTTCTAAATCGAGTAACGTTTCTATGGAAACGACAAGAGTTTCTTTTGGGAGGAGAGTATCTCCGTTCCGATTCACTATTCCTTCTTTACTGCATCCGTCGCTCCCTCCTATTGACGAATTAACACTGAAATTGAGTCGCTATGGAATACTATGTGTTCTATAACTTCTCCTTCTAAATCGAGGAACGTTTCTACGGAAACGACAATATTTTCTTTTGGGAGGCGAGTATCCCCTTTCCGATGAACTATTCCTTCTTTACTGCATCCCTCGCCCCTTACACTCACGAATTAACACGGAAGTGGTGTCGCTATGAAATACTATTGGTTCAATGACATCTCCTTCTAAATCGAGTAAGGTTTCTATGGAAACGACAAGAGTTTCTTTTGGGAGGAGAGTATCTCCGTTCCGATTCACCATTCCTTCTTTACTGCATCCCTCGCTCCATCCCATTGACGAATTAACACTGAAATTGAGTCGCTATGGAATACTATGTGTTCTATAACTTCTCCTTCTAAATCGAGGAACGTTTGTACGGGAACGACAATATTTTCTTTTGGGAGGCGAGTATCCCCTTTCCGATGCACTATTCCATCTTTACTGCATCCCTCGCCCCTCACACAGACAAATTAACACGGAAGTGGTGTCGCTATGATATACTATTGGTTCTATGACATCTCGTTCTAAATCGAGTAACGTTTCTATGGAAACGACAAGAGTTTCTTTTGGGAGGAGAGTATCTCCGTTCCGATTCACTATTCCTTCTTTACTGCATCCCTCGCTCCCTCCCATTGACGAATTAACACTGAAATTGAGTCGCTATGGAATACTATGTGTTCTATAACTTCTCCTTCCAAATCGAGGAACGTTTCTACGGAAACGACAATAATTTCTTTTGGGAGGCGAGTATCCCCTTTCCGATGCACTATTCCATCTTCACTGCATCCCTCGCCCCTCACGCTGACGAATTAACACGGAAGTGGTGTCGCTATGAAATACTATTGGTACTATGACTTCTCCTTCTAAATCGAGTAACATTTCTATGGAAACGACAAGAGTTTCTTTTGGGCGGAGAGTATCTCCGTTCCGATTCACTATTCCTTCTTTACTGCATCCCTCGCTCCCTCCCATTGACGAATTAACACTAAAATTGAGTCGCTATGGAATACTATGTGTTCTATAACTTCCCCTTCTAAATCGAGGAACGTTTCTACGAAAACGACAATATTTTCTTTTGGGAGGCGAGTATCCACTTTCCGATGCACTATTCCATCTTTACTGCATCCCTCGCCCCTCACACTGACGAATTAACACGGTAGTGGTGTCGCTATGAAATACTATTGGTTCTATGACGTCTCCTTCTAAATCGAGTAACGTTTCTATGAAAACGACAAGAGTTTCTTTTGGGAGGAGAGTATCTCCGTTCCGATTCACTATTCCTTCTTTACTGCATCCCTCGCTCCCTCCCATTGACGAATTAACACTGAAATTGAGTCGCTATGGAATACTATGTGTTCTATAACTTCCCCTTCTAAACCGAGGAACGTTTCTACGGAAACGACAATATTTTCTTTTGGGAGGCGAGTATCCCCTTTCCAATGCACTATTCCATCTTTACTGCATCCCTCGCCCCTCACACTGACGAATTAACACGGAAGTGGTGTCGCTATGAAACACTATTGGTTCTATGACATCTCCTTCTAAATCGAGTAACGTTTCTATGGAAACGACAAGAGTTTCTTTTGGGCGGAGAGTATCTCCGTTCCGATTCACTATTCCTTCTTTACTGCATCCCTCGCTCCCTCCCATTGACGAATTAACACTGAAATTGTGTCGCTATGGAATACTATGTGTTCTATAACTTCCCCTTCTAAATCGAGGAACGTTTCTACGGAAACGACAATATATTCTTTTGGGAGGCGAGTATCCCCTTTCCGATGCACTATTCCATCTTTACTGCATCCCTCGCCCCTCACACTGACGAATTAACACGGAAGTGGTGTCGCTATGATATACTATTGGTTCTATGACATCTCGTTCTAAATCGAGTAACGTTTCTATGGAAACGACAAGAGTTTCTTTTGGGAGGAGAGAAACCCCGTTCCGATTCACTATTCCTTCTTTACTGCATCCCTCGCTCCCTCCCATTGACGAATTAACACTGAAATTGAGTCGCTATGGAATACTATGTGTTCTATAACTTCCCCTTCTAAATCGAGGTACGTTTCTACGGAAACGACAATATTTTCTTTTGGGAGGCGAGTATCCCCTTTCCGATCCACTATTCCATCTTTACTGCATCCCTCGCCCCTCACACTGACGAATTAACACGGTAGTGGTGTCGCTATGAAATACTATTGGTTCTATGACATCTCCTTCTAAATCGAGTAACGTTTCTATGACAACGACAAGAGTTTCTCTTGGGAGGAGAGTATCTCCGTTCCGATTCACTATTCCTTCTTTACTGCATCCCTCGCTCCCTCCCAATGACGAATTAACACTGAAATTGAGTCGCTATGGAATACTATGTGTTCTATAACTTCTCCTTCTAAATCGAGGAACGTTTCTACGGAAACGACAATATTTTCTTTTGGGAGGCGAGTATCCCCTTTCCGATGCACTATTCCATCTTTACTGCATCCCTCGCCCCTCACACTGACGAATTAACACGGAAGTGGTGTCGCTATGAAATACTATTGGCACTATGACATCTCCTTCTAAATCGAGTAACGTTTCTATGGAAACGACAAGAGTTTCTTTTGGGAGGAGAGTATCTCCGTTCCGATTCACTATTCCTTCTTTACTGCATCCCTCGCTCCCTCCCATTGACGAATTAACACTGAAATTGAGTCGCTATGGAATACTATGTGTTCTATAACTTCCCCTTCTAAATCGAGAAACGTTTCTACGGAAACGACAATATTTTCTTCTGGGAGGCGAGTATCCCCTTTCCGATGCACTATTCCATCTTTACTGCATCCCTCGCCCCTCACACTGACGAATTAACACGTTAGTGGTGTCGCTATGAAATACTATTGGTTCTATGACATCTCCTTCTAAATCGAGTAACGTTTCTATGAAAACGACAAGAGTTTCTTTTGGGAGGAGAGTATCTCCGTTCCGATTCACTATTCCTTCTTTACTGCATCCCTCGCTCCCTCCCATTGACGAATTAACACTGAAATTGAGTCGCTATGGAATACTATGTGTTCTATAATTTCTCTTTCTAAATCGAGGAACGTTTCTACGGAAACGACAATAGTTTCTTTTGGGACGCGAGCATCCCCTTTCCGATAGACTATTACATCTTTACTGCATCCCTCGCCCCTCACACTGACGAATTAACACGGAAGTGGTGTCGCTATGATATACTATTGGTTCTATGACATCTCGTTCTAAATCGAGTAACGTTTCTATGGGAACGACAAGAGTGTCTTTTGGGAGGAGAGTATCTCCGTTCCGATTCACTATTCCTTCTTTACTGCATCCGTCGCTCCCTCCCATTGACGAATTAACACTGAAATTGAGTCGCTATGGAATACTATGTGTTCTATAACTTCTCCTTCTAAATCGAGGAACGTTTCTACGGAAACGACAATATTTTCTTTTGGGAGGCGAGTATCCCCTTTCCGATGCACTATTCCATCTTTACTGCATCCCTCGCCCATCACACTGACGAATTAACACGGAAGTGGTGTTGCTATGAGATACTATTGGTTCTATGACATCTCCTTCTAAATCGAGTAATGTTTCTATGGAAACGACAAGAGTTTCTTTTGGGAGGATAGTATCTCCGTTCCGATTCACCATTCCTTCTTTACTGCATCCCTCGCTCCATCCCATTGACGAATTAACACTGAAATTGAGTCGCTATGGAATACTATGTGTTCTATAACTTCTCCTTCTAAATCGAGGAACGTTTCTACGGGAACGACAATATTTTCTTTTGGGAGGCGAGTATCCCCTTTCCAATGCACTATTCCATCTTTACTGCATCCCTCGCCCCTCACACTGACAAATTAACACGGAAGTGGTGTCGCTATGATATACTATTGGTTCTATGACATCTCGTTCTAAATCGAGTAACGTTTCTATGGAAACGACAAGAGTTTCTTTTGGGAGGAGAGTATCTCCGTTCCGATTCACTATTCCTTCTTTACTGCATCCCTCGCTCCCTCCCATTGACGAATTAACACTGAAATTGAGTCGCTATGGAATACTAAGTGTGCTATAACTTCTCCTTCTAAATCAAGGAACGTTTCTACGGAAACGACAATATTTTCTTTTGGGAGGCGAGTATCCCCTTTCCGAAGCACTATTCCATCTTTACTGCATCCCTCGCCCCTCGCACTGACGAATTAACACCGAAGTGGTTTCGCTATGATATACTATTGGTTCTATGACATCTCGTTCTATATCGAGTAACGTTTCTATGGAAACGACAAGAGTTTCTTTTGGGAGGAGAGTATCTCCGTTCCGATTCACTATTCCTTCTTTACTGCAACCCTCGCTCCCTCCCATTGACGAATTAACACTGAAATTGAGTCGCTATTGAATACTATGTGTTCTATAACTTCTCCTTCTAAATCGAGGAACGTTTCTACGGAAACGACAATATTTTCTTTTGGGAGGCGAGTATCCCCTTTCCGATGCACTATTCCATCTTTACTGCATCCCTCGCCCCTCACACTGACGAATTAACACGGAAGTGGTGTCGCTATGAAATACTACTGGTTCTATGACATCTCCTTCTAATTCGAGTAACGTTTCTATGGAAACGACAGTAATTTCTTTTGGGAGGCGAGTATCTCCGTTCCGATTCACTATTCCTTCTTTACTGCATCCCTCGCTCCCTCACGTTGACGAATTAACACTGAAATTGAATCGCTATAGAATACTATGTGTTCTATAACTTCTCCTTCTAAATCGAGGAACGTTTCTACGGAAACGTCAATATTTTCTTGTGGGAGGCGAGTATCCCCTTTCCGATGCACTATTCCATCTTTACTGCATCCCTCGCCCCTCACACTGACGAATTAACACGGAAGTGGTGTCGCTATGAAATACTATTGGTTCTATGACATCTCCTTCTAAATCGAGTAACGTTTCTATGAAAACGACAAGAGTTTCTTTTGGGAGGAGAGTAACTCCGTTCCGATTCACTATTCCTTCTTTACTGCATCCCTCGCTCCCTCCCATTGACGAATTAACACTGAAATTCAGTCGCTATGGAGTACTATGTGTTCCATAACTTCTCCTTCTAAATCGAGGAACGTTTCTACGGAAACGACAATATTTTCTTTTGGGAGGCGAGTATACCCTTTCCGATGCACTATTCCTTCTTTACTGCATCCCTCGCCCCTCACACTGACGAATTAACACGGAAGTGGTGTCGCTATGAAATACTATTGGTTCTATGACATCTCCTTCTAAATCGAGTAACGTTTCTATGAAAACGACAATAGTTTCTTTTGATAGGAGAGTATCTCCGTTCCGATTCACTATTCCTTCTTTACTGCATCCCTCGCTCCATCCCATTGACGAATTAACACTGAAATTGAGTCGCTATGGAATACTATGTGTTCTATAACTTCCCCTTCCAAATCGAGGAACGTTTCTACGGAAACGACAATATTTTCTTTTGGGAGGGAGTATCCCCTTTCCGATGCACTATTCCATCTTAACTGCATTCCTCGTCCCTCACACTGACGAAGTAACACGGAAGTGGTGTCGCTATGAAATACTATTGGTTCTATGACATCTCCTTCTAAATCGAGTAACGTTTCTATGAAAACGACAACAGTTTCTTTTGGGAGGAGAGTATCTCCGTTCCGATTCACTATTCCTTCTTTACAGCATCCCTCGCTCCATCTTATTGACGAATTAACACTGAAATTGAGTCGCTATGGAATACTATGTGTTCTATAACTTCTCCTTCTAAATCGAAGAACGTTTCTACGGAAACGACAATATTTTCATTTGGGAGGCGAATATCCCCTTTCCGATGCACTATTCCATCTTTACTGCATCCGTCGCCCCTCACACTGACGAATTAACACGGAAGTGGTGTCGCTATGAAATACTATTGGTTCTATGACGTCTCCTTCTAAATCGAGTAACGTTTCTATGAAAACGACAAGAGTTTCTTTTGGGAGGAGAGTATCTCCGTTCCTATTCACTATTCCTTCTTTACTGCATCCCTCGCTCCATCCCATTGACGAATTAACACTGAAATTGAGTCGCTATGGAATACTATGTGTTCTATAACTCCCCTTCTAAATCGAGGAACGTTTCTACGGAAACGACAATATTTTCTTTTGGGAGGCGAGTATCCCCTTTCCGATGCACTATTCCATCTTAACTGCATCCCTCGCCTCTCACACTGACGAATTAACACGGAAGTGGTGTCGCTATGAAATACTATTGGTTCTATGACATCCCTTCTAAATCGAGTAACGTTTCTATGAAAACGACAACAGTTTCTTTTGGGAGGAGAGTATCTCCGTTCCGATTCACTATTCCTTCTTTACTGCATCCCTCGCTCCATCTTATAGACGAATTAACACTGAAATTGAGTCGCTATGGAATATTATGTGTTCTATAACTTCTCCTTCTAAATCGAGGAACGTTTCTACGGAAACGACAATATTTTCTCTTGGGAGGCGAGTATCCCCTTTCCGATGCACTATTCCATCTTTACTGCATCCCTCGCCCCTCACACTGACGAATTAACACGGAAGTGGTGTCGCTATGAAATACTATTGGTACTATGACATCTCCTTCTAAATCGAGTAACGTTTCTATGGAAACGGCAAGAGTTTCTTTTGGGAGGAGAGTATCTCCGTTCCGATTCACTATTCCTTCTTTACTGCATCCCTCGCTCCCTCCCATTGACGAATTAACACTGAAATTGAGTCGCTATGGAATACTATGTGTTCTATAACTTCCCCTTCTAAATCGAGGAACGTTTCTACGGAAACGACAATAGTTTCTTTTGGGAGGCGAGTATCCCCTTTCCGATGCACTATTCGATCTTTACTGCATCCCTTGCCCCTCACACTGACGGATTAACACGGAAGTGGTGTCGCTATGATATACAATTGGTTCTATGACATCTCGTTCTAAATCGAGTAACGTTTCTATGGAAACGACAAGAGTTTCTTTTGGGAGGAGAGTATCTCCGTTCCGATTCACTATTCCTTCTTTACTGCATCCGTCGCTCCCTCCCATTGACGAATTAACACTGAAATTGAGTCGCTATGGAATACTATGTGTTCTATAACTTCTCCTTCTAAATCGAGGAACGTTTCTACGGAAACGACAATATTTTCTTTTGGGAGGCGAGTATCCCCTTTCCGATGCACTATTCCATCTTTACTGCATCCCAGGCCCCTCACACTGACGAATTAACACGGAAGTGGTGTCGCTATGAAATACTATTGATTCTATAACATCTCCTTTTAATCGAGTAACGTTTCTATGGAAACGACAGTATTTTCTTTTGGGAGGAGAGTATCTCCGTTCCGATTCACTATTCCTTCTTTACTGCATCCCTCGCTCCCTCCCATTGACGAATTAACACTGAAATTGAGTCGCTATGGAATACTATGTGTTCTATAACTCCCCCTTCTAAATCGAGGAACGTTTCTACGGAAACGACAATATTTTCTTTTGGGAGGCGAGTATCCCCTTTCCGATGAACTATTCCATCTTTACTGCACCCCTCGCCCCTCACACTGACGAATTAACACGGAAGTGGTGTAGCTATGAAATACTATTGGTTCTAAGGCATCTCCTTCTAAATCGAGTAACGTTTCTATGGAAACGACAAGAGTTTCTTTTGGGAGGAGAGTATCTCCGTTCCGATTCACTATTCCTTCTTTACTGCATCCCTCGCTCCATCCCATTGACGAAGTAACACTGAAATTGAGTCGCTATGGAATACTATGTGTTCTATAACTTCTCCTTCTAAATCGAGGAACGATTCTACGGAAACGACAATATTTTCTTTTGGGAGGCGAGTATCTCCTTTCCGATGCACTATTCCATCTTTACTGCATCCCTCGCCCCTCACACTGACGAATTAACACGGAAGTGGTGTCGCTATGAAATACTATTGGTACTATGACATCTCCTTCTAAATCGAGTAACGTTTCTATGAAAACGACAAGAGTTTCTTTTGGGAGGAGAGTATCTCCGTTCCGATTCACTATTCCTTCTTTACTGCATCCCTCGCTCCCTCACATTGACGAATTAACACTGAAATTGAGTCGCTATGGAACACTATGTGTTCTATAACTTCCCCTTCTAAATCGAGGAACGTTTCTACGGAAACGACAATATTTTCTTCTGGGAGGCGAGTATCCCCTTTCCGATGCACTATTCCATCTTTACTGCATCCCTCGCCCCTCACACTGACGAATTAACACGGAAGTGGTGTCGCTATGAAATACTATTGGTACTATGACATCTCCTTCTAAATCGAGTAACGTTTCTATGGAAACGACAAGAGTTTCTTTTGGGAGGAGAGTATCTCCGTTCCGATTCACTATTCCTTCTTTACTGCATCCCTCGCTCCCTCCCATTGACGAATTAACACTGAAATTGAGTCGCTATGGAATACTATGTGTTCTATAACTTCCCCTTCTAAATCGAGGAACGTTTCTACGGAAACGACAATATTTTCTTTTGGGAGGCGAGTATCCCCTTTCCGATGCACTATTCCATCTTTACTGCATCCCTCGCCCCTCACACTGACGAATTAACACGGAAGTGGTGTCGCTATGAAATACTATTGGAACTATGACATCTCCTTCTAAATCGAGTTACGTTTCTATGGAAACGACAAGACTTTCTTTTGGGAGGAGAGTATCTCCGTTCCGATTCACTATTCCTTCTTTACTGCATCCCTCGCTCCCTCCCATTGACGAATTAACACTGAAATTGAGTCGCTATGGAATACTATGTGTTCTATAACTTCCCCTTCTAAATCGAGGAACGTTTCTACGGAAACGACAATATTTTCTTTTGGGAGGCGAGTATCCCCATTCCGATGCACTATTCCATCTTTACTGCATCCCTCGCCCCTCACACTGACGAATTAACACGGAAGTTGTGTCGCTATGAAATACTATTGGTTCTATGACATCTCCTTCTAAATCGAGTAACGTTTCTATGGAAACGACAGTAATTTCTTGTGGGAGCCGAGTATCTCCGTTCCGATTCACTATTCCTTCTTTACTGCATCCCTCGCTCCCTCACATTGACGAATTAACACTGAAATTGAGTCGCTATGGAATACTATGTGTTCTATAACTTCCCCTTCTAAATCGAGGAACGTTTCTACAGAAACGACAATATTTTCTTTTGGGAGGCGAGTATCCCCTTTCCGATGCACTATTCCATCTTTACTGCAGCCCTCACCCCTCACACTGACGAATTAACACGGAAGTGGTGTCGCTATGAAATACTATTGGTACTATGACATCTCCTTCTAAATCGAGTAACGTTTCTATGGAAACGACAAGAGTTTCTTTTGGGAGGAGAGTATCTCCGTTCCGATTCACTATTCCTTCTTTACTGCATCCCTCGCTCCCTCCCATTGACGAATTAACACTGAAATTGAGTCGCTATGGAATACTACGTGTTCTATAACTTCCCCTTCTAAATCGACGAACGTTTCTACGGAAACGACAATATTTTCTTTTGGGAGGCGAGTATCCCCTTTCCGATGCACTATTCCATCTTTACTGCATCCCTCGCCCCTCGCACTGACGAATTAACACGGAAGTGGTGTCGCTATGAAATACTATTGGTTCTATGACATCTCCTTCTAAATCGAGTAACGTTTCTATGAAAACGACAAGAGTTTCTTTTGGGAGGAGAGTATCTCCGTTCCGATTCACTATTCCTTCTTTACTGCATCCCTCGCTCCATCCCATTGACGAATTAACACTGAAATTGAGTCGCTATGGAATACTATGTGTTCTATAACTTCTCCTTCTAAATCGATGAACGTTTCTACGGAAACGACAATATTTTCTTTTGGGAGGCGAGTAGCCCCTTTCCGATGCACTATTCCATCTTTACTGCATCCCTCGCCCCTCACACTGACGAATTAACACGGAAGTGGCTTCGCTATGAAATACTATTGGTTCTATGACATCTCCTTCTAAATCGAGTAACGTTTCTATGGAAACGACAAGTGTTTCTTTTGGGAGGAGAGTATCTCCGTTCCGATTCACTATTCCTTCTTTACTGCATCCCTCGCTCCATCCCATTGACGAATTAACACTGAAATTGAGTCGCTATGGAATACTATGTGTTCTATAACTTCCCCTTCTAAATCGAGGAACGTTTCTACGGAAACGACAATATTTTCTTTTGGGAGGCGAGTATCCCCTTTCCGATGCACTATTCCAACTTTACTGCATCCCTCGCCCCTCACACTGACGAATTAACACGGAAGTGGTGTCGCTATGAAATACTATTGGTTCTATGACATCTCCTTCTAAATCGAGTAACGTTTCTATGAAAACGACAAGAGTTTCTTTTGGGAGGAGAGTATCTCCGATCCGATTCACTATTCCTTCTTTACTGCATCCCTCGCTCCATCCCATTGACGAATTAACACTGAAATTGAGTCGCTATGGAATACTATGTGTTCTATAACTTCTCCTTCTAAATCGAGGAACGTTTCTACGGAAACGACAATATTTTCTTTTCGGAGGCGAGTATCCCCTTTCCGATGCACTATTCCATCTTTACTGCATCCCTCGCCCCTCACACTGACGAATTAACACGGAAGTGGTGTCGCTATGAAATACTATTGGTTCTATGACATCTCCTTCTAAATCGAGCAACGTTTCTATGAAAACGACAAGAGTTTCTTTTGGGAGGAGAGTATCTCCGTTCCGATTCACTATTTCTTCTTTACTGCATCCCTCGCTCCATCCCATTGACGAATTAACACTGAAATTGAGTCGCTATGGAATACTATGTGTTCTATAGCTTCTCCTTCTAAATCGAGGAACGTTTCTACGGAAAAGACAATATTTTCTTTTGGGAGGCGAGTATCCCCTTTCCGATGCACTATTCCATTTTTACTGCATCCCTCGCCCCTCACACTGACGAATTAACACGGAAGTGGTGTCGCTATGAAATACTATTGGTACTATGACATCTCCTTCTAAATCGAGTAACGTTTCTATGGAAACGACAAGAGTTTCTTTTAGGAGGAGAGTATCTCCGTTCCGATTCACTAATCCTTCTTTACTGCATCCCTCGCTCCCTCCCATTGACGAATTAACTTTGAGATTGAGTCGCTATGGAATACTATGTGTTCTATAACTTCCCATTCTAAATCGAGGAACGTTTCTACGGAAACGACAATATTTTCTTTTGGGAGGCGAGTATCCCCTTTCCGATGCACTATTCCATCTTTACTGCATCCCTCGCACTTCACACTGACGAATTAACACGGAAGTGGTGTCGCTATGAAATACTATTGGTTCTATGACATCTCCTTCTAAATCGAGTAACGTTTCTATGAAAACGACAAGAGTTTCTTTTGGGAGGAGAGTATCTCCGTTCCGATTCACTATTCCTTCTTTACTGCATCCCTCGCTCCATCCCATTGACGAATTAACATTGAAATTGAGTCGCTATGGAATACTATGTGTTCTATAACTTCTCCTTCTAAATCGAGGAACGTTTCTACGGAAACGACAATATTTTCTTTTGGGAGGCGAGTATCCCCTTTCCGATGCACTATTCCATCTTTACTGCATCCCTCGCCCCTCACACTGACGAATTAACACGGAAGTGGTGTCGCTATGAAATACTATTGGTTCTATGACATCTCCTTCTAAATCGAGTAACGTTTCTATGGAAACGACAAGAGTTTCTTTTGGGAGGAGAGTATCTCCGTTCCGATTCACTATTCCTTCTTTACTGCATCCCTCGCTCCATCCCATTGACGAATTAACACTGAAATTGAGTCGCTATGTAATACTATGTGTTCTATAACTTCTCCTTCTAAATCGAGGAACGTTTCTACGGAAACGACAATATCTTCTTTTGGGAGGCGAGTATCCCCTTTCCGATGCACTATTCCATCTTTACTGCATCCCTCGCCCCTCACACTGACGAATTAACACGGAAGTGGTGTCGCTATGAAATACTATTGGTACTATGACATCTCCTTCTAAATCGAGTAACGTTTCTATGGAAACGACAAGAGTTTCTTTTGGGAGGAGAGTATCTCCGTTCCGATTCACTATTCCTTCTTTACTGCATCCCTCGCTCCCTCCCATTGACGAATTAACACTGAAATTGAGTCGCTATGGAATACAATGTGTTCTATAACTTCCCTTTCTAAATCGAGGAACGTTTCTACGGAAACGACAATATTTTCTTTTGGGAGGCGAGTATCCCCTTTCCGATGCACTATTCCATCTTTACTGCATCCCTCGCCCCTCACACTGACGAATTAACACGGAAGTGGTGTCGCTATGAAATACTATTGGTTCTATGACATCTCGTTCTAAATCGAGTAACTTTCTAATAAAACGACAAGAGTTTCTTTTGGGAGGAGAGTATCTCAGTTCCGATTCACTATTCCTTCTTTACTGCATCCCTCGCTCCATCCCATTGACGAATTAACACTGAAATTGAGTCGCTATGGAATACTATGTGTTCTATAACTTCTCCTTCTAAATCGAGGAACGTTTCTACGGAAACGACAATATTTTCTTTTGGGAGGCGAGTATCCCCTTTCCGATGCACTATTCCATCTTTACTGCATCCCTCGCCCCTCACACTGACGAATTAACACGGAAGTGGTGTCGCTATGTAATACTATTGGTTCTATAACATTTCCTTCTAAATCGAGTAACGTTTCTATGGAAACGACAGTATTTTCTTTTGGGTGGAGAGTATCTCCGTTCCGATTCACTATTCCCTCTTTACTGCATCCCTCGCTCCCTCCCATTGACGAATTAACACTGAAATTGAGTCGCTATGGAATACTATGTGTTCTATAACTTCTCCTTCTAAATCGAGGAACGTTTCTACGGAAACGACAATATTTTCTTTTGGGAGCCGAGTATCCCCTTTCCGATGCACTATTCCATCTTTACTGCATCCCTCGCCCCTCACACTGACGAATTAACACGGAAGTGGTGTCGCTATGAAATACTATTGGTTCTATGACATCTCCTTCTAAATCGAGTAACGTTTCTATGAAAACGACAAGAGTTTCTTTTGGGAGGAGAGTATCTCCGTTCCGATTCACTAATCCTTCTTTACTGCATCCCTCGCTCCATCCCATTGACGAATTAACACTGAAATTGAGTCGCTATGGAATACTATGTGTTCTATAACTTCTCCTTCTAAATGTAGGAACGTTTCTACAGAAACGACAATATTTTCTTTTGGGAGGCGAGTATCCCCTTTCCGATGCACTATTCCATTTTTACTGCATCCCTCGCCCCTCACACTGACGAATTAACACGGAAGTGGTGTCGCTATGAAATACTATTGGTACTATAACATTTCCTTCTAAATCGAGTAACGATTCTATGGAAACGACATTATTTTCTTTTGGGAGGAGAGTATCTTCGTTCCGATTCACTATTCCTTCTTTACTGCATCCCTCGCTCCCTCCCATTGACGAATTAACACTGAAATTGAGTCGCTATGGAATACTATGTGTTCTATAACTTCTCCTTCTAAATCGAGGAACGTTTCTACGGAAACGACAATATTTTCTTTTGGGAGGCGAGTATCCCCTTTCCGATGCACTATTCCATCTTTACTGCATCCCTCGCCCCTCACACTGACGAATTAACACGGAAGTGGTGTCGCTATGAAATACTATTGGTACTATGACATCTCCTTCTAAATCGAGTAACGTTTCTATGGAAACGACAAGAGTTTCTTTTGGGAGGAGAGTATCTCCGTTCCGATTCACTATTCCTTCTTTACTGCATCCCTCGCTCCCTCCCATTGACGAATTAACACTGAAATTGAGTCGCTATGGAATACAATGTGTTCTATAACTTCCCTTTCTAAATCGAGGAACGTTTCTACGGAAACGACAATATTTTCTTTTGGGAGGCGAGTATCCCCTTTCCGATGCACTATTCCATCTTTACTGCATCCCTCGCCCCTCACACTGACGAATTAACACGGAAGTGGTGTCGCTATGAAATACTATTGGTTCTATGACATCTCGTTCTAAATCGAGTAACTTTCTAATAAAACGACAAGAGTTTCTTTTGGGAGGAGAGTATCTCAGTTCCGATTCACTATTCCTTCTTTACTGCATCCCTCGCTCCATCCCATTGACGAATTAACACTGAAATTGAGTCGCTATGGAATACTATGTGTTCTATAACTTCTCCTTCTAAATCGAGGAACGTTTCTACGGAAACGACAATATTTTCTTTTGGGAGGCGAGTATCCCCTTTCCGATGCACTATTCCATCTTTACTGCATCCCTCGCCCCTCACACTGACGAATTAACACGGAAGTGGTGTCGCTATGTAATACTATTGGTTCTATAACATTTCCTTCTAAATCGAGTAACGTTTCTATGGAAACGACAGTATTTTCTTTTGGGTGGAGAGTATCTCCGTTCCGATTCACTATTCCCTCTTTACTGCATCCCTCGCTCCCTCCCATTGACGAATTAACACTGAAATTGAGTCGCTATGGAATACTATGTGTTCTATAACTTCTCCTTCTAAATCGAGGAACGTTTCTACGGAAACGACAATATTTTCTTTTGGGAGCCGAGTATCCCCTTTCCGATGCACTATTCCATCTTTACTGCATCCCTCGCCCCTCACACTGACGAATTAACACGGAAGTGGTGTCGCTATGAAATACTATTGGTTCTATGACATCTCCTTCTAAATCGAGTAACGTTTCTATGAAAACGACAAGAGTTTCTTTTGGGAGGAGAGTATCTCCGTTCCGATTCACTAATCCTTCTTTACTGCATCCCTCGCTCCATCCCATTGACGAATTAACACTGAAATTGAGTCGCTATGGAATACTATGTGTTCTATAACTTCTCCTTCTAAATGTAGGAACGTTTCTACAGAAACGACAATATTTTCTTTTGGGAGGCGAGTATCCCCTTTCCGATGCACTATTCCATTTTTACTGCATCCCTCGCCCCTCACACTGACGAATTAACACGGAAGTGGTGTCGCTATGAAATACTATTGGTACTATAACATTTCCTTCTAAATCGAGTAACGATTCTATGGAAACGACATTATTTTCTTTTGGGAGGAGAGTATCTTCGTTCCGATTCACTATTCCTTCTTTACTGCATCCCTCGCTCCCTCCCATTGACGAATTAACACTGAAATTGAGTCGCTATGGAATACTATGTGTTCTATAACTTCTCCTTCTAAATCGAGGAACGTTTCTACGGAAACGACAATATTTTCTTTTGGGAGGCGAGTATCCCCTTTCCGATGCACTATTCCATCTTTACTGCATCCCTCGCCCCTCACACTGACGAATTAACACGGAAGTGGTGTCGCTATGAAATACTATTGGTTCTATGACATCTCCTTCTAAATCGAGTAACGTTTCTATGAAAACGACAAGAGTTTCTTTTGGGAGGAGAGTATCTCCGTTCCGATTCACTATTCCTTCTTTACTGCATCCCTCGCTCCATCCCATTGACGAATTAACACTGAAATTGAGTCGCTATGGAATACTATGTGTTCTATAACTTCTCCTTCTAAATCGAGGAACGTTTCTACGGAAACGACAATATTTTCTTTTGGGAGACGAGTATCCCCTTTCCGATGCACTATTCCATCTTTACTGCATCCCTCGCCCCTAACACTGACGAATTAACACGGAAGTGGTGTCGCTATGAAATACTATTGGTACTATGACATCTCCTTCTAAATCGAGTAACGTTTCTAAGGAAACGACAAGAGTTTCTTTTGGGAGGAGAGTATCTCCGTTCCGATTCACTATTCCTTCTTTACTGCATCCCTCGCTCCCTCCCATTGACGAATTGACACCGAAATTGAGTCGCTATGGAATACTATGTGTTCTATAACTTCCCCTTCTAAATCGAGGAACGTTTCTACGGAAACGACAATATTTTCTTTTGGGATGCGAGTATCCCCTTTCCGATGCACTATTCCATCTTTAGTGCATCCCTCGCCCCTCACACTGACGAACTAACACGGAAGTGGTGTCGCTATGAAATACTATTGGTTCTAAGACATCTCCTTCTAAATCGAGTAACGTTTCTATGGAAACGACAAGAGTTTCTTTTGGGAGGAGAGTATCTCCGTTCCGATTCACTAATCCTTCATTACTGCATCCCTCGCTCCCTCCCATTGACGAATTAACACTGAAATTGTGTCGCTATGGATTACTATGTGTTCTATAACTTCTCTTTCTAAATCGAGGAACGTTTCTACGGAAACGACAATAGTTTCTTTTGGGAGGCGAGTATCCCCTTTCCGATGCACTATTCCATCTTTGCTGCATCCCTCGCCCCTCACACTGACGAATTAACACGGAAGTGGTGTCGCTATGATATACTATTAGTTCTATGACATCTCGTTCTAAATCGAGTAACGTTTCTATGGAAACGACAAGAGTTTCTTTTGGGAGGAGAGTATCTCCGTTCCGATTCACTATTCCATCTTTACTGCATCCCTCGCTCCCTCCCATTGACGAATTAACACTGAAATTGAGTCGCTATGGAATACTATGTGTTCTATAACTTCTCCTTCTAAATCTAGGAACGTTTCTACAGAAACGACAATATTTTCTTTTGGGAGGCGAGTATCCCCTTTCCGATGCACTATTCCATCTTTACTGCATCCCTCGCCCCTCACACTGACGAATTAACACGGATGTGGTGTCGCTAAGAAATACTATTGGTTCTATGACATCTCCTTCTAAATCGAGTAACGTTTCTATGAAAACGACAAGAGTTTCATTAGGGAGGAGAGTATCTCCGTTCCGATTCACTATTCCTTCTTTACTGCATCCCTCGCTCCATCCCATTGACGAATTAACACTGAAATTGAGTCGCTATGGAATACTATGTGTTCTATAACTTCTCCTTCTAAATCGAGGAACGTTTCTACGGAAACGACAATATTTTCTTTTGGGAGGCGAGTATCCCCTTTCCGATGCACTATTCCATCTTTACTGCATCCCTCGCCCCTAACACTGACGAATTAACACGGAAGTGGTGTCGCTATGAAATACTATTGGTACTATGACATCTCCTTCTAAATCGAGTAACGTTTCTAAGGAAACGACAAGAGTTTCTTTTGGGAGGAGAGTATCTCCGTTCCGATTCACTATTCCTTCTTTACTGCATCCCTCGCTCCCTCCCATTGACGAATTAACACCGAAATTGAGTCGCTATGGAATACTATGTGTTCTATAACTTCCCCTTCTAAATCGAGGAACGTTTCTACGGAAACGACAATATTTTCTTTTGGGATGCGAGTATCCCCTTTCCGATGCACTATTCCTTCTTTACTGCATCCCTCGCCCCTCACACTGACGAACTAACACGGAAGTGGTGTCGCTATGAAATACTATTGGTTCTAAGACATCTCCTTCTAAATCGAGTAACGTTTCTATGGAAACGACAAGAGTTTCTTTTGGGAGGAGAGTATCTCCGTTCCGATTCACTAATCCTTCATTACTGCATCCCTCGCTCCGTCCCATTGACGAATTAACACTGAAATTGTGTCGCTATGGATTACTATGTGTTCTATAACTTCTCTTTCTAAATCGAGGAACGTTTCTACGGAAACGACAATAGTTTCTTTTGGGAGGCGAGTATCCCCTTTCCGATGCACTATTCCATCTTTACTGCATCCCTCGCCCCTCACACTGACGAATTAACACGGAAGTGGTGTCGCTATGATATACTATTGGTTCTATGACATCTCGTTCTAAATCGAGTAACGTTTCTATGGAAACGACAAGAGTTTCTTTTGGGAGGAGAGTATCTCCGTTCCGATTCACTATTCCTTCTTTACAGCATCCCTCGCTCCCTCCCATTGACGAATTAACACTGAAATTGAGTCGCTATGGAATACTATGTGTTCTATAACTTCTCCTTCTAAATCGAGGAACGTTTCTACGGAAACGACAATATTTTCTTTTGGGAGGCGAGTATCCCCTTTCCGATGCACTATTCCATCTTTACTGCATCCCTCGCCCCTCACACTGACGAATTAACACGGAAGTGGTGTCGCTATGAAATACTATTGGTTCTATGACATCTCCTTCTAAATCGAGTAACGTTTCTATGGAAACGACAAGAGTTTCTTTTGGGAGGAGAGTATCTCCGTTCCGATTCACTATTCTTTCTTTACTGCATCCCTCGCTCCGTCACATTGACGAATTAACACTGAAATTGAATCGCTATGGAATACTATGTGTTCTATAACTTCTCCTTCTAAATCGAGGAACGTTTCTACGGAAACGACAATATTTCCTTTTGGGAGGCGAGTATCCCCTTTCCGATGCACTATTCCATCTTTACTGCATCCCTCGCCACTCACACTGACGAATTAACACGGAAGTGGTGTCGCTATGAAATACTATTGGTTCTATGACATCTCCTTCTAAATCGAGTAACGTTTCTATGAAAACGACAAGAGTTTCTTTTGGGAGGAGAGTATCTCCGTTCCGATTCACTATTCCTTCTTTACTGCATCCCTCGCTCCCTCACATTGACGAATTAACACTGAAATTGAATCGCTATGGAATACTATGTGTTCTATAACTTCTCCTTCTAAATCGAGGAATGTTTCTACGGAAACGACAATATTTTCTTTTGGGAGGCGAGTATCCCCTTTCCGATGCACTATTCCATCTTTACTGCATCCCTCGCCCCTCAAACTGACGAATTAACACGGAAGTGGTGTCGCTATGATATACTATTGGTTCTATGACATCTCCTTCTAAATCGAGTAACGTTTCTATGGAAACGACAAGAGTTTCTTTTGGGAGGCGAGTATCTCCGTTCCGATCCACTATTCCTTCTTTACTGCATCCCTCGCTCCCTCACATTGACGAATTAACACTGAAATTGAATCGCTATGGAATACTATGTGTTCTATAACTTCTCCTTCTAAATCGAGGAACGTTTCTACGGAAACGACAATATTTTCTTTTGGGAGGCGAGTATCCCCTTTCCGATGCACTATTCCATCTTTACTGCATCCCTCGCCCCTCACACTGACGAATTAACACGGAAGTGGTGTCGCTATGAAATACTATTCGTTCTATAACATTTCCTTCTAAATCGAGTAACGTTTCTATGGAAACGACAGTATTTTCTTTTGGGAGGAGAGTATCTCCGTTCCGATTCACTATTCCTTCTTTACTGCATCCCTCGCTCCCTCCCATTGACGAATTAACACTGAAATTGAGTCGCTATGGAATACTATGTGTTCTATAACTTCTCCTTCTAAATCGAGGAACGTTTCTACGGAAACGACAATATTTTCTTTTGGGAGGCGAGTATCCCCTTTCCGATGCACTATTCCATCTTTACTGCATCCCTCGCCCCCCTCACTGACGAATTAACACGGAAGTTGTGTCGCTATGAGATACTATTGGTTCTATAACATTTCCTTCTAAATCGAGTAACGTTTCTATGGAAACGACAGTATTTTCTTTTGGGAGGAGAGTATCTCCGTTCCGATTCACTATTCCTTCTTTACTGCATCCCTCGCTCCATCCCATTGACGAATTAACACTGAAATTGAGTCGCTATGGAATACTATGTGTTCTATAACTTCTCCTTGTGAATCGAGGAACGTTTCTACGGAAACGACAATATTTTCTTTTTTGAGGCGAGTATCCGCTTTCCGATGCACTATTCCATCTTTACTGCATCCCTCGCCCCTCACACTGACGAATTAACACGGAAGTGGTGTCGCTATGAAATACTATTGGTTCTATGACATCTCCTTCTAAATCGAGTAACGTTTCTATGAAAACGACAAGAGTTTCTTTTGGGAGGAGAGTGTCTCCGTTCCGATTCACTATTCCTTCTTTACTGCATCCCTCGCTCCATCCCATTGACGAATTAACACTGAAATTGAGTCGCTATGGAATACTATGTGTTCTATAACTTCTCCTTCTGAATCGAGGAACGTTTCTACGGAAACGACAATATTTTCTTTTGGGAGGCGAGTATCCCCTTTCCGATGCACTATTCCATCTTTACTGCATCCCTCGCCCCTCACACTGACGAATTAACACGGAAGTGGTGTCGCTATGAGATACTATTGGTTCTATAACATTTCTTTCTAAATCGAGTAACGTTTCTATGGAAACGACAGTATTTTCTTTTGGGAGGAGAGTATCTCCGTTCCGATTCACTATTCCTTCTTTACTGCATCCCTCGCTCCCTCCCATTGACGAATTAACACTGAAATTGAGTCGCTATGGAATACTATGTGTTCTATAACTTCTCCTTCTGAATCGAGGAACGTTTCTACGGAAACGACAATATTTTCTTTTGGGAGGCGAGTATCCCCTTTCCGATGCACTATTCCATCTTTACTGCATCCCTCGCCCCTCACACTGACGAATTAACACGGAAGTGGTGTCGCTATGAAATACTATTGGTTCTATGACATCTCCTTCTAAATCGAGTAACGTTTCTATGAAAACGACAAGAGTTTCTTTTGGGAGGAGAGTATCTCCGTTCCGATTCACTATTCCTTCTTTACTGCATCCCTCGCTCCATCCCATTGACGAATTAACACAGAAATTGAGTCGCTATGGAATAGTATGTGTTCTATAACTTCTCCTTCTAAATCGAGGAACGTTTCTACGGAAACGACAATATTTTCTTTTGGGAGGCGAGTATCCCCTTTCCGATGCACTATTCCATCTTTACTGCATCCCTCGCCGCTCACACTGACGAATTAACACGGAAGTGGTGCCGCTATGAAATACTATTGGTTCTATGACATCTCCTTCTAAATCGAGTAACGTTTCTATGGAAACGACAAGAGTTTTTTTTGGGAGGAGAGTACCTCTGTTCCGATTCACTATTCCTTCTTTACTGCATCCCTCGCTCCATCCCATTGACGAATTAACACTGAAATTGAGTCGCTATGGAATACTATGTGTTCTATAACTTCTCCTTCTGAATCGAGGAACGTTTCTACGGAAACGACAATATTTTCTTTTGGGAGGCGAGTATCCCCTTTCCGATGCCCTATTCCATCTTTACTGCATCCCTCGCCCCTCACACTGACGAATTAACACGGAAGTGGTGTCGCTATGAAATACTATTGGTTCTATGACATCTCCTTCTAAATCGAGTAACGTTTCTATGAAAACGACAAGAGTTTCTTTTGGGAGGAGAGTGTCTCCGTTCCGATTCACTATTCCTTCTTTACTGCATCCCTCGCTCCATCCCATTGACGAATTAACACAGAAATTGAGTCGCTATGGAATACTATGTGTTCTATAACTTCTCCTTCTAAATCGAGGAACGTTTCTATGGAAACGACAGTATTTTCTTTTGGGAGGAGAGTATCTCCGTTCCGATTCACTATTCCTTCTTTACTGCATCCCTAGCTCCATCCCATTGACGAATTAACACAGAAATTGAGTCGCTATGGAATACTATGTGTTCTATAACTTCTCCTTCTAAATCGAGGAACGTTTCTATGGAAACGACAGTATTTTCTTTTGGGAGGAGAGTATCTCCGTTCCGATTCACTATTCCTTCTTTACGGCATCCCTCGCTCCATCCCATTGACGAATTAACACAGAAATTGAGTCGCTATGGAATACTATGTGTTTTATAACTTCTCCTTCTAAATCGAGGAACGTTTCTACGGAAACGACAATATTTTCTTTTGGGAGGCGAGTATCCCCTTTCCGATGCACTATTCCATCTTTACTGCATCCCTCGCCCCTCACACTGACGAATTAACACGGAAGTGGTGTCGCTATGAAATACTATTGGTTCTATGACATCTCCTTCTAAATCGAGTAACGTTTCTATGGAAACGACAAGAGTTTCTTTTGGGAGGAGAGTATCTCTGTTCCGATTCACTATTCCTTCTTTACTGCATCCCTCGCTCCCTCACATTGACGAATTAACACTGAAATTGAATCGCTATGGAATACTATGTGTTCTATAACTTCTTCTAAATCGAGGAACGTTTCTACGGAAACGACAATATTTTCTTTTGGGAGGCGAGTATCCCCTTTCCGATGCACTATTCCATCTTTACTGCATCCCTCGCCCCTCACACTGACGAATTAACACGGAAGTGGTGTCGCTATGAAATACTATTGGTTCTATGACATCTCCTTCTAAATCGAGTAACGTTTCTATGAAAACGACAAGAGTTTCTTTTGGGAGGAGAGTATCTCCGTTCCGATTCACTATTCCTTCTTTACTGCATCCCTCGCTCCATCCCATTGACGAAATAACACTGAAATTGAGTCGCTATGGAATACTATGTGTTCTATAACTTCTCCTTGTGGATCGAGGAACGTTTCTACGGAAACGACAATATTTTCTTTTGGGAGGCGAGTATCCCCTTTCCGATGCACTATTCCATCTTTACTGCATCCCTCGCCCCTCACACTGACGAATTAACACGGAAGTGGTGTCGCTATGAGATACTATTGGTTCTATAACATTTCCTTCTAAATCGAGTAACGTTTCTATGGAAACGACAGTATTTTCTTTTGGGAGGAGAGTATCTCCGTTCCGATTCACTATTCCTTCTTTACTGCATCCCTCGCTCCCTCCCATTGACGAATTAACACTGAAATTGAGCCGCTATGGAATACTATGTGTTCTATAACTTCTCCTTCTAAATCGAGGAACGTTTCTACGGAAACGACAATATTTTCTTTTGGGAGGCGAGTATCCCCTTTCCGATGCACTATTCCATCTTTACTGCATCCCTCGCCCCTCACACTGACGAATTAACACGGAAGTGGTGTCGCTATGAAATACTATTGGTTCTATGACATCTCCTTCTAAATCGAGTAACGTTTCTATGGAAACGACAAGAGTTTCTTTTGGGAGGAGAGTATCTCTGTTCCGATTCACTATTCCTTCTTTACTGCATCCCTCGCTCCCTCCCATTGACGAATTAACACTGAAATTGAGTCGCTATGGAATACTATGTATTCTATAACTTCTCCTTCTAAATCGAAGAACGTTTCTACGGAAACGACAATATTTTCTTTTGGGATGCGAGTATCCCCTTTCCGATGCACTATTCCATCTTTACTGCATCCTTCGCCCCTCACACTGACGAATTAACACGGAAGTGGTGTCGCTATGATATACTATTGGTTGATTGAGATCTCGTTCTAAATCGAGTAACGTTTCTATGGAAACGACAAGGGTTTCTTTTGGGAGGAGAGTATCTCCGTTACGATTCACTATGCCTTCTTTACTGCATCCCTCGCTCCCTCCCATTGACGAATTAACACTGAAATTGAGTCGCTATGGAATACTATGTGTTCTATAACTTCCCTTTCTAAATCGAGGAACGTTTCTACGGAAACGACAATATTTTCATTTGGGAGGCGAGTATCCCCTTTCCGATGCACTATTCCATCTTTACTGCATCCCTCGCCCCTCACACTGACGAATTAACACGGAAGTGGTGTCGCTATGATATTTCATTGGTTCTATGAGATCTCGTTCTAAATCGAGTAACGTTTCTATGGAAACGACAAGGGTTTCTTTTGGGAGGAGAGTATCTCCGTTCCGATTCACTATTCCTTCTTTACTGCATCCCTCGCTCCCTCCCATTGACGAATTAACACTGAAATTGAGTCGCTATGGAATACTATGTGTTCTATAACTTCTCCTTCTAAATCGAGGAACGTTTCTACGGAAACGACAATATTTTCTTTTGGGAGGCGAGTATACCCTTTCCGATGCACTATTCCATCTTTACTGCATCCCTCGCCCCTCACACTGACGAATTAACACGGAAGTGGTGTCGCTATGAAATACTATTGGTTCTATGACATCTCCTACTAAATCGAGTAACGTTTCTATGGAAACGACAAGAGTTTCTTTTGGGAGGAGAGTATCTCCGCTCCGACTCACTATTCCTTCTTTACTGCATCCCTCGCTCCCTCCCATTGACGAATTAACACTGAAATTGAGTCGCTATGGAATGCTATGTGTTCTATAACTTCTCCTTCTAAATCGAGGAACGTTTCTACGGAAACGACAATATTTTCTTTTGGGATGCGAGTATCACCTTTCCGATGCACTATTCCATCTTTACTGCATCCCTCGCCCCTCACACTGACGAATTAACACGGAAGTGGTGTCGCTATGATATACTATTGGTTCTATGAGATCTCGTTCTAAATCGAGTAACGTTTCTATGGAAACGACAAGAGTTTCTTTTGGGAGGAGAGTATCTCCGTTCCGATTCACTATTCCTTCTTTACTGCATCCCTCGCTCCCTCCCATTGACGAAATAACACTGAAATTGAGTCGCTATGGAATACTATGTGTTCTATAACTTCACCTTCTAAATCGAGGAACGTTTCTACGGAAACGACAATATTTTCTTTTGGGATGCGAGTATCCCCTTTCCGATGCACTATTCCATCTTTACTGCATCCCTCGCCCCTCACACTGACGAATTAACACGGAAGTGGTGTCGCTATGATATACTATTGGTTCATTGAGATCTCGTTCTAAATCGAGTAACGTTTCTATGGAAACGACAAGGGTTTCTTTTGGGAGGAGAGTATCTCCGTTCCGATTCACTATGCCTTCTTTACTGCATCCCTCGCTCCCTCCCATTGACGAATTAACACTGAAATTGAGTCGCTATGGAATACTATGTGTTCTATAACTTCCCTTTCTAAATCGAGGAACGTTTCTACGGAAACGACAATATTTTCTTTTGGGAGGCGAGTATCCCCTTTCCGATGCACTATTCCATCTTTACTGCATCCCTCGCCCCTCACACTGACGAATTAACACGGAAGTGGTGTCGCTATGATATTTCATTGGTTCTATGAGATCTCGTTCTAAATCGAGTAACGTTTCTATGGAAACGACAAGGGTTTGTTTTGGGAGGAGAGTATCTCCGTTCCGATTCACTATTCCTTCTTTACTGCATCCCTCGCTCCCTCCCATTGACGAATTAACACTGAAATTGAGTCGCTATGGAATACTATGTGTTCTATAACTTCTCCTTCTAAATCGAGGAACGTTTCTACGGAAACGACAATATTTTCTTTTGGGAGGCGAGTATACCCTTTCCGATGCACTATTCCATCTTTACTGCATCCCTCGCCCCTCACACTGACGAATTAACACGGAAGTGGTGTCGCTATGAAATACTATTGGTTCTATGACATCTCCTACTAAATCGAGTAACGTTTCTATGGAAACGACAAGAGTTTCTTTTGGGAGGAGAGTATCTCCGCTCCGACTCACTATTCATTCTTTACTGCATCCCTCGCTCCCTCCCATTGACGAATTAACACTGAAATTGAGTCGCTATGGAATGCTATGTGTTCTATAACTTCTCCTTCTAAATCGAGGAACGTTTCTACGGAAACGACAATATTTTCTTTTGGGATGCGAGTATCCCCTTTCCGATGCACTATTCCATCTTTACTGCATCCCTCGCCCCTCACACTGACGAATTAACACGGAAGTGGTGTCGCTATGATATACTATTGGTTCTATGAGATCTCGTTCTAAATCGAGTAACGTTTCTATGGAAACGACAAGAGTTTCTTTTGGGAGGAGAGTATCTCCGTTCCGATTCACTATTCCTTCTTTACTGCATCCCTCGCTCCCTCCCATTGACGAAATAACACTGAAATTGAGTCGCTATGGAATACTATGTGTTCTATAACTTCACCTTCTAAATCGAGGAACGTTTCTACGGAAACGACAATATTTTCTTTTGGGATGCGAGTATCCCCTTTCCGATGCACTATTCCATCTTTACTGCATCCCTCGCCCCTCACACTGACGAATTAACACGGTAGTGGTGTCGCTATGATATACTATTGGTTCTATGAGATCTCGTTCTAAATCGAGTAACGTTTCTATGGAAACGACAAGGGTTTCTTTTGGGAGGAGAGTATCTCCGTTCCGATTCACTATTCCTTCTTTACTGCATCCCTCGCTCCCTCCCATTGACGAATTAACACTGAAATTGAGTCGCTATGGAATACTATGTGTTCTATAACTTCCCATTCTAAATCGAGGAACGTTTCTACGGAAACGACAATTTTTCTTTTGGGATGCGAGTATCCCCTTTCCGATGCACTATTCCATCTTTACTGCATCCCTCGCCCCTCACACTGACGAATTAACACGGAAGTGGTGTCGCTATGAAATACTATTGGTTCTATGACATCTCCTTCTAAATCGAGTAACGTTTCTATGGAAACGACAAGAGTTTCTTTTGGGAGGAGAGTATCTCTGTTCCGATTCACTATTCCTTCTTTACTGCATCCCTCGCTCCCTCCCATTGACGAATTAACACTGAAATTGAGTCGCTATGGAATACTATGTGTTCTATAACTTCTCCTTCTAAATCGAGGAACGTTTCTACGGAAACGACAATATTTTCTTTTGGGATGCGAGTATCCCCTTTCCGACGCACTATTCCATCTTTACTGCATCCCTCGCCCCTCACACTGACGAATTAACGCGGAAGTGGTGTGGCTATGATATACTATTGGTTCTATGAGATCTCGTTCTAAATCGAGTAACGTTTCTATGGAAACGACAAGAGTTTCTTTTGGGAGGAGAGTATCTCCGTTCCGATTCACTATTCCTTCTTTACTGCATCCCTCGCTCCCTCCCATTGACGAATTAACACTGAAATTGAGTCGCTATGGAATACTATGTGTTCTATAACTTCTCCTTCTAAATCGAGGAACGTTTCTACGGAAACGACAATATTTTCTTTTGGGAGGCGAGTATCCCCTTCCGATGCACTATTCCATCTTCACTGCATCCCTCGCCCCTCACACTGACGAATTAACACGGAAGTGGTGTCGCTATGAAACACTATTGGTTCTATGACAACTCCTTCTAAATCGAGTAACGTTTCTATGGAAACGACAGTAATTTCTTTTGGGAGGCGAGCATCTCCGTTCCGATCCACTATTCCTTCTTTACTGCATCCCTCGCCCCTCACACTGACGAATTAACACGGAAGTGGTGTCGCTATGATATACTATTGGTTCTATGAGATCTCGTTCTAAATCGAGTAACGTTTCTATGGAAACGACAAGAGTTTCTTTTGGGAGGAGAGTATCTCCGTTCCGATTCACTATTCCTTCTTTACTGCATCCCTCGCTCCCTCCCATTGACGAATTAACACTGAAATTGAGTCGCTATGGAATACTATGTGTTCTATAACTTCTCCTTCTAAATCGAGGAACATTTCTACGGAAACGACAATATTTTCTTTTGGGAGGCGAGTATCCCCTTTCCGATGCACTATTCCATCTTAACTGCATCCCTCGCCCCTCACACTGACGTATTAACACGGAAGTGGTGTCGCTATGAAATACTATTGGTTCTATGACTTCTCCTTCTAAATCGAGTAACGTTTCTATGGAAACGACAAGAGTTTCTTTTGGGAGGAGAGTATCTCCGTTCCGATTCACTATTCCTTCTTTACTGCATCCCTCCCTCCCTCCCATTGACGAATTAACACTGAAATTGAGTCGCTATGGAATACTATGTGTTCTATAACTTCCCCTTCTAAATCGAGGAACGTTTCTACGGAAACGACAATATTTTCTTTTGGGAGGCGAGTATCCCCTTTCCGATGCACTATTCCATTTTTACTGCATAACTCGCCCCTCACACTGACGAATTAACACGGAAGTGGTGTCGCTATGAAATACTATTGGTACTATGACATCTCCTTCTAAATCGAGTAACGTTTCTATGGAAACGACAAGAGTTTCTTTTGGGAGGAGAGTATCTCCGTTCCGATTCACTATTCCTTCTTTACTGCATCCCTCGCTCCTTCCCATTGACGAATTAACACTGAAATTGAGTCGCTATTAAATACTATGTGTTCTATAACTTCTCCTTCTGAATCGAGGAACGTCTCTACGGAAACGACAATATTTTCTTTTGGGAGGCGAGTATCCCCTCTCCGATGCACTATTCCATCTTTACTGCATCCCTCGCCCCTCACACTGACGAATTAACACGGAAGTGGTGTCGCTATGAAATACTATTGGTACTATGACATCTCCTTCTAAATCGAGTAACGTTTCTATGGAAACGTAAAGAGTTTCTTTTGGGAGGAGAGTATCTCCGTTCCGATTCACTATTCCTTCTTTACTGCATCCCTCGCTCCCTCCCATTGACGAATTAACACTGAAATTGAGTCGCTATGGAATACTATGTGTTCTATAACTTCCCCTTCTAAATCGAGGAACGTTTCTACGGAAACGACAATATTTTCTTTTGGGAGGCGAGTATCCCCTTTCCGATGCACTATTCCATCTTTACTGCATCCCTCGCCCCTCACACTGACGAATTAACACGGAAGTGGTGTCGCTATGAAATACTATTGGTACTATGACATCTCCTTCTAAATCGAGTAACGTTTCTATGGAAACGACAAGAGTTTCTTTTGGGAGGAGAGTATCTCCGTTCCGATTCACTATTCCTTCTTTACTGCATCCCTCGCTCCCTCCCATTGACGAATTAACACTGAAATTGAGTCGCTATGGAATACTATGTGTTCTATAACTTCTCCTTCTGAATCGACAAACGTTTCTACGGAAACGACAATATTTTCTTTTGGGAGGCGAGTATCCCCTTTCCGATGCACTATTCCATCTTTACTGCATCCCTCGCCCCTCACACTGACGAATTAACACGGAAGTGGTGTCGCTATGAAATACCATTGGTACTATGACATCTTCTTCTAAATCGAGTAACGTTTCTATGGAAACGACATGAGTTTCTTTTGGGAGGAGAGTATCTCCGTTCCGATTCACTATTCCTTCTTTACTGCATCCCTCGCTCCCTCCCATTGACGAATTAACACTGAAATTGAGTCGCTATGGAATACTATGTGTTCTATAACTTCCCTTTCTAAATCGAGGAACGTTTCTACGGAAACGACAATATTTTCTTTTGGGAGGCGAGTATCCCCTTTCCGATGCACTATTCCATCTTTACTGCATCCCTCGCCCCTCACACTTACGAATTAACACGGAAGTGGTGTCGCTATGAAATACTATTGGTTCTATGACACCTCCTTCTAAATCGAGTAACGTTTCTATGAAAACGACAAGAGTTTCTTTTGGGAGGAGAGTATCTCCGTTCCGATTCACTATTCCTTCTTTACTGCATCCCTCGCTCCATCCCATTGACGAATTAACACTGAAAATGAGTCGCTATGGAATACTATGTGTTCTATAACTTCTCCTTCTAAATCGAGGAACGTTTCTACGGAAACGACAATATTTTCTTTTGGGAGGCGAGTATCCCCTTTCCGATGCACTATTCCATCTTTACTGCATCCCTCGCCCCTCACACTGACGAATTAACACGGAAGTGGTGTCGCTATGAAATACTATTGGTACTATGACATCTCCTTCTAAATCGAGTAACGTTTCTATGGAAACGACAAGAGTTACTTTTGGGACGAGAGTATCTCCGTTCCGATTCACTATTCCTTCTTTACTGCATCCCTCGCTAACTCCCATTGACGAATTAACACTGAAATTGAGTCGCTATGGAATACTATGTGATCTATAACTTCTCCTTCTGAATCGAGGAACGTTTCTACGGAAACGACAATATTTTCTTTTGGGAGGCGAGTATCCCCTTTCCGGTGCACTATTCCATGTTTACTGCATCCCTCGCCCCTCACACTGACGAATTAACACGGAAGTGGTGTCGCTATGAAATACTATTGGTACTATGACATCTCCTTCTAAATCGAGTAACGTTTCTATGGAAACGACAAGAGTTTCTTTTGGGAGGAGAGTATCTCCGTTCCGATTCACTATTCCTTCTTTACTGCATCCCTCGCTCCATCCCATTGACGAATTAACACTGAAAATGAGTCGCTATGGAATACTATGTGTTCTATAACTTCTCCCTCTAAATCGAGGAATGTTTCTACGGAAACGACAATATTTTCTTTTGGGAGGCGAGTATCCCCTTTCCGATGCACTATTCCATCTTTACTGCATCCCTCGCCCCTCACACTGACGAATTAACACGGAAGTGGTGTCGCTATGAAATACTATTGGTACTATGACATCTCCTTCTAAATCGAGTAACGTTTCTTTGGAAACGACAAGAGTTTCTTTTGGGAGGAGAGTATCTCCGTTCCGATTCACTATTCCTTCTTTACTGCATCCTTCGCTCCCTCCCATTGACGAATTAACACTGAAATTGAGTCGCTATGGAATACTATGTGTTCTATAACTTCCCCTTCTAAATCGAGGAACGTTTCTACGGAAACGACAATATTTTCTTTTGGGGAGGCGAGTATCCCCTTTCCGATGCACTATTCCATCTTTACTGCATCCCTCGCCCCTCACACTGACGAATTAACACGGAAGTGGTCTCGCTATGAAATACTATTGGTTCTATGACATCTCCTTCTAAATCGAGTAACGTTTCTATGGAAACGACAAGAGTTTCTTTTGGGAGGAGAGTATCTCCGTTCCGATTCACTATTCCTTCGTTACTGCATCCCTCGCTCCCTCCCATTGACGAATTAACACTGACATTGAGTCGCTATGGAATACTATGTGTTCTATAACTTCTCCTTCTGAATCGAGGAACGTTTCTACGGAAACGACAATATTTTCTTTTGGGAGGCGAGTATCCCCTTTCCGATGCACTATTCCATCTTTACTGCATCCCTCGCCCCTCACACTGACGAATTAACACGGACGTGGTGTCGCTATGAAATACTATTGGTACTATGACATCTCCTTCTAAATCGAGTAACGTTTCTATGGAAACGACAAGAGTTTCTTTTGGGAGGAGAGTATCTCCGTTCCGATTCACGATTCCTTCTTTACTGCATCCCGCGCTCCCTCCCATTGACGAAATAACTCTGAAATTGAGTCGCTATGGAATACTATGTGTTCTATAACTTCTCCTTCTGAATCGAGGAACGTTTCTACGGAAACGACAATATTTTCTTTTGGGAGGCGAGTATCCCCTTTCCGATGCACTATTCCATCTTTACTGCATCCCTCGCCCCTCACACTGACGAATTAACACGGAAGTGGTGTCGCTATGAAATACAATTGGTACTATGACATCTCCTTCTAAATCGAGTAACGTTTCTATGGAAACGACAAGAGATTCTTTTGGGAGGAGAGTATCTCCGTTCCGATCCACTATTCCTTCTTTACAGCATCCCTCGCTCCCTCCCATTGACGAATTAACACTGAAATTGAGTCGCTATGGAATACTATGTGTTTTATAACTTCCCCTTCTAAATCGAGGAACGTTTCTACGGAAACGACAATATTTTCTTTTGGGAGGCGAGTATCCCCTTTCCGATGCACTATTCCATCTTTGCTGCATCCCTCGCCCCTCACACTGACGAATTAACACGGAAGTGGTGTCGCTATGAAATACTATTGGTTCTATGACATCTCCTTCTAAATCGAGTAACGTTTCTATGAAAACGACAAGAGTTTCTTTTGGGAGGAGAGTATCTCCGTTCCGATTCACTATTCCTTCTTTACTGCATCCCTCGCTCCATCCCATTGACGAATTAACACTGAAAATGAGTCGCTATGGAATACTATGTGTTCTATAACTTCTCCTTCTAAATCGAGGAACGTTTCTACGGAAACGACAATATTTTTATTTGGGAGGCGAGTATCCCCTTTCCGATGCACTATTCCATCTTTACTGCATCCCTCGCCCCTCACACTGACGAATTAACACGGAAGTGGTGTCGCTATGAAATACTATTGGTACTATGACATCTCCTTCTAAATCGAGTAACGTTTCTATGGAAACGACAAGAGTTTCTTTTGGGAGCAGAGTATCTCCGTTCCGATTCACTATTCCTTCTTTACTGCATCCCTCACTCCATCCCATTGACGAATTAACACTGAAAATGAGTCGCTATGGAATACTATGTGTTCTATAACTTCTCCTTCTAAATCGAGGAACGTTTCTACGGAAACGACAATATTTTCTTTTGGGAGGCGAGTATCCCCTTTCCGATGCACTATTCCATCTTTACTGCATCCCTCGCCCCTCACACTGACGAATTAACACGGAAGTGGTGTCGCTATGAAATACTATTGGTTCTATGACATCTCCTTCTAAATCGAGTAACGTTTCTATGAAAACGACAAGAGTTTCTTTTGGGAGGAGAGTATCTCCGTTCCGATTCACTATTCCTTCTTTACTGCATCCCTCGCTCCATCCCATTGACGAATTAACACTGAAATTGAGTCGCTATGGAATACTATGTGTTCTATAAAATCTCCTTCTAAATCTAGGAACGTTTCTACGGAAACGACAATATTTTCTTTTGGGAGGCGAGTATCCCCTTTCCGATGCACTATTCCATCTTTACTGCATTCCTCGCCCCTCACACTGACGAATTAACACGGAAGTGGTGTCGCTATGAAATACTATTGGTTCTATGACATCTCCTTCTAAATCGAGTAACGTTTCTATGAAAACGACAAGAGTTTCTTTTGGGAGGAGAGTATCTCCGTTCCGATTCACTATTCCTTCTTTACTGCATCCCTCGCTCCATCCCATTGACGAATTAACACTGAAATTGAGTCGCTATGGAATACTATGTGTTCTATAAAATCTCCTTCTAAATCTAGGAACGTTTCTACGGAAACGACAATATTTTCTTTTGGGAGGCGAGTATCCCATTTCCGATGCACTATTCCATCTTTACTGCACCCCTCGCCCCTCACACTGACGAATTAACACGGAAGTGGTGTCGCTATGAAATACTATTGGTACTATGACATCTCCTTCTAAATCGAGTAACGTTTCTACGGAAACGACAAGAGTTTCTTTTGGGAGGAGAGTATCTCCGTTCCGATTCACTATTCCTTCTTTACTGCATCCCTCGCTCCCTCCCATTGACGAATTAACACTGAAATTGAGTCGCTATGGAATACTATGTCTTCTATAACTTCCCCTTCTAAATCGAGGAACGTTTCTACGGAAACGACAATATTTTCATTTGGGATGCGAGTATCCCCTTTCCGATGCACTATACCATCTTTACTGCATCCCTCGCCCCTCACACTGACGAATTAACACGGAAGTGGTGTCGCTATGAAATACTATTGGTTCTATGACATCTCCTTCTAAATCGAGTAACGTTTCTATGGAAACGACAAGAGTTTCATTTGGGAGGAGAGTATCTCCGTTCCGATTCACTATTCCTTCTTTACTGCATCCCTCGCTCCCTCCCATTGACGAATTAACACTGAAATTGAGTCGCTATGGAATACTATGTGTTCTATAACTTCTCCTTCTAAATCGAGCAACGTTTCTACGGAAACGACAATATTTTCTTTTGGGAGACGAGTATCCCCTTTCCGATGCACTATTCCATCTTTACTGCATCCCTCGCCCCTCACACTGACGAATTAACAAGGAAGTGGTGTCGCTATGAAATACTATTGGTTCTATAACATTTCCTTCTAAATCGAGTAACGATTCTATGGAAACGACAGTATTTTCAATTTGGAGGAGAGTATCTCCGTTCCGATTCACTATTCCTTCTTTACTGCATCCCTCGCTCCCTCCCATTGACAAATTAACACTGAAATTGAGTCGCTATGGAATACTATGTGTTCTATAACTTCTCCTTCTGAATCGAGGAACGTTTCTACGGAAACGACAATATTTTCTTTTGGGAGGCGAGTATCCCCTTTCCGATGCACTATTCCATCTTTACTGCATCCCTCGCCCCTCACACTGACGAATTAACACGGACGTGGTGTCGCTATGAAATACTATTGGTACTATGACATCTCCTTCTAAATCGAGTAACGTTTCTATGGAAACGACAAGAGTTTCTTTTGGGAGGAGAGTATCTCCGTTCCGATTCACGATTCCTTCTTTACTGCATCCCGCGCTCCCTCCCATTGACGAATTAACTCTGAAATTGAGTCGCTATGGAATACTATGTGTTCTATAACTTCTCCTTCTGAATCGAGGAACGTTTCTACGGAAACGACAATATTTTCTTTTGGGAGGCGAGTATCCCCTTTCCGATGCACTATTCCATCTTTACTGCATCCCTCGCCCCTCACACTGACGAATTAACACGGAAGTGGTGTCGCTATGAAATACAATTGGTACTATGACATCTCCTTCTAAATCGAGTAACGTTTCTATGGAAACGACAAGAGATTCTTTTGGGAGGAGAGTATCTCCGTTCCGATCCACTATTCCTTCTTTACAGCATCCCTCGCTCCCTCCCATTGACGAATTAACACTGAAATTGAGTCGCTATGGAATACTATGTGTTTTATAACTTCCCCTTCTAAATCGAGGAACGATTCTACGGAAACGACAATATTTTCTTTTGGGAGGCGAGTATCCCCTTTCCGATGCACTACTCCATCTTTGCTGCATCCCTCGCCCCTCACACTGACGAATTAACACGGAAGTGGTGTCGCTATGAAATACTATTGGTTCTATGACTTCTCCTTCTAAATCGAGTAACGTTTCTATGAAAACGACAAGAGTTTCTTTTGGGAGGAGAGTATCTCCGTTCCGATTCACTATTCCTTCTTTACTGCATCCCTCGCTCCATCCCATTGACGAATTAACACTGAAAATGAGTCGCTATAGAATACTATGTGTTCTATAACTTCTCCTTCTAAATCGAGGAACGTTTCTACGGAAACGACAATATTTTTATTTGGGAGCGAGTATCCCCTTTCCGATGCACTATTCCATCTTTACTGCATCCCTCGCCCCTCACACTGACGAATTAACACGGAAGTGGTGTCGCTATGAAATACTATTGGTACTTTGACATCTCCTTCTAAATCGAGTAACGTTTCTATGGAAACGACAAGAGTTTCTTTTGGGAGCAGAGTATCTCCGTTCCGATTCACTATTCCTTCTTTACTGCATCCCTCACTCCATCCCATTGACGAATTAACACTGAAAATGAGTCGCTATGGAATACTATGTGTTCTATAACTTCTCCTTCTAAATCGAGGAACGTTTCTACGGAAACGACAATATTTTCTTTTTGGAGGCGAGTATCCCCTTTCCGATGCACTATTCCATATTTACTGCATCCCTCGCCCCTCACACTGACGAATTAACACGGAAGTGGTGTCGCTATGAAATACTATTGATACTATGACATCTCCTTCTAAATCGAGTAACGTTTCTATGGAAACGACAATGGTTTCTTTTGGGAGGAGAGTATCTCCGTTCCGATTCACTATTCCTTCTTTACTGCATCCCTCGCTCCCTCCCATTGACGAATTAACACTGAAATTGAGTCGCTATGGAATACTATGTGTTCTATAACTTCCCCTTCTAAATCGAGGAACGTTTCTACGGAAACGACAATATTTTCTTTTGGGAGGCGAGTATCCCCTTTCCGATGCACTATTCCATCTTTCCTGCATCCCTCGCCCCTCACACTGACGAATTAACACGGAAGTGGTGTCGCTATGAAATACTATTGGATCTATGACATCTCCTTCTAAATCGAGTAACGTTTCTATGAAAACGAAAAGAGTTTCTTTTGGGAGGAGAGTATCTCCGTTCCGATTCACTATTCCTTCTTTACTGCATCCCTCGCTCCATCCCATTGACGAATTAACACTGAAATTGAGTCGCTATGGAATACTATGTGTTCTATAACTTCTCCTTCTAAATCGAGGAACGTTTCTACGGAAACGACAATATTTTCTTTTGGGAGGCGAGTATCCCCTTTCCGATGCACTATTCCATCTTTACTGCATTCCTCGCCCCTCACACTGACGAATTAACACGGAAGTGGTGTCGCTATGAAATACTATTGGTTCTATGACATCTCCTTCTAAATCGAGTAACGTTTCTATGAAAACGACAAGAGTTTCTTTTGGGAGGAGAGTATCTCCGTTCCGATTCACTATTCCTTCTTTACTGCATCCCTCGCTCCATCCCATTGACGAATTAACACTGAAATTGAGTTGCTATGGAATACTATGTGTTCTATAAAATCTCCTTCTAAATCTAGGAACGTTTCTACGGAAACGACAATATTTTCTTTTGGGAGGCGAGTATCCCATTTCCGATGCACTATTCCATCTTTACTGCATCCCTCGCCCCTCACACTGACGAATTAACACGGAAATGGTGTCGCTATGAAATACTATTGGTACTATGACATCTCCTTCTAAATCGAGTAGCGTTTCTACGGAAACGACAAGAGTTTCTTTTGGGAGGAGAGTATCTCCGTTCCGATTCACTATTCCTTCTTTACTGCATCCCTCGCTCCCTCCCATTGACGAATTAACACTGAAATTGAGTCGCTATGGAATACTATGTCTTCTATAACTTCCCCTTCTAAATCGAGGAACGTTTCTACGGAAACGACAATATTTTCATTTGGGATGCGAGTATCCCCTTTCCGATGCACTATTCCATCTTTACTGCATCCCTCGCCCCTCACACTGACGAATTAACACGGAAGTGGTGTCGCTATGAAATACTATTGGTTCTATGACATCTCCTTCTAAATCGAGTAACGTTTCTATGGAAACGACAAGAGTTTCATTTGGGAGGAGAGTATCTCCGTTCCGATTCACTATTCCTTCTTTACTGCATCCCTCGCTCCCTCCCATTGACGAATTAACACTGAAATTGAGTCGCTATGGAATACTATGTGTTCTATAACTTCTCCTTCTAAATCGAGCAACGTTTCTACGGAAACGACAATATTTTCTTTTGGGAGCCGAGTATCCCCTTTCCGATGCACTATTCCATCTTTACTGCATCCCTCGCCCCTCACACTGACGAATTAACACGGAAGTGGTGTCGCTATGAAATACTATTGGTTCTATAACATTTCCTTCTAAATCGAGTAACGATTCTATGGAAACGACAGTATTTTCTTTTTGGAGGAGAGTATCTCCGTTCCGATTCACTATTCCTTCTTTACTGCATCCCTCGCTCCCTCCCATTGACGAATTAACACTGAAATTGAGTCGCTATGGAATACTATGTGTTCTATAACTTCTCCTTCTAAATCGAGGAACGTTTCTACGGAAACGACAATATTTTCTATTGGGAGGCGAGTATCCCCTTTCCGATGCACTATTCCATCTTTACTGCATCCCTCGCCCCTCACACTGACGAATTAACACGGAAGTGGTGTCGCTATGAAATACTATTGGTTCTATGACATCTCGTTCTAAATCGAGTAACGTTTCTATGGAAACGACAAGAGTTTCTTTTGGGAGGAGAGTATCTCCGTTCCGATTCACTATTCCTCCATTACTGCATCCCCCGCTCCCTCCCATTGACGATTTAACACTGAAGTTGAGTCGCTATGGAATACTATGTGTTCTATAACTTCTCCTTCTAAATCGAGGAACGTTTCTACGGAAACGACAATATTTTCTTTTGGGAGGCGAGTATCCCCATTCCGATGCACTATTCCATCTTTACTGAATCCCTCGCACCTCACACTGACGAATTAACACGGAAGTGGTGTCGCTATGAAATACTATTGGTTCTATGACATCTCCTTCTAAATGGAGTAACGTATCTATGGAAACGACAAGAGTTTCTTTTGGGAGGAGAGTATCTCCGTTCCGATTCACTATTCCTTCTTTACTGCATCCCTCGCACCCTCCCATTGACGAATTAACACTGAAATTGAGTCGCTATGGAATACTATGTGTTCTATAACTCCTCCTTCTAAATCGAGGAACGTTTCTACGGAAACGACAATATTTTCTTTTGGGAGGCGAGTATCCCCTTTCCGATGCACTATTCCATCTTTGCTGCATCCCTCGCCCCTCACACTGACGAATTAACACGGAAGTGGTGTCGCTATGAAATACTATTGGTTCTCTGACATCTCCTTCTAAATCGAGTAACGTTTCTATGGAAACGACAGTAATTTCTTTTGGGAGGCGAGTATCTCCGTTCCGATCCACTATTCCTTCTTTACTGCATCCCTCGCCCCTCACACTGACGAATTAACACGGAAGTGGTGTCGCTATGATATACTATTGGTTCTATGAGATCTCGTTCTAAATCGAGTAACGTTTCTATGGAAACGACAAGAGTTTCTTTTGGGAGGAGAGTATCTCCGTTCCGATTCACTATTCCTTCTTTACTGCATCCCTCGCTCCCTCCCATTGACGAATTAACACTGAAATTGAGTCGCTATGGAATACTATGTGTTCTATAACTTCCCCTTCTAAATCGAGGAACGTTTCTACGGAAACGACAATATTTTCTTTTGGGAGGCGAGTATCCCCTTTCCGATGCACTATTCCATCTTTACTGCTTCCCTCGCCCCTCACACTGACGAATTAACACGGAAGCGGTGTCGCTATGAAATACTATTGGTACTATGACATCTCCTTCTACATCGAGTAACGTTTCTATGGAAACGACAAGAGTTTCTTTTGGGAGGAGAGTATCTCCGTTCCGATTCACTATTCCTTCTTTACTGCATCCCTCGCTCCCTCCCATTGACGAATTAAAACTGAAATTGAGTCGCTATGGAATACTATGTGTTCTATAACTTCTCCTTCTGAATCGAGAAACGTTTCTACGGAAACGACAATATTTTCTTTTGGGAGGCGAGTATCCCCTTTCCGATGCACTATTCCATCTTTACTGCATCCCTCGCCCCTCACACTGACGAATTAACACGGAAGTGGTGTCGCTATGAAATACCATTGGTACTATGACATCTCCTTCTAAATCGAGTAACGTTTCTATGGAAACGACAACAGTTTCTTTTGGGAGGAGGGTATCTCCGTTCCGATTCACTATTCCTTCTTTACTGCATCCCTCGCTCCCTCCCATTGACGAATTAACACTGAAATTGAGTCGCTATGGAATACTATGTGTTCTATAACTTCCCCTTCTAAATCGAGGAACGTTTCTACGGAAACGACAATATTTTCTTTTGGGAGGCGAGTATCCCCTTTCCGATGCACTATTCCATCTTTACTGCATCCCTCGCCCCTCACACTGCCGAATTAACACGGAAGTGGTGTCGCTATGAAATACTATTGGTTCTATGACACCTCCTTCTAAATCGAGTAACGTTTCTATGAAAACGACAAGAGTTTCTTTTGGGAGGAGAGTATCTCCGTTCCGATTCACTATTCCTTCTTTACTGCATCCCTCGCTCCATCCCATTGACGAATTAACACTGAAAATGAGTCGCAATGGAATACTATGTGTTCTATAACTTCTCCTTCTAAATCGAGGAACGTTTCTACGGAAACGACAATATTTTCTTTTGGAAGCGAGTATCCCCTTTCCGATGCACTATTCCATCTTTACTGCATCCCACGCCCCTCACACTGACGAATTAACACGGAAGTGGTGTCGCTATGAAATACTATTGGTACTATGACATCTCCTTCTAAATCGAGTAACGTTTCTATGGAAACGACAAGAGTTTCTTTTGGGAGTAGAGTATCTCCGTTCCGATTCACTATTCCTTCTTTACTGCATCCCTCGCTCCCTCCCATTGACGAATTAACACTGAAATTTAGTCGCTATGGAATACTATGTGTTCTATAACTTCTCCTTCTGAATCGAGGAATGTTTCTACGGAAACGACAATATTTTCTTTTGGGAGGCGAGTATCCCCTTTCCTATGCACTATTCCATCTTTACTGCATCCCTCGCCCCTCACACTGAAGAATTAACACGGAAGTGGTGTCGCTATGAAATACCATTGGTACTATGACATCTCCTTCTAAATCGAGTAACGTTTCTATGGAAACGACAAGAGTTTCTTTTGAGAGGAGAGTATCTCCGTTCCGATTCACTATTCCTTCTTTACTGCATCCCTCGCTCCCTCCCACTGACGATTTAACACTGAAATTGAGTCGCTATGTAATCTTATGTGTTCTATAACATCCCCTTCTAAATCGAGGAACGTTTCTACGGAAACGACAATATTTTCTTTTGGGAGGCGAGTATCCCCTTTCCGATGCACTATTCCATCTTTACTGCATCCCTCGCCCCTCACACTGACGAATTAACACGGAAGTGGTGTCGCTATGAAATACTATTGGTTCTATGACATCTCCTTCTAAATCGAGTAACGTTTCTATGAAAACGACAAGAGTTTCTTTTGGGAGGAGAGTATCTCCGTTCCGATTCACTATTCCTGCTTTACTGCATCCCTCGCTCTATCCCATTGACGAATTAACACTGAAAATGAGTCGCTATGGAATACTATGTGTTCTATAACTTCTCCCTCTAAATCGAGGAACGTTTCTACGGAAACGACAATATTTTCTTTTGGGAGGCGAGTATCCCCTTTCCGATGCACTATTCCATCTTTACTGCATCCCTCGCCCCTCACACTGACGAATTAACACGGAAGTGGTGTCGCTATGAAATACTATTGGTACTATGACATCTCCTTCTAAATCGAGTAACGTTTCTTTGGAAACGACAAGAGTTTCTTTTGGGAGGAGAGTATCTCCGTTCCGATTCACTATTCCTTCTTTACTGCATCCCTCGCTCCCTCCCATTGACGAATTAACACTGAAATTGAGTCGCTATGGAATACTATGTGTTCTATAACTTCCCCTTCTAAATCGAGGAACGTTTCTACGGAAACGACAATATTTTCTTTTGGGAGGCGAGTATCCCCTTTCCGATGCACTATTCCATCTTTACTGCATCCCTCGCCCCTCACACTGACGAATTAACACGGAAGTGGTGTCGCTATGAAATACTATTGGTTCTATGACATCTCCTTCTAAATCGAGTAACGTTTCTATGGAAACGACAAGAGTTTCTTTTGGGAGAGTATCTCCGTTCCGATTCACTATTCCTTCGTTACTGCATCCCTCGCTCCCTCCCATTGACGAATTAACACTGAAATTGAGTCGCTATGGAATACTATGTGTTCTATAACTTCCCCTTCTAAATCGAGGAACGTTTCTACGGAAACGCCAATATTTTCTTTTGGGAGGCGAGTATCCCCTTTCCGATGCACTATTCCATCTTTGCTGCATCCCTCGCCCCTCACACTGACGAATTAACACGGAAGTGGTGTCGCTATGAAATACTATTGGTTCTATGACATCTCCTTCAAAATCGAGTAACGTTTCTATGAAAACGACAAGAGTTTCTTTTGGGAGGAGAGTATCTCCGTTCCGATTCACTATTCCTTCTTTACTGCATCCCTCGCTCCATCCCATTGACGAATTAACACTGAAAATGAGTCGCTATGGAATACTATGTGTTCTATAACTTCTCCTTCTAAATCGAGGAACGTTTCTACGGAAACGACAATATTTTCTTTTGGGAGGCGAGTATCCCCTTTCCGATGCACTATTCCATCTTTACTGCATCCCTCGCCCCTCACACTGACGAATTAACACGGAAGTGGTGTCGCTATGAAATACTATTGGTACTATGACATCTCCTTCTAAATCGAGTAACGTTTCTATGGAAACGACAAGAGTTTCTTTTGGGAGGAGAGTATCTCCGTTCCGATTCACTATTCCTTCTTTACTGCGTCCCTCGCTCCCTCCCATTGACGAATTAACACTGAAATTGAGTCGCTATGAAATACTATGTGTTCTATAACTTCCCCTTCTAAATCGAGGAACGTTTCTACGGAAACGACAATATTTTCTTTTGGGAGGCGAGTATCCCCTTTCCGATGCACTATTCCATCTTTACTGCATCCCTCGCCCCTCACACTGACGAATTAACACGGAAGTGGTGTCGCTATGAAATACTATTGGTACTATGACATCTTCTTCTAAATCGAGTAACGTTTCTATGGAAACGACAAGAGTTTCTTTTGGGAGGAGAGTATCTCCGTTCCGATTCACTATTCCTTCTTTACTGCATCCCTCGCTCCCTCCCATTGACGAATTAACACTGAAATTGAGTCGCTATGGAATACTATGTGTTCTATAACTTCTCCTTCTGAATCGAGAAACGTTTCTACGGAAACGACAATATTTTCTTTTGGGAGGCGAGTATCCCCTTTCCGATGCACTATTCCATCTTTACTGCATCCCTCGCCCCTCACACTGACGAATTAACACGGAAGTGGTGTCGCTATGAAATACCATTGGTACTATGACATCTCCTTCTAAATCGAGTAACGTTTCTATGGAAACGACAAGAGTTTCTTTTGGGAGGAGAGTATCTCCGTTCCGATTCACGATTCCTTCTTTACTGCATCCCTCGCTCCCTCCCATTGACGAATTAACACTGAAATTGAGTCGCTATGGAATACTATGTGTTCTATAACTTCCCCTTCTAAATCGAGGAACGTTTCTACGGAAACGACAATATTTTCTTTTGGGAGGCGAGTATCCCCTTTCCGATGCACTATTCCATCTTTACTGCATCCCTCGCCCCTCACACTGACGAATTAACACGGAAGTGGTGTCGCTATGAAATACTATTGGTACTATGACATCTCCTTCTAAATCGAGTAACGTTTCTATGGAAACGACAAGAGTTTCTTTTGGGAGGAGAGTATCTCCGTTCCGATTCACTATTCCTTCTTTACTGCATCCCTCGCTCCCTCCCATTGACGAATTAACACTGAAATTGAGTCGCTATGGAATACTATGTGTTCTATAACTTCTCCTTCTGAATCGAGAAACGTTTCTATGGAAACGACAATATTTTCTTTTGGGAGGCGAGTATCCCCTTTCCGATGCACTATTCCATCTTTACTGCATCCCTCGCCCCTCACACTGACGAATTAACACGGAAGTGGTGTCGCTATGAAATACCATTGGTACTATGACATCTCCTTCTAAATCGAGTAACGTTTCTATGGAAACGACAAGAGTTTCTTTTGGGAGGAGAGTATCTCCGTTCCGATTCACTATTCCTTCTTTACTGCATCCCTCGCTCCCTCCCATTGACGAATTAACACTGAAATTGAGTCGCTATGGAATACTATGTGTTCTATAACTTCCCCTTCTAAATCGAGGAACGTTTCTACGGAAACGACAATATTTTCTTTTGGGAGGCGAGTATCCCCTTTCCGATGCACTATTCCATCTTTACTGCATCCCTCGCCCCTCACACTGACGAATTAACACGGAAGTGGTGTCGCTATGAAATACTATTGGTTCTATGACACCTCCTTCTAAATCGAGTAACGTTTCTATGAAAACGACAAGAGTTTCTTTTGGGAGGAGAGTATCTCCGTTCCGATTCACTATTCCTTCTTTACTGCATCCCTCGCTCCATCCCATTGACGAATTAACACTGAAAATGAGTCGCTATGGAATACTATGTGTTCTATAACTTCTCCTTCTAAATCGAGGAACGTTTCTACGGAAACGACAATATTTTCTTTTGGGAGGCGAGTATCCCCTTTCCGATGCACTATTCCATCTTTACTGCATCCCTCGCCCCTCACACTGACGAATTAACACGGAAGTGGTGTCGCTATGAAATACTATTGGTACTATGACATCTCCTTCTAAATCGAGTAACGTTTCTATGGAAACGACAAGAGTTTCTTTTGGGAGGAGAGTATCTCCGTTCCGATTCACTATTCCTTCTTTACTGCATCCCTCGCTCCCTCCCATTGACGAATTAACTCTGAAATTGAGTCGCTATGGAATACTATGTGTTCTATAACTTCTCCTTCTGAATCGAGGAACGTTTCTACGGAAACGACAATATTTTCATTTGGGTGGCGAGTATCCCCTTTCCGATGCACTATTCCATGTTTACTGCATCCCTCGCCCCTCACACTGACGAATTAACACGGAAGTGGTGGCGCTATGAAATACTATTGGTACTATGACATCTCCTTCTAAATCGAGTAACGTTTCTATGGAAACGACAAGAGTTTCTTTTGGGAGGAGAGTATCTCCGTTCCGATCCACTATTCCTTCTTTACTGCATCCCTCGCTCCCTCCCATTGACGAATTAACACTGAAATTGAGTCGCTATGGAATACTATGTGTTCTATAACTTCCCCTTCTAAATCGAGGAACGTTTCTACGGAAACGACAATATTTTCTTTTGGGAGGCGAGTATCCCCTTTCCGATGCACTATTCCATCTTTACTGCATCCCTCGCCCCTCACACTGACGAATTAACACGGAAGTGGTGTCGCTATGAAATACTATTGGTACTATGACATCTCCTTCTAAATCGAGTAACGTTTCTATGGAAACGACAAGAGTTTCTTTTGGGAGGAGAGTATCTCCGTTCCGATTCACTATTCCTTCTTTACTGCATCCCTCGCTCCCTCCCATTGACGAATTAACACTGAAATTGAGTCGCTATGGAATACTATGTGTTCTATAACTTCTCCTTCTGAATCGAGGAACGTTTCTACGGAAACGACAATATTTTCTTTTGGGAGGCGAGTATCCCCTTTCCTATGCACTATTCCATCTTTACTGCATCCCTCGCCCCTCACACTGACGAATTAACACGGAAGTGGTGTCGCTATGAAATACCATTGGTACTATGACATCTCCTTCTAAATCGAGTAACGTTTCTATGGAAACGACAAGAGTTTCTTTTGGGAGGAGAGTATCTCCGTTCCGATTCACTATTCCTTCTTTACTGCATCCCTCGCTCCCTCCCATTGACGAATTAACACTGAAATTGAGTCGCTATGGAATACTATGTGTTCTATAACTTCTCCTTCTGAATCGAGAAACGTTTCTATGGAAACGACAATATTTTCTTTTGGGAGGCGAGTATCCCCTTTCCGATGCACTATTCCATCTTTACTGCATCCCTCGCCCCTCACACTGACGAATTAACACGGAAGTGGTGTCGCTATGAAATACCATTGGTACTATGACATCTCCTTCTAAATCGAGTAACGTTTCTATGGAAACGACAAGAGTTTCTTTTGGGAGGAGAGTATCTCCGTTCCGATTCACTATTCCTTCTTTACTGCATCCCTCTCTCCCTCCCATTGACGAATTAACACTGAAATTGAGTCGCTATGGAATACTATGTGTTCTATAACTTCCCCTTCTAAATCGAGGAACGTTTCTACGGAAACGACAATATTTTCTTTTGGGAGGCGAGTATCCCCTTTCCGATGCACTATTCCATCTTTACTGCATCCCTCGCCCCTCACACTGACGAATTAACACGGAAGTGGTGTCGCTATGAAATACTATTGGTTCTATGACACCTCCTTCTAAATCGAGTAACGTTTCTATGAAAACGACAAGAGTTTCTTTTGGGAGGAGAGTATCTCCGTTCCGATTCACTATTCCTTCTTTACTGCATCCCTCGCTCCATCCCATTGACGAATTAACACTGAAAATGAGTCGCTATGGAATACTATGTGTTCTATAACTTCTCCTTCTAAATCGAGGAACGTTTCTACGGAAACGACAATATTTTCTTTTGGGAGGCGAGTATCCCCTTTCCGATGCACTATTCCATCTTTACTGCATCCCTCGCCCCTCACACTGACGAATTAACACGGAAGTGGTGTCGCTATGAAATACTATTGGTACTATGACATCTCCTTCTAAATCGAGTAACGTTTCTATGGAAACGACAAGAGTTTCTTTTGGGAGGAGAGTATCTCCGTTCCGATTCACTATTCCTTCTTTACTGCATCCCTCGCTCCCTCCCATTGACGAATTAACACTGAAATTGAGTCGCTATGGAATACTATGTGTTCTATAACTTCTCCTTCTGAATCGAGAAACGTTTCTATGGAAACGACAATATTTTCTTTTGGGAGGCGAGTATCCCCTTTCCGATGCACTATTCCATCTTTACTGCATCCCTCGCCCCTCACACTGACGAATTAACACGGAAGTGGTGTCGCTATGAAATACCATTGGTACTATGACATCTCCTTCTAAATCGAGTAACGTTTCTATGGAAACGACAAGAGTTTCTTTTGGGAGGAGAGTATCTCCGTTCCGATTCACTATTCCTTCTTTACTGCATCCCTCTCTCCCTCCCATTGACGAATTAACACTGAAATTGAGTCGCTATGGAATACTATGTGTTCTATAACTTCCCCTTCTAAATCGAGGAACGTTTCTACGGAAACGACAATATTTTCTTTTGGGAGGCGAGTATCCCCTTTCCGATGCACTATTCCATCTTTACTGCATCCCTCGCCCCTCACACTGACGAATTAACACGGAAGTGGTGTCGCTATGAAATACTATTGGTTCTATGACACCTCCTTCTAAATCGAGTAACGTTTCTATGAAAACGACAAGAGTTTCTTTTGGGAGGAGAGTATCTCCGTTCCGATTCACTATTCCTTCTTTACTGCATCCCTCGCTCCATCCCATTGACGAATTAACACTGAAAATGAGTCGCTATGGAATACTATGTGTTCTATAACTTCTCCTTCTAAATCGAGGAACGTTTCTACGGAAACGACAATATTTTCTTTTGGGAGGCGAGTATCCCCTTTCCGATGCACTATTCCATCTTTACTGCATCCCTCGCCCCTCACACTGACGAATTAACACGGAAGTGGTGTCGCTATGAAATACTATTGGTACTATGACATCTCCTTCTAAATCGAGTAACGTTTCTATGGAAACGACAAGAGTTTCTTTTGGGAGGAGAGTATCTCCGTTCCGATTCACTATTCCTTCTTTACTGCATCCCTCGCTCCCTCCCATTGACGAATTAACTCTGAAATTGAGTCGCTATGGAATACTATGTGTTCTATAACTTCTCCTTCTGAATCGAGGAACGTTTCTACGGAAACGACAATATTTTCATTTGGGTGGCGAGAATCCCCTTTCCGATGCACTATTCCATGTTTACTGCATCCCTCGCCCCTCACACTGACGAATTAACACGGAAGTGGTGGCGCTATGAAATACTATTGGTACTATGACATCTCCTTCTAAATCGAGTAACGTTTCTATGGAAACGACAAGAGTTTCTTTTGGGAGGAGAGTATCTCCGTTCCGATCCACTATTCCTTCTTTACTGCATCCCTCGCTCCCTCCCATTGACGAATTAACACTGAAATTGAGTCGCTATGGAATACTATGTGTTCTATAACTTCCCCTTCTAAATCGAGGAACGTTTCTACGGAAACGACAATATTTTCTTTTGGGAGGCGAGTATCCCCTTTCCGATGCACTATTCCATCTTTACTGCATCCCTCGCCCCTCACACTGACGAATTAACACGGAAGTGGTGTCGCTATGAAATACTATTGGTACTATGACATCTCCTTCTAAATCGAGTAACGTTTCTATGGAAACGACAAGAGTTTCTTTTGGGAGGAGAGTATCTCCGTTCCGATTCACTATTCCTTCTTTACTGCATCCCTCGCTCCCTCCCATTGACGAATTAACACTGAAATTGAGTCGCTATGGAATACTATGTGTTCTATAACTTCTCCTTCTGAATCGAGGAACGTTTCTACGGAAACGACAATATTTTCTTTTGGGAGGCGAGTATCCCCTTTCCTATGCACTAATCCATCTTTACTGCATCCCTCGCCCCTCACACTGACGAATTAACACGGAAGTGGTGTCGCTATGAAATACCATTGGTACTATGACATCTCCTTCTAAATCGAGTAACGTTTCTATGGAAACGACAAGAGTTTCTTTTGGGAGGAGAGTATCTCCGTTCCGATTCACTATTCCTTCTTTACTGCATCCCTCGCTCCCTCCCATTGACGAATTAACACTGAAATTGAGTCGCTATGGAATACTATGTGTTCTATAACTTCCCCTTCTAAATCGAGGAACGTTTCTACGGAAACGACAATATTTTCTTTTGGGAGGCGAGTATCCCCTTTCCGATGCACTATTCCATCTTTACTGCATCCCTCGCCCCTCACACTGACGAATTAACACGGAAGTGGTGTCGCTATGAAATACTATTGGTTCTCTGACATCTCCCTCTAAATCGAGTAACGTTTCTATGAAAACGACAAGAGTTTCTTTTGGGAGGAGAGTATCTCCGTTCCGATTCACTATTCCTTCTTTACTGCATCCCTCGCTCCATCCCATTGACGAATTAACACTGAAAATGAGACGCTATGGAATACTATGTGTTCTATAACTTCTCCCTCTAAATCGAGGAACGTTTCTACGGAAACGACAATATTTTCTTTTGGGAGGCGAGTATCCCCTTTCCGATGCACTATTCCATCTTTACTGCATCCCTCGCCCCTCACACTGACAAATTAACACGGAAGTGGTGTCGCTATGAAATACTATTGGTACTATGACATCTCCTTCTAAATCGAGTAACGTTTCTATGGAAACGACAAGAGTTTCTTTTGGGAGGAGAGTATCTCCCTTCCGATTCACTATTCCTTCTTTACTGCATCCCTCGCTCCCTCCCATTGACGAATTAACACTGAAATTGAGTCGCTATGGAATACTATGTGTTCTATAACTTCCCCTTCTAAATCGAGGAAACGTTTCTACGGAAACGACAATATTTTCTTTTGGGAGGCGAGTATCCCCTTTCCGATGCACTGTTCCATCTTTACTGCATCCCTCGCCCCTCACACTGACGAATTAACACGGAAGTGGTGTCGCTATGAAATACTATTGGTTCTATGACATCTCCTTCTAAATCGAGTAAAGTTTCTATGGAAACGACAAGAGTTTCTTTTGGGAGGAGAGTATCTCCGTTCCGATTCACTATTCCTTCGTTACTGCATCCCTCGCTCCCTCCCATTGACGAATTAACACTGAAATTGAGTCGCTATGGAATACTATGTGTTCTATAACTTCTCCTTCTGAATCGAGGAACGTTTCTACGGAAACGACAATATTTTCTTTTGGGAGGCGAGTATCCCCTTTCCGATGCACTCACTATTCCATCTTTACTGCATCCCTCGCCCCTCACACTGACGAATTAACACGGACGTGGTGTCGCTATGAAATACTATTGGTACTATGACATCTCCTTCTAAATCGAGTAACGTTTCTATGGAAACGACAAGAGTGTCTTTTGGGAGGAGAGTATCTCCGTTCCGATTCACGATTCCTTCTTTACTGCATCCCGCGCTCCCTCCCATTGACGAATTAACACTGAAATTGAGTCGCTATGGAATACTATGTGTTCTATAACTTCTCCTTCTGAATCGAGGAACGTTTCTACGGAAACGACAATATTTTCTTTTGGGAGGCGAGTATCCCCTTTCCGATGCACTATTCCATCTTTACTGCATCCCTCGCCTCTCACACTGACGAATTAACACGGAAGTGGTGTCGCTATGAAATACAATTGGTACTATGACATCTCCTTCTAAATCGAGTAACGTTTCTATGGAAACGACAAGAGATTCTTTTGGGAGGAGAGTATCTCCGTTCCGATCCACTATTCCTTCTTTACTGCATCCCTCGCTCCCTCCCATTGACGAATTAACACTGAAATTGAGTCGCTATGGAATACTATGTGTTCTATAACTTCTCCTTCTAAATCGAGGAACGTTTCTACGGAAACGACAATATTTTGTTTTGGGATGCGAGTATCCCCTTTCCGATGCACTATTCCATCTTTACTGCATCCTTCGCCCCTCACACTGACGAAATAACACGGAAGTGGTGTCGCTATGATATACTATTGGTTCTATGAGGTCTCGTTCTAAATCGAGTAACGTTTCTATGGAAACGACAAGCGTTTCTTTTGGGAGGAGAGTATCTCCGTTCCGATTCACCATTCCTTCTTTACTGCATCCCTCGCTCCCTCCCATTGACGAATTAACACTGAAATTGAGTCGCTATGGATTACTATGTGTTCTATAACTTCTCCTTCTAAATCGAGGAACGTTTCTACGGAAAAGACAATATTTTCTTTTGGGAGGCGAGTATCCCCTTTCCGATGCACTATTCCATCTTCACTGCATCCCTCGCCCCTCACACTGACCAATTAACACGGAAGTGGTGTCGCTATGAAATATTATTGGTTCTATGACATCTCCTTCTAAATCGAGTAACGTTTCTATGGAAACGACAAGAGTTTCTTTTGGGAGGAGAGTATCTCCGTTCCGATTCACTATTCCTTCTTTACTGCATCCCTTGCTCCCTCCCGTTGACGAATTAACACTGAAATTGAGTCGCTATGCAATACTATGTGTTCTATAACTCCTCCTTCTAAATCGAGGAACGTTTCTACGGAAACGACAGTATTTTCTTTTGGGAGGCGAGTATCCCCTTTCCGATGAACTATTCCATCTTTACTGCATCCCTCGCCCCTCACACTGACGAATTAACACGGAAGTGGTGTCGCTATGAAATGCTATTGGTCCTATGACATCTCCTTCTAAATCGAGTAACGTTTCTATGGAAACGACAAGAGTTTCTTTTGGGAGGAGAGTATCTCCGTTCTGATTCACTATTCCTTCATTACTGCATCCCCCGCTCCCTCCCATTGACGAATTAACACTGAAATTGAGTCGCTATGGAATACTATGTGTTCTATAACTTCTCCTTCTAAATCGAGGAACGTTTCTACGGAAACGACAATATTTTCTTTTGGGAGGCGAGTATCCCCATTCCGATGCACTATTCCATCTTTACTGAATCCCTCGCACCTCACACTGACGAATTAACACGGAAGTGGTGTCGCTATGAAATACTATTGGTTCTATGACATCTCCTTCTAAATGGAGTAACGTATCTATGGAAACGACAAGAGTTTCTTTTGGGAGGAGAGTATCTCCGTTCCGATTCACTATTCCTTCTTTACTGCATCCCTCGCTCCCTCCCATTGACGAATTAACACTGAAATTGAGTCGCTATGGAATACTATGTGTTCTATAACTTCCCCTTCTAAATCGAGGAACGTTTCTACGGAAACGCCAATATTTTCTTTTGGGAGGCGCGTATCCCCTTTCCGATGCACTATTCCATCTTTACTGCATCCCTCGCCCCTCACACTGACGAATTAACACGGAAGTGGTGTCGCTATGAAATACTATTGGTACTATGACATCTCCTTCTAAATCGAGTAACGTTTCTTTGGAAACGACAAGAGTTTCTTTTGGGAGGAGAGTATCTCCCTTCCGATTCACTATTCCTTCTTTACTGCATCCCTCGCTCCCTCCCATTGACGAATTAACACTGAAATTGGGTCGCTATGGAATACTATGTGTTCTATAACTTCCCCTTCTAATTCGAGGAACGTTTCTACGGAAACGACAATATTTTCTTTTGGGAGGCGAGTATCCCCTTTCCGATGCACTATTCCATCTTTACTGCATCCCTCGCCCCTCACACTGACGAATTAACACGGAAGTGGTGTCGCTATGAAATACTATTGGTTCTATGACATCTCCTTCTAAATCGAGTAACGTTTCTATGGAAACGACAAGAGTTTCTTTTGGGAGGAGAGTATCTCCGTTCCGATTCACTATTCCTTCGTTACTGCATCCCTCGCTCCCTCCCATTGACGAATTAACACTGAAATTGAGTCGCTATGGAATACTATGTGTTCTATAACTTCTCCTTCTGAATCGAGGAACGTTTCTACGGAAACGACAATATTTTCTTTTGGGAGGCGAGTATCCCCTTTCCGATGCACTATTTCATCTTTACTGCATCCCTCGCCCCTCACACTGACGAATTAACACGGAAGTGGTGTCGCTATGAAATACAATTGGTACTATGACATCTCCTTCTAAATCGAGTAACGTTTCTATGGAAGCGACAAGAGATTCTTTTGGGAGGAGAGTATCTCCGTTCCGATCCACTATTCCTTCTTTACTGCATCCCTCGCTCCCTCCCATTGACGAATTAACACTGAAATTGAGTCGCTATGGAATACTATGTGTTCTATAACTTCTCCTTCTGAATCGAGGAACGTTTCTACGGAAACGACAATATTTTCTTTTGGGAGGCGAGTATCCCCTTTCCGATGCACTATTCCATCTTTACTGCATCCCTCGCCCCTCACACTGACGAATTAACACGGAAGTGGTGTCGCTATGAAATACAATTGGTACTACGACATCTCCTTCTAAATCGAGTAACGTTTCTATGGAAACGACAAGAGATTCTTTTGGGAGGAGAGTATCTCCGTTTCGATCCACTATTCCTTCTTTACTGCATCCCTCGCTCCCTCCCATTGACGAATTAACACTGAAATTGAGTCGCTATGGAATACTATGTGTTCTATAACTTCTCCTTCTAAATCGAGGAACGTTTCTACGGAAACGACAATTATTTGTTTTGGGATGCGAGTATCCCCTTTCCGATGCACTATTCCATCTTTACTGCATCCTTCGCCCCTCACACTGACGAATTAACACGGAAGTGGTGTCGCTATGATATACTATTGGTTCTATGAGATCTCGTTCTAAATCGAGTAACGTTTCTATGGAAACGACAAGCGTTTCTTTTGGGAGGAGAGTATCTCCGTTCCGATTCACTATTCCTTCTTTACTGCATCCCTCGCTCCCTCCCATTGACGAATTAACACTCAAATTGAGTCGCTATGGAATACTATGTGTTCTATAACTTCTCCTTCTAAATCGAGGAACGTTTCTACGGAATCGACAATATTTTCTTTTGGGAGGCGAGTATCCCCTTTCCGATGCACTATTCCATCTTCACTGCATCCCTCGCCCCTCACACTGACCAATTAACACGGAAGTGGTGTCGCTATGAAATATTAATGGTTCTATGACATCTCCTTCTAAATCGAGTAACGTTTCTATGGAAACGACAAGAGTTTCATTTGGGAGGAGAGTATCTCCGTTCCGATTCACTATTCCTTCTTTACTGCATCCCTTGCTCCCTCACATTGACGAATTAACACTGAAATTGAGTCGCTATGCAATACTATGTGTTCTATAACTCCTCCTTCTAAATCGAGGAACGTTTCTACGGAAACGACAGTATTTTCTTTTGGGAGGCGAGTATCCCCTTTCCGATGCACTATTCCATCTTTACTGCATCCCTCGCCCCTCACACTGACGAATTAACACGGAAGTGGTGTCGCTATGAAATGCTATTGGTCCTATGACATCTCCTTCTAAATCGAGTAACGTTTCTATGGAAACGACAAGAGTTTCTTTTGGGAGGAGAGTATCTCCGTTCTGATTCACTATTCCTTCATTACTGCATCCCCCGCTCCCTCCCATTGACGAATTAACACTGAAATTGAGTCGCTATGGAATACTATGTGTTCTATAACTTCTCCTTCTAAATCGAGGAACGTTTCTACGGAAACGACAATATTTTCTTTTGGGAGGCGAGTATCCCCATTCCGATGCACTATTCCATCTTTACTGAATCCCTCGCACCTCACACTGACGAATTAACACGGAAGTGGTGTCGCTATGAAATACTATTGGTTCTATGACATCTCCTTCTAAATGGAGTAACGTATCTATGGAAAAGACAAGAGTTTCTTTTGGGAGGAGAGTATCTCCGTTCCGATTCACTATTCCTTCTTTACTGCATCCCTCGCTCCCTCCCATTGACGAATTAACACTGAAATTGAGTCGCTATGGAATACTATGTGTTCTATAACTCCTCCTTCTAAATCGAGGAACGTTTCTACGGAAACGACAATATTTTCTTTTGGGAGGCGAGTATCCCCTTTCCGATGCACTATTCCATCTTTGCTGCATCCCTCGCCCCTCACACTGACGAATTTACACGGAAGTGGTGTCGCTATGAAATACTATTGGTTCTATGACATCTCCTTCTAAATCGAGTAACGTTTCTATGGAAACGACAGTAATTTCTTTTGGGAGGCGAGTATCCCCTTTCCGATGCACTATTCCATCTTTACTGCATCCCTCGCCCCTCACACTGACGAATTAACACGGAAGTGGTGTCGCTATGAAATACCATTGGTACTATGACATCTCCTTCTAAATCGAGTAACGTTTCTATGGAAACGACAAGAGTTTCTTTTGGGAGGAGAGTATCTCCGTTCCGATTCACTATACCTTCTTTACTGCATCCCTCGCTCCCTCCCATTGACGAATTAACACTGAAATTGAGTCGCTATGGAATACTATGTGTTCTATAACTTCCCCTTCTAAATCGAGGAACGTTTCTACGGAAACGACAATATTTTCTTTTGGGAGGCGAGTATCCCCTTTCCGATGCACTATTCCATCTTTACTGCATCCCTCGCCCCTCACACTGACGAATTAACACGGAAGTGGTGTCGCTATGAAATACTATTGGTTCTATGACACCTCCTTCTAAATCGAGTAACGTTTCTATGAAAACGACAAGAGTTTGTTTTGGGAGGAGAGTATCTCCGTTCCGATTCACTATTCCTTCTTTACTGCATCCCTCGCTCCATCCCATTGACGAATTAACACTGAAAATGAGTCGCTATGGAATACTATGTGTTCTATAACTTCTCCTTCTAAATCGAGGAACGTTTCTACGGAAACGACAATATTTTCTTTTGGGAGGCGAGTATCCCCTTTCCGATGCACTATTCCATCTTTACTGCATCCCTCGCCCCTCACACTGACGAATTAACACGGAAGTGGTGTCGCTATGAAATACTATTGGTACTATGGCATCTCCTTCTAAATCGAGTAACGTTTCTATGGAAACGACAAGAGTTTCTTTTGGGAGGAGAGTATCTCCGTTCCGATTCACTATTCCGACTTTACTGCATCCCTCGCTCCCTCCCATTGACGAATTAACACTGAAATTGAGTCGCTATGGAATACTATGTGTTCTATAACTTCTCCTTCTGAATCGAGGAACGTTTCTACGGAAACGACAATATTTTCTTTTGGGAGGCGAGTATCCCCTTTCCGATGCACTATTCCATGTTTACTGCATCCCTCGCCCCTCACACTGACGAATTAACACGGAAGTGGTGTCGCTATGAAATACTATTGGTACTATGACATCTCCTTCTAAATCGAGTAACGTTTCTATGGAAACGACAAGAGTTTCTTTTGGGAGGAGAGTATCTCCGTTCCGATCCACTATTCCTTCTTTACTGCATCCCTCGCTCGCTCCCATTGACGAATTAACACTGAAATTGAGTCGCTATGGAATACTATGTGTTCTATAACTTCCCCTTCTAAATCGAGGAACGTTTCTACGGAAACGACAATATTTTCTTTTGGGAGGCGAGTATCCCCTTTCCGATGCACTATTCCATCTTTACTGCATCCCTCGCCCCTCACACTGACGAATTAACACGGAAGTGGTGTCGCTATGAAATACTATTGGTACTATGACATCTCCTTCTAAATCGAGTAACGTTTCTATGGAAACGACAAGAGTTTCTTTTGGGAGGAGAGTATCTCCGTTCCGATTCACTATTCCTTCTTTACTGCATCCCTCGCTCCCTCCCATTGACGAATTAACACTGAAATTGAGTCGCTATGGAATACTATGTGTTCTATAACTTCTCCTTCTGAATCGAGGAACGTTTCTACGGAAACGACAATATTTTCTCTTGGGAGGCGAGTATCCCCTTTCCTATGCACTATTCCATCTTTACTGCATCCCTCGCCCCTCACACTGACGAATTAACACGGAAGTGGTGTCGCTATGAAATACCATTGGTACTATGACATCTCCTTCTAAATCGAGTAACGTTTCTATGGAAACGACAAGAGTTTCTTTTGGCAGGAGAGTATCTCCGTTCCGATTCACTATTCCTTCTTTACTGCATCCCTCGCTCCCTCCCATTGACGAATTAACACTGAAATTGAGTCGCTATGGAATACTATGTGTTCTATAACTTCCCCTTCTAAATCGAGGAACGTTTCTACGGAAACGACAATATTTTCTTTTGGGAGGCGAGTATCCCCTTTCCGATGCACTATTCCAGCTTTACTGCATCCCTCGCCCCTCACACTGACGAATTAACACGGAAGTGGTGTCGCTATGAAATACTATTGGTTCTATGACATCTCCTTCTAAATCGAGTAACGTTTCTATGAAAACGACAAGAGTTTCTTTTGGGAGGAGAGTATCTCCGTTCCGAATCACTATTCCTTCTTTACTGCATCCCTCGCTCCATCCCATTGACGAATTAACACTGAAAATGAGTCGCTATGGAATACTATGTGTTCTATAACTTCTCCCTCTAAATCGAGAAACGTTTCTACGGAAACGACAATATTTTCTTTTGGGAGGCGAGTATCCCCTTTCCGATGCACTATTCCATCTTTACTGCATCCCTCGCCCCTCACACTGACGAATTAACACGGAAGTGGTGTCGCTATGAAATACTATTGGTACTATGACATCTCCTTCTAAATCGAGTAACGTTTCTTTGGAAACGACAAGAGTTTCTTTTGGGAGGAGAGTATCTCCGTTCCGATTCACTATTCCTTCTTTACTGCATCCCTCGCTCCCTCCCATTGACGAATTAACACTGAAATTGAGTCGCTATGGAATACTATGTGTTCTATAACTTCCCCTTCTAAATCGAGGAACGTTTCTACGGAAACGACAATATTTTCTTTTGGGAGGCGAGTATCCCCTTTCCGATGCACTATTCCATCTTTACTGCATCCCTCGCCCCTCACACTGACGAATTAGCACGGAAGTGGTGTCGCTATGAAATACTATTGGTTCTATGACATCTCCTTCTAAATCGAGTAACGTTTCTATGGAAACGACAAGAGTTTCTTTTGGGAGGAGAGTATCTCCGTTCCGATTCACTATTCCTTCGTTACTGCATCCCTCGCTCCCTCCCATTGACGAATTAACACTGAATTTGAGTCGCTATGGAATACTATGTGTTCTATAACTTCCCCTTCTAAATCGAGGAACGTTTCTACGGAAACGACAATATTTTCTTTTGGGAGGCGAGTATCCCCTTTCCGATGCACTATTCCATCTTTGCTGCATCCCTCGCCCCTCACACTGACGAATTAACACGGAAGTGGTGTCGCTATGAAATACTATTGGTTCTATGACATCTCCTTCTAAATCGAGTAACGTTTCTATGAAAACGACAAGAGTTTCTTTTGGGAGGAGAGTATCTCCGTTCCGATTCACTATTCCTTCTTTACTGCATCCCTCGCTCCATCCCATTGACGAATTAACACTGAAAATGAGTCGCTATGGAATACTATGTGTTCTATAACTTCTCCTTCTAAATCGAGGAACGTTTCTACGGAAACGACAATATTTTCTTTTGGGAGGCGAATATCCCCTTTCCGATGCACTATTCCATCTTTACTGCATCCCTCGCCCCTCACACTGACGAATTAACACGGAAGTGGTGTCGCTATGAAATACTATTGGTACTATGACATCTCCTTCTAAATCGAGTAACGTTTCTATGGAAACGACAAGAGTTTCTTTTGGGAGGAGAGTATCTCCGTTCCGATTCACTATTCCTTCTTTACTGCATCCCTCGCTCCCTCCCATTGACAAATTAACACTGAAATTGAGTCGCTATGGAATACTATGTGTTCTATAACTTCCCCTTCTAAATCGAGGAACGTTTCTACGGAAACGACATTATTTTCTTTTGGGAGGCGAGTATCCCCTTTCCGATGCACTATTCCATCTTTACTGCATCCCTCGCCCCTCACACTGACGAATTAACACGGAAGTGGTGTCGCTATGAAATACTATTGGTACTATGACATCTCCTTCTAAATCGAGTAACGTTTCTATGCAAACGACAAGAGTTTCTTTTGGGAGGAGAGTATCTCCGTTCCGATCCACTATTCCTTCTTTACTGCATCCCTCGCTCCCTCCCATTGACGAATTAACACTGAAATTGAGTCGCTATGGAATACTATGTGTTCTATAACTTCCCCTTCTAAATCGAGGAACGTTTCTACGGAAACGACAATATTTTCTTTTGGGAGGCGAGTATCCCCTTTCCGATGCACTATTCCATCTTTACTGCATTCCTCGCCCCTCACACTGACGAATTAACACGGAAGTGGTGTCGCTATGAAATACTATTGGTACTATGACATCTCCTTCCAAATCGAGTAACGATTCTATGGAAACGACAAGAGTTTCTTTTGGGAGGAGAGTATCTCCGTTCCGATTCACTATTCCTTCTTTACTGCATCCCTCGCTCCCTCCCACTGACGAATTAACACTGAAATTGAGTCGCTATGGAATACTATGTGTTCTATAACTTCTCCTTCTGAATCGAGGAACGTTTCTACGGAAACGACAATATTTTCTTTTGGGAGGCGAGTATCCCCTTTCCTATGCACTATTCCATCTTTACTGCATCCCTCGCCCCTCACACTGACGAATTAACACGGAAGTGGTGTCGCTATGAAATACCATTGGTACTATGACATCTCCTTCCAAATCGAGTAACGTTTCTATGGAAACGACAAGAGTTTCTTTTGGCAGGAGAGTATCTCCGTTCCGATTCACTATTCCTTCTTTACTGCATCCCTCGCTCCCTCCCATTGACGAATTAACACTGAAATTGAGTCGCTATGGAATACTATGTGTTCTATAACTTCCCCTTCTAAATCGAGGAACGTTTCTACGGAAACGACAATATTTTCTTTTGGGAGGCGAGTATCCCCTTTCCGATGCACTATTCCATCTTTACTGCATCCCTCGCCCCTCACACTGACGAATTAACACGGAAGTGGTGTCGCTATGAAATACTATTGGTTCTATGACACCTCCTTCTAAATCGAGTAACGTTACTATGAAAACGACAAGAGTTTCTTTTGGGATGAGAGTATCTCCGTTCCGATTCACTATTCCTTCTTTACTGCATCCCTCGCTCCATCCCATTGACGAATTAACACTGAAAATGAGTCGCTATGGAATACTATGTGTTCTATAACTTCTCCCTCTAAATCGAGAAACGTTTCTACGGAAACGACAATATTTTCTTTTGGGAGGCGAGTATCCCCTTTCCGATGCACTATTCCATCTTTACTGCATCCCTCGCCCCTCACACTGACGAATTAACACGGAAGTGGTGTCGCTATGAAATACTATTGGTACTATGACATCTCCTTCTAAATCGAGTAACGTTTCTTTGGAAACGACAAGAGTTTCTTTTGGGAGGAGAGTATCTCCGTTCCGATTCACTATTCCTTCTTTACTGCATCCCTCGCTCCCTCCCATTGACGAATTAATACTGAAATTGAGTCGCTGTGGAATACTATGTGTTCTATAACTTCCCCTTCTAAATCGAGGAACGTTTCTACGGAAACGACAATATTTTCTTTTGGGAGGCGAGTATCCCCTTTCCGATGCACTATTCCATCTTTACTGCATCCCTCGCCCCTCACACTGACGAATTAACACGGAAGTGGTGTCGCTATGAAATACTATTGGTTCTATGACATCTCCTTCTAAATCGAGTAACGTTTCTATGGAAACGACAAGAGTTTCTTTTGGGAGGAGAGTATCTCCGTTCCGATTCACTATTCCTTCGTTACTGCATCCCTCGCTCCCTCCCATTGACGAATTAACACTGAAATTGAGTCGCTATGGAATACTATGTGTTCTATAACTTCCCCTTCTAAATCGAGGAACGTTTCTACGGAAACGACAATATTTTCTTTTGGGAGGCGAGTATCCCCTTTCCGATGCACTATTCCATCTTTGCTGCATCCCTCGCCCCTCACACTGACGAATTAACACGGAAGTGGTGTCGCTATGAAATACTATTGGTTCTATGACATCTCCTTCTAAATCGAGTAACGTTTCTATGAAAACGACAAGAGTTTCTTTTGGGAGGAGAGTATCTCCGCTCCGATTCACTATTCCTTCTTTACTGCATCCCTCGCTCCATCCCATTGACGAATTAACACTGAAAATGAGTCGCTATGGAATACTATGTGTTCTATAACTTCTCCTTCTAAATCGAGGAACGTTTCTACGGAAACGACAATATTTTCTTTTGGGAGGCGAATATCCCCTTTCCGATGCACTATTCCATCTTTACTGCATCCCTCGCCCCTCACACTGACGAATTAACACGGAAGTGGTGTCGCTATGAAATACTATTGGTACTATGACATCTCCTTCTAAATCGAGTAACGTTTCTATGGAAACGACAAGAGTTTCTTTTGGGAGGAGAGTATCTCCGTTCCGATTCACTATTCCTTCTTTACTGCATCCCTCGCTCCCTCCCATTGACGAATTAACACTGAAATTGAGTCGCTATGGAATACTATGTGTTCTATAACTTCCCCTTCTAAATCGAGGAACGTTTCTACGGAAACGACAATATTTTCTTTTGGGAGGCGAGTATCCCCTTTCCGATGCACTATTCCATCTTTACTGCATCCCTCGCCCCTCACACTGACGAATTAACACGGAAGTGGTGTCGCTATGAAATACTATTGGTACTATGACATCTCCTTCTAAATCGAGTAACGTTTCTATGGAAACGACAAGAGTTTCTTTTGGGAGGAGAGTATCTCCGTTCCGATTCACTATTCCTTCTTTACTGCATCCCTCGCTCCCTCCCATTGACGAATTAACACTGAAATTGAGTCGCTATGGAATACTATGTGTTCTATAACTTCTCCTTCTGAATCGAGAAACGTTTCTACGGAAACGACAATATTTTCTTTTGGGAGGCGAGTATCCCCTTTCCGATGCACTATTCCATCTTTACTGCATCCCTCGCCCCTCACACTGACGAATTAACACGGAAGTGGTGTCGCTATGAAATACCATTGGTACTATGACATCTCCTTCTAAATCGAGTAACGTTTCTATGGAAACGACAAGAGTTTCTTTTGGGAGGAGAGTATCTCCGTTCCGATTCACTATTCCTTCTTTACTGCATCCCTCGCTCCCTCCCATTGACGAATTAACACTGAAATTGAGTCGCTATGGAATACTATGTGTTCTATAACTTCCCCTTCTAAATCGAGGAACGTTTCTACGGAAACGACAATATTTTCTTTTGGGAGGCGAGTATCCCCTTTCCGATGCACTATTCCATCTTTACTGCATCCCTCGCCCCTCACACTGACGAATTAACACGGAAGTGGTGTCGCTATGAAATACTATTGGTTCTATGACACCTCCTTCTAAATCGAGTAACGTTTCTATGAAAACGACAAGAGTTTCTTTTGGGAGGAGAGTATCTCCGTTCCGATTCACTATTCCTTCTTTACTGCATCCCTCGCTCCATCCCATTGACGAATTAACACTGAAAATGAGTCGCTATGGAATACTATGTGTTCTATAACTTCTCCTTCTAAATCGAGGAACGTTTCTACGGAAACGACAATATTTTCTTTTGGGAGGCGAGTATCCCCTTTCTGATGCACTATTCCATCTTTACTGCATCCCTCGCCCCTCACACTGACGAATTAACACGGAAGTGGTGTCGCTATGAAATACTATTGGTACTATGACATCTCCTTCTAAATCGAGTAACGTTTCTATGGAAACGACAAGAGTTTCTTTTGGGAGGAGAGTATCTCCGTTCCGATTCACTATTCCTTCTTTACTGCATCCCTCGCTCCCTCCCATTGACCAATTAACTCTGAAATTGAGTCGCTATGGAATACTATGTGTTCTATAACTTCTCCTTCTGAATCGAGGAACGTTTCTACGGAAACGACAATATTTTCTTTTGGGAGGCGAGTATCCCCTTTCCGATGCACTATTCCATGTTTACTGCATCCCTCGCCCCTCACACTGACGAATTAACACGGAAGTGGTGTCGCTATGAAATACTATTGGTTTTATGACATCTCCTTCTAAATCGAGTAACGTTTCAATGGAAACGACAAGAGTTTCTTTTGGGAGGAGAGTATCTCCGTTCCGATCCACTATTCCTTCTTTACTGCATCCCTCGCTCCCTCCCATTGACGAATTAACACTGAAATTGAGTCGCTATGGAATACTATGTGTTCTATAACTTCCCCTTCTAAATCGAGGAACGTTTCTACGGAAACGACAATATTTTCTTTTGGGAGGCGAGTATCCCCTTTCCTATGCACTATTCCATCTTTACTGCATCCCTCGCCCCTCACACTGACGAATTAACACGGAAGTGGTGTCGCTATGAAATACCATTGGTACTATGACATCTCCTTCTAAATCGAGTAACGTTTCTATGGAAACGACAAGAGATTCTTTTGAGAGGAGAGTATCTCCGTTCCGATCCACTATTCCTTCTTTACTGCATCCCTCACTCCCTCCCATTGACGAACTAACACTGAAATTGAGTCGCTATGGAATACTATGTGTTCTATAACTTCACCTTCTAAATCGAGGAACGTTTCTACGGAAACGACAATATTTTCTTTTGGGAGGCGAATATCCCCTTTCCGATGCACTATTCCATCTTTACTGCATCCCTCGCCCCTCACACTGACGAATTAACACGGAAGTGGTGTCGCTATGAAATACTATTGGTACTATGACATCTCCTTCTAAATCGAGTAACGTTTCTATGGAAACGACAATAGTTTCTTTTGGGAGGAGAGTATCTCCGTTCCGATTCACTATTCCTTCTTTACTGCATCCCTCGCTCCCTCCCATTGACGAATTAACACTGAAATTGAGTCGCTATGGAATACTATGTGTTCTATAACTTCCCCTTCTAAATCGAGGAACGTTTCTACGGAAACGACAATATTTTCTTTTGGGAGGCGAGTATCCCCTTTCCGATGCACTATTCCATCTTTACTGCATCCCTCGCCCCTCACACTGACGAATTAACACGGAAGTGGTGTCGCTATGAAATACTATTGGTACTATGACATCTCCTTCTAAATCGAGTAACGTTTCTATGGAAACGACAAGAGTTTCTTTTGGGAGGAGAGTATCTCCGTTCCGATCCACTATTCCTTCTTTACTGCATCCCTCGCTCCCTCCCATTGACGAATTAACACTGAAATTGAGTCGCTATGGAATACTATGTGTTCTATAACTTCCCCTTCTAAATCGAGGAACGTTTCTACGGAAACGACAATATTTTCTTTTGGGAGGCGAGTATCCCCTTTCCGATGCACTATTCCATCTTTACTGCATCCCTCGCCCCTCACACTGACGAATTAACACGGAAGTGGTGTCGCTATGAAATACTATTGGTACTATGACATCTCCTTCCAAATCGAGTAACGATTCTATGGAAACGACAAGAGTTTCTTTTGGGAGGAGAGTATCTCCGTTCCGATTCACTATTCCTTCTTTACTGCATCCCTCGCTCCCTCCCACTGACGAATTAACACTGAAATTGAGTCGCTATGGAATACTATGTGTTCTATAACTTCTCCTTCTGAATCGAGGAACGTTTCTACGGAAACGACAATATTTTCTTTTGGGAGGCGAGTATCCCCTTTCCTATGCACTATTCCATCTTTACTGCATCCCTCGCCCCTCACACTGACGAATTAACACGGAAGTGGTGTCGCTATGAAATACCATTGGTACTATGACATCTCCTTCTAAATCGAGTAACGTTTCTATGGAAACGACAAGAGTTTCTTTTGGCAGGAGAGTATCTCCGTTCCGATTCACTATTCCTTCTTTACTGCATCCCTCGCTCCCTCCCATTGACGAATTAACACTGAAATTGAGTCGCTATGGAATACTATGTGTTCTATAACTTCCCCTTCTAAATCGAGGAACGTTTCTACGGAAACGACAATATTTTCTTTTGGGAGGCGAGTATCCCCTTTCCGATGCACTATTCCATCTTTACTGCATCCCTCGCCCCTCACACTGACGAATTAACACGGAAGTGGTGTCGCTATGAAATACTATTGGTTCTATGACACCTCCTTCTAAATCGAGTAACGTTACTATGAAAACGACAAGAGTTTCTTTTGGGAGGAGAGTATCTCCGTTCCGATTCACTATTCCTTCTTTACTGCATCCCTCGCTCCATCCCATTGACGAATTAACACTGAAAATGAGTCGCTATGGAATACTATGTGTTCTATAACTTCTCCCTCTAAATCGAGAAACGTTTCTACGGAAACGACAATATTTTCTTTTGGGAGGCGAGTATCCCCTTTCCGATGCACTATTCCATCTTTACTGCATCCCTCGCCCCTCACACTGACGAATTAACACGGAAGTGGTGTCGCTATGAAATACTATTGGTACTATGACATCTCCTTCTAAATCGAGTAACGTTTCTTTGGAAACGACAAGAGTTTCTTTTGGGAGGAGAGTATCTCCGTTCCGATTCACTATTCCTTCTTTACTGCATCCCTCGCTCCCTCCCATTGACGAATTAATACTGAAATTGAGTCGCTATGGAATACTATGTGTTCTATAACTTCCCCTTCTAAATCGAGGAACGTTTCTACGGAAACGACAATATTTTCTTTTGGGAGGCGAGTATCCCCTTTCCGATGCACTATTCCATCTTTACTGCATCCCTCGCCCCTCACACTGACGAATTAACACGGAAGTGGTGTCGCTATGAAATACTATTGGTTCTATGACATCTCCTTCTAAATCGAGTAACATTTCTATGGAAACGACAAGAGTTTCTTTTGGGAGGAGAGTATCTCCGTTCCGATTCACTATTCCTTCGTTACTGCATCCCTCGCTCCCTCCCATTGACGAATTAACACTGAAATTGAGTCGCTATGGAATACTATGTGTTCTATAACTTCCCCTTCTAAATCGAGGAACGTTTCTACGGAAACGACAATATTTTCTTTTGGGAGGCGAGTATCCCCTTTCCGATGCACTATTCCATCTTAGCTGCATCCCTCGCCCCTCACACTGACGAATTAACACGGAAGTGGTGTCGCTATGAAATACTATTGGTTCTATGACATCTCCTTCTAAATCGAGTAACGTTTCTATGAAAACGACAAGAGTTTCTTTTGGGAGGAGAGTATCTCCGCTCCGATTCACTATTCCTTCTTTACTGCATCCCTCGCTCCAGCCCATTGACGAATTAACACTGAAATTGAGTCGCTATGGAATACTATGTGTTCTATAACTTCTCCTTCTGAATCGAGAAACGTTTCTACGGAAACGACAATATTTTCTTTTGGGAGGCGAGTATCCCCTTTCCGATGCACTATTCCATCTTTACTGCATCCCTCGCCCCTCACACTGACGAATTAACACGGAAGTGGTGTCGCTATGAAATACCATTGGTACTATGACATCTCCTTCTAAATCGAGTAACGTTTCTATGGAAACGACAAGAGTTTCTTTTGGGAGGAGAGTATCTTCGTTCCGATTCACTATTCCTTCTTTACTGCATCCCTCGCTCCCTCCCATTGACGAATTAACACTGAAATTGAGTCGCTATGGAATACTATGTGTTCTATAACTTCCCCTTCCAAATCGAGGAACGTTTCTACGGAAACGACAATATTTTCTTTTGGGAGGCGAGTATCCCCTTTCCGATGCACTATTCCATCTTTACTGCATCCCTCGCCCCTCACACTGACGAATTAACACGGAAGTGGTGTCGCTATGAAATACTATTGGTTCTATGACACCTCCTTCTAAATCGAGTAACGTTTCTATGAAAACGACAAGAGTTTCTTTTGGGAGAAGAGTATCTCCGTTCCGATTCACTATTCCTTCTTTACTGCATCCCTCGCTCCATCCCATTGACGAATTAACACTGAAAATGAGTCGCTATGGAATACTATGTGTTCTATAACTTCTCCTTCTAAATCGAGGAACGTTTCTACGGAAACGACAATATTTTCTTTTGGGAGGCGAGTATCCCCTTTCTGATGCACTATTCCATCTTTACTGCATCCCTCGCCCCTCACACTGACGAATTAACACGGAAGTGGTGTCGCTATGAAATACTATTGGTACTATGACATCTCCTTCTAAATCGAGTAACGTTTCTATGGAAACGACAAGAGTTTCTTTTGGGAGGAGAGTATCTCCGTTCCGATTCACTATTCCTTCTTTACTGCATCCCTCGCTCCCTCCCATTGACCAATTAACTCTGAAATTGAGTCGCTATGGAATACTATGTGTTCTATAACTTCTCCTTCTGAATCGAGGAACGTTTCTACGGAAACGACAATATTTTCTTTTGGGAGGCGAGTATCCCCTTTCCGATGCACTATTCCATGTTTACTGCATCCCTCGCCCCTCACACTGACGAATTAACACGGAAGTGGTGTCGCTATGAAATACTATTGGTTTTATGACATCTCCTTCTAAACGAGTAACGTTTCAATGGAAACGACAAGAGTTTCTTTTGGGAGGAGAGTATCTCCGTTCCGATCCACTATTCCTTCTTTACTGCATCCCTCGCTCCCTCCCATTGACGAATTAACACTGAAATTGAGTCGCTATGGAATACTATGTGTTCTATAACTTCCCCTTCTAAATCGAGGAACGTTTCTACGGAAACGACAATATTTTCTTTTGGGAGGCGAGTATCCCCTTTCCTATGCACTATTCCATCTTTACTGCATCCCTCGCCCCTCACACTGACGAATTAACACGGAAGTGGTGTCGCTATGAAATACCATTGGTACTATGACATCTCCTTCTAAATCGAGTAACGTTTCTATGGAAACGACAAGAGATTCTTTTGAGAGGAGAGTATCTCCGTTCCGATCCACTATTCCTTCTTTACTGCATCCCTCGCTCCCTCCCATTGACGTACTAACACTGAAATTGAGTCGCTATGGAATACTATGTGTTCTATAACTTCACCTTCTAAATCGAGGAACGTTTCTACGGAAACGACAATATTTTCTTTTGGGAGGCGAGTATCCCCTTTCCGATGCACTATTCCATCTTTGCTGCATCCCTCGCCCCTCACACTGACGAATTAACACGGAAGTGGTGTCGCTATGAAATACTATTGGTTCTATGACATCTCCTTCTAAATCGAGTAACGTTTCTATGAAAACGACAAGAGTTTCTTTTGGGAGGAGAGTATCTCCGTTCCGATTCACTATTCCTTCTTTACTGCATCCCTCGCTCCATCCCATTGACGAATTAACACTGAAAATGAGTCGCTATGGAATACTATGTGTTCTATAACTTCTCCTTCTAAATCGAGGAACGTTTCTACGGAAACGACAATATTTTCTTTTGGGAGGCGAGTATCCCCTTTCCGATGCACTATTCCATCTTTACTGCATCCCTCGCCCCTCACACTGACGAATTAACACGGAAGTGGTGTCGCTATGAAATACTATTGGTACTATGACATCTCCTTCTAAATCGAGTAACGTTTCTATGGAAACGACAAGAGTTTCTTTTGGGAGCAGAGTATCTCCGTTCCGATTCACTATTCCTTCTTTACTGCATCCCTCGCTCCATCCCATTGACGAATTAACACTGAAAATGAGTCACTATGGAATACTATGTGTTCTATAACTTCTCCTTCTAAATCGAGGAACGTTTCTACGGAAACGACAATATTTTCTTTTGGGAGGCGAGTATCCCCTTTCCGATGCACTATTCCATCTTTACTGCATCCCTCGCCCCTCACACTGACGAATTAACACGGAAGTGGTGTCGCTATGAAATACTATTGGTACTATGACATCTCCTTCTAAATCGAGTAACGTTTCTATGGAAACGACAATAGTTTCTTTTGGGAGGAGAGTATCACCGTTCCGATTCACTATTCCTTCTTTACTGCATCCCTCGCTCCCTCCCATTGACGAATTAACACTGAAATTGAGTCGCTATGGAATACTATGTGTTCTATAACTTCCCCTTCTAAATCGAGGAACGTTTCTACGGAAACGACAATATTTTCTTTTGGGAGGCGAGTATCCCCTTTCCGATGCACTATTCCATCTTTACTGCATCCCTCGCCCCTCACACTGACGAATTAACACGGAAGTGGTGTCGCTATGAAATACTATTGGTTCTATGACATCTCCTTCTAAATCGAGTAACGTTTCTATGAAAACGACAAGAGTTTCTTTTGGGAGGAGAGTATCTCAGTTCCGATTCACTATTCCTTCTTTACTGCATCCCTCGCTCCATCCCATTGACGAATTAACACTGAAATTGAGTCGCTATGGAATACTATGTCTTCTATAACTTCCCCTTCTAAATCGAGGAACGTTTCTACGGAAACGACAATATTTTCATTTGGGATGCGAGTATCCCCTTTCCGATGCACTATTCCATCTTTACTGCATCCCTCGCCCCTCACACTGACGAATTAACACGGAAGTGGTGTCGCTATGAAATACTATTGGTTCTATGGCATCTCCTTCTAAATCGAGTAACGTTTCTATGGAAACGACAAGAGTTTCATTTGGGAGGAGAGTATCTCCGTTCCGATTCACTATTCCTTCTTTACTGCATCCCTCGCTCCCTCCCATTGACGAATTAACACTGAAATTGAGTCGCTATGGAATACTATGTGTTCTATAACTTCTCCTTCTAAGTCGAGCAACGTTTCTACGGAAACGACAATATTTTCTTTTGGGAGGCGAGCATCCCCTTTCCGATGCACTATTCCATCTTTACTGCATCCCTCGCCCCTCACACTGACGAATTATCACGGAAGTGGTGTCGCTATGAAATACTATTGGTTCTATGACATCTCGTTCTAAATCGAGTAACGTTTCTATGGAAACGAAAAGAGTTTCTTTTGGGAGGAGAGTATCTCCGTTCCGATTCACTATTCCTTCTTTACTGCATCCCTCGCTCCCTCCCATTGACGAATTAACACTGAAATTGAGTCGCTATGGAATACTATGTGTTCTATAACTTCTCTTTCTAAATCGAGGAACGTTTCTACGGAAACGACAATATTTTCTTTTGGGATGCGAGTATCCCCTTTCCGATGCACTATTCCATCTTTACTGCATCCCTCGCACCTCACACTGACGAACTAACACGGAAGTGGTGTCGCTATGAAATACTATTGGTTCTATGACATCTCCTTCTAAATGCAGTAACGTATCTATGGAAACGACAAGAGTTTCTTTTGGGAGGAGAGTATCTCCGTTCCGATTCACTATTCCTTCTTTACTGCATCCCTCGCTACCTCCCATTGACGAATTAACACTGAAATTGAGTCGCTATGGAATACTATGTGTTCTATAACTCCTCCTTCTAAATCGAGGAACGTTTCTACGGAAACGACAATATTTTCTTTTGGGAGGCGAGTATCCCCTTTCCGATGAACTATTCCATCTTTACTGCATCCCTCGCCCCTCACACTGACGAATTAACACGGAAGTGGTGTCGCTATGAAATACTATTGGTTCTATGACTTCTCCTTCTAAATCCAGTAACGTTTCTATGGAAACGAGAACAGTTTCTTTTGGGAGGAGAGTATCTCCGTTCCGATGCACTATTCCTTCTTTACTGCATCCCTCGCTCCCTCCCATTGACGAACTACACTGAAATTGAGTCGCTATGGAATACTATGTGTTCTATAACTTCTCCTTCTAAATCGAGGAACGTTTCTACGGAAACGACAATATTTTCTTTTGGGAGGCGAGTATCCCCTTTCCGATACACTATTCCATCTTTACTGCATCCCTCGCCCCTCACACTGACGAATTAACACGGAAGTGGTGTCGCTATGAAATACTATTGGTTCTATGACATCTCCTTCTAAATCGAGTAAAGTTTCTATGGAAACGACAGTACTTTCTTTTGGGAGGAGAGTATCTCCGTTCCGATTCACTATTCCTTCTTTACTGCATTCCTCGCTCCCTCCCATTGACGAATTAACACTGAAATTGAGTCGCTATGGAATACTATATGTTCTATAACTTCTCCTTCTAAATCGAGTAACGTTTCTATGGAAACGACAGTAATTTCTTTTGGGAGGCGAGTATCTCCGTTCCGATTCACTATTCCTTCTTTTCTGCATCCCTCGCCCCTCACATTGACGAATTAACACTGAAATTGAATCGCTATGGAATACTATGTGTTCTATAACTTCTCCTTCTAAATCGAGGAACGTTTCAACGGAAACGACAATATTTTCTTTTGGGAGGCGAGTATCCCCTTCCGATGCACTATTCCATCTTCACTATATCCCTCGCCCCTCACACTGACGAATTAACACGGAAGTGGTGTCGCTATGAAATACTATTGGTTCTATAACATCTCCTTCTAAATCGAGTAACGTTTCTATGGAAACGACAGTATTTTCTTTTGGGAGGCGAGTAACTCCGTTCCGATTCACTATTCCTTCTTTACTGCATCCCTCGCTCCCTCTCATTGACGAATTAACACTGAAATTGAGTCGCTATGGAATACTATGTGTTCTATGACTTCTCCTTCTAAATCGAGGAACGTTTCTACGGAAACGACAATATTTTCTTTTGGGAGGCGAGTATCCCCTTTCCGATTCACTATTCCATCATTACTGCATCCCTCGCCCCTCACACTGACGAATTAACACGGAAGTGGTGTCGCTATGAAATACTATGTGTTCTATAACTTCCCCTTCTAAATCGAGGAACGTTTCTACGGAAACGACAATATTTTCTTTTGGGAGGCGAGTATCCCCTTTCCGATGCACTATTCCATCTTTACTGCATCCCTCGCCCCTCACACTGACGAATTAACACGGAAGTGGTGTCGCTATGAAATACTATTGGTTCTATGACATCTCCTTCTAAATCGAGTAACGTTTCTATGGAAACGACAAGAGTTTCTTTTGGGAGGAGAGTATCTCCGTTCCGATTCACTATTCCTTCTTTACTGCATCCCTCGCTCCCTCCCATTGACGAATTAACACTGAAATTGAGTCGCTATGGAATACTATGTGTTCTATAACTTCCCCTTCTAAATCGAGGAACGTTTCTACGGAAACGACAATATTTTCTTTTGGGAGGCGAGTATCCCCTTTCCGATGCACTATTCCATCTTTACTGCATCCCTCGCCCCTCACACTGACGAATTAACACGGAAGTGGTGTCGCTATGAAATACTATTGGTACTATGACATCTCCTTCTAAATCGAGTAACGTTTCTATGGAAACGACAAGAGTTTCTTTTGGGAGGAGAGTATCTCCGTTCCGATTCACTATTCCTTCTTTACTGCATCCCTCGCTCCCTCCCATTGACGAATTAACACTGAAATTGAGTAGCTATGGAATACTATGTGTTCTATAACTTCTCCTTCTAAATCGAGGAACGTTTCTACGGAAACGACAATATTTTCTTTTGGGAGGCGAGTATCCCCTTTCCGATGCACTATTCCATCTTTACTGCATCCCTCGCCCCTCACACTGACGAATTAACACGGAAGTGGTGTCGCTATGAAATACTATTGATACTATGACATCTCCTTCTAAATCGAGTAACGTTTCTATGGAAACGACAAGAGTTTCTTTTGGGAGGAGAGTATCTCCGTTCCGATTCACTATTCCTTCTTTACTGCATCCCTCGCTCCCTCCCATTGACGAATTAACACTGAAATTGAGTCGCTATGGAATACTATGTGTTCTATAACCTCCCCTTCTAAATCGACGAACGTTTCTACGGAAACGACAATATTTTCTTTTGGGAGGCGAGTATCCCCTTTCCGATGCACTATTCCATCTTTACTGCATCCCTCGCCCCTCACACTGACGAATTAACACGGAAGTGGTGTCGCTATGAAATACTATTGGTTCTATGACATCTCCTTCTAAATCGAGTAACGATTCTATGAAAACGACAAGAGTTTCTTTTGGGAGGAGAGTATCTCCGTTCCGATTCACTATTACTTCTTTACTGCATCCCTCGCTCCATCCCATTGACGAATTAACACTGAAATTGAGTCGCTATGGAATACTATGTGTTCTATAACTTCTCCTTCTAAATCGAGGAACGTTTCTACGGAAACGACAATATTTTCTTTTGGGAGGCGAGTATACCCTTTCCGATGCACTATTCCATCTTTACTGCATCCCTCGCCCCTCACACTGACGAATTAACACGGAAGTGGCGTCGCTATGAAATACTATTGGTTCTATGACATCTCCTTCTAAATCGAGTAACGTTTCTATGAAAACGACAAGAGTTTCTTTTGGGAGGAGAGTATCTCCGTTTCGATTCACTATTCCTTCTTTACTGCATCCCTCGCTCCATCCCATTGACGAATTAACACTGAAATTGAGTCGCTATGGAATACTATGTTTCTATAACTTCTCCTTCTACATCGAGGAACGTTTCTACGGGAACGACAATATTTTCTTTTGGGAGGCGAGTATCCCCTTTCCGATGCACTATTCCATCTTTACTGCATCCCTCGCCCCTCACACTGACGAATCAACACGGAAGTGGTGTCGCTATGAAATACTATTGGTACTATGACATCTCCTTCTAAATCGAGTAACGTTTCTATGGAAACGACAAGAGTTTCTTTTGGGACGAGAGTATCTCCGTTCCGATTCACTATTCCTTCTTTACTGCATCCCTCGCTCCCTCCCATTGACGAATTAACTCTGAAATTGAGTCGCTATGGAATACTATGTGTTCTATGACTTGTCCTTCTAAATCGAGGAACGTTTCTACGGAAACGACAATATTTTCTTTTGGGAGGCGAGTATCCCCTTTCCGATGAACTATTCCATCTTTACTGCATCCCTCGCCCCTCACACTGACGAATTAACACGGAAGTGGTGTCGCTATGAAATACTATTGGTTCTATGACTTCTCCTTCTAAATCCACTAACGTTTCTATGGAAACGACAAGAGTTTCTTTTGGGAGGAGAGTATGTCCGTTCCGATGCACTATTCCTTCTTTACTGCATCCCTCGCTCCCTCCCATTGACGAATTACACTGAAATTGAGTCGCTATGGAATACTATGTGTTCTATAACTTCTCCTTCTAAATCGAGGAACGTTTCTACGGAAACGACAATATTTTCTTTTGGGAGGCGAGTATTTCCTTTCCGATACACTATTCCATCTTTACTGCATCCCTCGCCCCTCACACTGACGAATTAACACGGAAGTGGTGTCGATATGAAATACTATTGGTTCTATGACATCTCCTTCTAAATCGAGTAAAGTTTCTATGGAACCGACAGTACTTTCTTTTGGGAGGAGAGTATCTCCGTTCCGATTCACTATTCCTTCTTTACTGCATCCCTCGCTCCCTCCCATTGACGAATTAACACTGAAATTGAGTCGCTATGGAATACTATGTGTTCTACAACTTCCCCTTCTAAATCGAGGAACGTTTCTACGGAAACGACAATATTTTCTTTTGGGAGGCGAGTATCCCCTTTCCGATGCACTATTCCATCTTTACTGCATCCCTCGCCCCTCACACTGACGAATTAACTCGGAAGTGGTGTCGCTATGAAATACTATTGGTACTATGACATCTCCTTCTAAATCGAGTAACGTTTCTATGGAAACGACAAGAGTTTCTTTTGAGAGGAGAGTATCTCCGTTCCGATTCACTATTCCTTCTTTACTGCATCCCTCGCTCCCTCCCATTGACGAATTAACACTGAAATTGAGTCGCTATGGAATACCATGTGTTCTATAACTTCTCCTTCTAAATCGAGGAACGTTTCTACGGAAACGACAATATTTTCTTTTGGGAGGCGAGTATCCCCTTTCCGATGCACTATTCCATCTTCACTGCATCCCTCGCCCCTCACACTGACGAATTAACACGGAAGTGGTGTCGCTATGAAATACTATTGGTACTATGACATCTCCTTCTAAATCGAGTAACGTTTCTATGGAAACGACAAGAGTTTCTTTTGGGAGGAGAGTATCTCCGTTCCGATTCACTATTCCTTCTTTACTGCATCCCTCGCTCCCTCCCATTGACGAATTAACACTGAAATTGAGTCGCTATGGAATACTATGTGTTCTATAACCTCCCCTTCTAAATCGACGAACGTTTCTACGGAAACGACAATATTTTCTTTTAAAAGGCGAGTATCCCCTTTCCGATGCACTATTCCATCTTTACAGCATCCCTCGCCCCTCACACTGACGAATTAACACGGAAGTGGCGTCGCTATGAAATACTATTGGTTCTATGACATCTCCTTCTAAATCGAGTAACGTTTCTATGAAAACGACAAGAGTTTCTTTTGGGAGGAGAGTATCTCCGTTCCGATTCACTATTCCTTCTTTACTGCATCCCTCGCTCCATCCCATTGACGAATTAACACTGAAATTGAGTCGCTATGGAATACTATGTGTTCTATAACTTCTCCTTCTAAATCGAGGAACGTTTCTACGGAAACGACAATATTTCTTTTGGGAGGCGAGTATACCCTTTCCGATGCACTATTCCATCTTTACTGCATCCCTCGCCCCTCACACTGACGAATTAACACGGAAGTGGCGTCGCTATGAAATACTATTGGTTCTATGACATCTCCTTCTAAATCGAGTAACGTTTCTATGAAAACGACCAGAGTTTCTTTTGCGAGGAGAGTATCTCCGTTCCGATTCACTATTCCTTCTTTACTGCATCCCTCGCTCCATCCCATTGACGAATTAATACCGAAATTGAGTCGCTATGGAATACTATGTGTTCTATAACTTCTCCTTCTAAATCGAGGAACGTTTCTACGGGAACGACAATATTTTCTTTTGGGAGGCGAGTATCCCCTTTCCGATGCACTATTCCATCTTTACTGCATCCCTCGCCCCTCACACTGACGAATTAACACGGAAGTGGTGTCGCGATGAAATACTATTGGTTCTATGACTTCTCCTTCTAAATCGAGTAACGTTTCTATGGAAACGACAAGAGTTTCTTTTGGGAGGAGAGTATCTCCGTTCCGATTCACTATTCCTTCTTTACTGCATCCCTCGCTCCCTCCCATTGACGAATTAACACTGAAATTGAGTCGCTACGGAATACTATGTGTTCTACAACTTCCCCTTCTAAATCGAGGAACGTTTCTACGGAAACGACAATATTTTCTTTTGGGAGGCGAGTATCCCCTTTCCGATGCACTATTCCATCTTTACTGCGTCCCTCGCCCCTCACACTGACGAATTAACTCGGAAGTGGTGTCGCTATGAAATACTATTGGTACTATGACATCTCCTTCTAAATCGAGTAACGTTTCTATGGAAACGACAAGAGTTTCTTTTGAGAGGAGAGTATCTCCGTTCCGATTCACTATTCCTTCTTTACTGCATCCCTCGCTCCCTCCCATTGACGAATTAACACTGAAATTGAGTCGCTATGGAATACCATGTGTTCTATAACTTCTCCTTCTAAATCGAGGAACGTTTCTACGGAAACGACAATATTTTCTTTTGGGAGGCGAGTATCCCCTTTCCGATGCACTATTCCATCTTCACTGCATCCCTCGCCCCTCACACTGACGAATTAACACGGAAGTGGTGTCGCTATGAAATACTATTGGTACTATGACATCTCCTTTTAAATCGAGTAACGTTTCTATGGAAACGACAAGAGTTTCTTTTGGGAGGAGAGTATCTCCGTTCCGATTCACTATTCCTTCTTTACTGCATCCCTCGCTCCCTCCCATTGACGAATTAACACTGAAATTGAGTCGCTATGGAATACCATGTGTTCTATAACTTCTCCTTCTAAATCGAGGAACGTTTCTACGGAAACGACAATATTTTCTTTTGGGAGGCGAGTAGCCCCTTTCCGATGCACTATTCCATCTTCACTGCATCCCTCGCCCCTCACACTGACGAATTAACACGGAAGTGGTGTCGCTATGAAATACTATTGGTACTATGACATCTCCTTCTAAATCGAGTAACGTTTCTATGGAAACGACAAGAGTTTCTTTTGGGAGGAGAGTATCTCCGTTCCGATTCACTATTCCTTCTTTACTGCATCCCTCGCTCCCTCTCATTGACGAATTAACACTGAAATTGAGTCGCTATGGAATACTATGTGTTCTATGACTTCTCCTTCTAAATCGAGGAACGTTTCTACGGAAACGACAATATTTTCTTTTGGGAGGCGAGTATCCCCTTTCCGATGCACTATTCCATCTTTACTGCATCCCTCGCCCCTCACACTGACGAATTAACACGGAAGTGGTGTCGCTATGAAATACTATTGGTTCTATGACTTCTCCTTCTAAATCGAGTAACGTTTCTATGGAAACGACAAGAGTTTCTTTTGGGAGGAGAGTATCTCCGTTCCGATTCACTATTCCTTCTTTACTGCATCCCTCGCTCCCTCCCTTTGACGAATTAACACTGAAATTGAGTCGCTATGGAATACTATGTGTTCTATGACTTCTCCTTCTAAATCGAGGAACGTTTCTACGGAAACGACAATATTTTCTTTTGGGAGGCGAGTATCCCCTTTCCGATGCACTATTCCATCTTTACTGCATCCCTCGCCCATCACACTGACGAATTAACACGGAAGTGGTGTCGCTATGAAATACTATTGGTTCTATGACTTCTCCTACTAAATCGAGTAACGTTTCTATGGAAACGACAAGAGTTTCTTTTGGGAGGAGAGTATCTCCGTTCCGATTCACTATTCCTTCTTTACTGCATCCCTCGCTCCCTCCCATTGACGAATTAACACTGAAATTGAGTCGCTATGGAATACTATGTGTTCTACAACTTCCCCTTCTAAATCGAGGAACGTTTCTACGGAAACGACAATATTTTCTTTTGGGAGGCGAGTATCCCCTTTCCGATGCACTATTCCATCTTTACTGCATCCCTCGCCCCTCACACTGACGAATTAACTCGGAAGTGGTGTCGCTATGAAATACTATTGGTACTATGACATCTCCTTCTAAATCGAGTAACGTTTCTATGGAAACGACAAGAGTTTCTTTTGAGAGGAGAGTATCTCCGTTCCGATTCACTATTCCTTCTTTACTGCATCCCTCGCTCCCTCCCATTGACGAATTAACACTGAAATTGAGTCGCTATGGAATACCATGTGTTCTATAACTTCTCCTTCTAAATCGAGGAACGTTTCTACGGAAACGACAATATTTTCTTTTGGGAGGCGAGTATCCCCTTTCCGATGCACTATTCCATGTTCACTGCATCCCTCGCCCCTCACACTGACGAATTAACACGGAAGTGGTGTCGCTATGAAATACTATTGGTACTATGACATCTCCTTCTAAATCGAGTAACGTTTCTATGGAAACGACAAGAGTTTCTTTTGGGAGGAGAGTATCTCCGTTCCGATTCACTATTCCTTCTTTACTGCATCCCTCGCTCCCTCCCATTGACGAATTAACACTGAAATTGAGTCGCTATGGAATACTATGTGTTCTATAACCTCCCCTTCTAAATCGACGAACGTTTCTACGGAAACGACAATATTTTCTTTTGGGAGGCGAGTATCCCCTTTCCGATGCACTATTCCATCTTTACAGCATCCCTCGCCCCTCACACTGACGAATTAACACGGAAGTGGCGTCGCTATGAAATACTATTGGTTCTATGACATCTCCTTCTAAATCGAGTAACGTTTCTATGAAAACGACAAGAGTTTCTTTTGGGAGGAGAGTATCTCCGTTCCGATTCACTATTCCTTCTTTACTGCATCCCTCGCTCCATCCCATTGACGAATTAACACTGAAATTGAGTCGCTATGGAATACTATGTGTTCTATAACTTCTCCTTCTAAATCGAGGAACGTTTCTACGGAAACGACAATATTTCTTTTGGGAGGCGAGTATACCCTTTCCGATGTACTATTCCATCTTTACTGCATCCCTCGCCCCTCACACTGACGAATTAACACGGAAGTGGCGTCGCTATGAAATACTATTGGTTCTATGACATCTCCTTCTAAATCGAGTAACATTTCTATGAAAACGACCAGAGTTTCTTTTGGGAGGAGAGTATCTCCGTTCCGATTCACTATTCCTTCTTTACTGCATCCCTCGCTCCATCCCATTGACGAATTAACACCGAAATTGAGTCGCTATGGAATACTATGTGTTCTATAACTTCTCCTTCTAAATCGAGGAACGTTTCTACGGGAACGACAATATTTTCTTTTGGGAGGCGAGTATCCCCTTTCCGATGTACTATTCCATCTTTACTGCATCCCTCGCCCCTCACACTGACGAATTAACACGGAAGTGGCGTCGCTATGAAATACTATTGGTTCTATGACATCTCCTTCTAAATCGAGTAACGTTTCTATGAAAACGACAAGAGTTTCTTTTGGGAGGAGAGTATCTCCGTTCCGATTCACTATTCCTTCTTTACTGCATCCCTCGCTCCCTCCCATCGACGAATTAACACTGAAATTGAGTCGCTATGGAATACCATGTGTTCTATAACTTCTCCTTCTAAATCGAGGAACGTTTCTATGGAAACGACAAGAGTTTCTTTTGGGAGGAGAGTATCTCCGTTCCGATTCACTATTCCTTCTTTACTGCATCCCTCGCTCCCTCCCATTGACGAATTAACACTGAAATTGAGTCGCTATGGAATACTATGTGTTCTATAACCTCCCCTTCTAAATCGACGAACGTTTCTACGGAAACGACAATATTTTCTTTTGGGAGGCGAGTATCCCCTTTCCGATGCACTATTCCATCTTTACTGCATCCCTCGCCCCTCACACTGACGAATTAACACGGAAGTGGTGTCGCTATGAAATACTATTGGTTCTATGACATCTCCTTCTAAATCGAGTAACGTTTCTATGAAAACGACAAGAGTTTCTTTTGGGAGGAGAGTATCTCCGTTCCGATTCACTATTCCTTCTTTACTGCATCCCTCGCTCCATCCCATTGACGAATTAACACTGAAATTGAGTCGCTATGGAATACTATGTGTTCTATAACTTCTCCTTCTAAATCGAGGAACGTTTCTACGGAAACGACAATATTTCTTTTGGGAGGCGAGTATACCCTTTCCGATGCACTATTCCATCTTTACTGCATCCCTCGCCCCTCACACTGACGAATTAACACGGAAGTGGCGTCGCTATGAAATACTATTGGTTCTATGACATCTCCTTCTAAATCGAGTAACGTTTCTATGAAAACGACAAGAGTTTCTTTTGGGAGGAGAGTATCTCCGTTCCGATTCACTATTCCTTCTTTACTGCATCCCTCGCTCCATCCCATTGACGAATTAACACCGAAATTGAGTCGCTATGGAATACTATGTGTTCTATAACTTCTCCTTCTAAATCGAGGAACGTTTCTACGGGAACGACAATATTTTGTTTTGGGAGGCGAGTATCCCCTTTCCGATGCACTATTCCATCTTTACTGCATCCCTCGCCCCTCACACTGACGAATTAACACGGAAGTGGTGTCGCTATGAAATACTATTGGTACTATGACATCTCGTTCTAAATCGAGTAACGTTTGTATGGAAACGACAATAGTTTCTTTTGGGAGGAGAGTATCTCCGTTCCGATTCACTATTCCTTCTTTACTGCATCCCTCGCTCCCTCCCATTGACGAATTAACACTGAAATTGAGTCGCTATGGAATACTATGTGTTCTATGACTTCTCGTTCTAAATCGAGGAACGTTTCTACGGAAACGACAATAATTTCTTTTGGGAGGCGAGTATCCCCTTTCCGATGCACTATTCCATCATTACTGCATCCCTCGCCCCTCACACTGACGAATTAACACGGAAGTGGTGTCGCTATGAAATAATATTGGTTCTATGACTTCTCCTTCTAAATCGAGTAACGTTTCTATGGAAACGACAAGAGTTTCTTTTGGGAGGAGAGTATCTCCGTTCCGATTCACTATTCCTTCTTTACTGCATCCCTCGCTCCCTCCCTTTGACGAATTAACACTGAAATTGAGTCGCTATGGAATACTATGTGTTCTATGACTTCTCCTTCTAAATCGAGTAACGTTTCTATGGAAACGACAAGAGTTTCTTTTGGGAGGAGAGTATCTCCGTTCCGATTCACTATTCCTTCTTTACTGCATCCCTCGCTCCCTCCCATTGACGAATTAACACTGAAATTGAGTCGCTATGGAATACTATGTGTGCTATAACTTCCCCTTCTAAATCGAGGAACATTTCTACGGAAACGACAATATTTTCTTTTGGGAGGCGAGTATCCCCTTTCCGATGCACTATTCCATCTTTACTGCATCCCTCGCCCCTCACACTGACGAATTAACACGGAAGTGGTGTCGCTATGAAATACTATTGGTACTATGACATCTCCTTCTAAATCGAGTAACGTTCCTATGGAAACGACAAGAGTTTCTTTTGGGAGGAGAGTATCTCCGTTCCGATTCACTATTCCTTCTTTACTGCATCCCTCGCTCCCTCCCATTGACGAATTAACACTGAAATTGAGTCGCTATGGAATACTATGTGTTCTATAACTTCTCCATCTAAATCGAGGAACGTTTCTACGGAAACGACAATATTTTTTTTGGGAGGCGAGTATCCCCCTTCCGATGCACTATTCCATCTTTACTGCATCCCTCGCCCCTCACACTGACGAATTAACACGGAAGTGGTGTCGCTATGAAATACTATTGGTACTATGACATCTCCTTCTAAATCGAGTAACGTTTCTATGGAAACGACAAGAGTTTCTTTTGGGAGGAGAGTATCTCCGTTCCGATTCACTATTCCTTCTTTACTGCATCCCTCGCTCCCTCCCATTGACGAATTAACACTGAAATTGAGTCGCTATGGAATACTATGTGTTCTATAACCTCCCCTTCTAAATCGACGAACGTTTCTACGGAAACGACAATATTTTCTTTTGGGAGGCGAGTATCCCCTTTCCGATGCACTATTCCATCTTTACTGCATCCCTCGCCCCTCACACTGACGAATTAACATGGAAGTGGTGTCGCTATGAAATACTATTGGTTCTATGACATCTCCTTCTAAATCGAGTAACGTTTGTATGAAAACGACAAGAGTTTCTTTTGGGAGGAGAGTATCTCCGTTCCGATTCACTATTCCTTCTTTACTGCATCCCTTGCTCCATCCCATTGACGAATTAACACTGAAATTGAGTCGCTATGGAATACTATGTGTTCTATAACTTCTCCTTCTAAATCGAGGAGCGTTTCTACGGAAACGACAATATTTTCTTTTGGGAGGCGAGTATACCCTTTCCGATGCACTATTCCATCTTTACTGCATTCCTTGCCCCTCACACTGACGAATTAACACGGAAGTGGCGTCGCTATGAAATACTATTGGTTCTATGACATCTCCTTCTAAATCGAGTAACGTTTCTATGAAAACGACAAGAGTTTCTTTTGGGAGGAGAGTATCTCCGTTCCGATTCACTATTCCTTCTTTACTGCATCCCTCGCTCCATCCCATTGACGAATTAACACTGAAATTGAGTCGCTATGGAATACTATGTGTTCTATAACTTCTCCTTCTAAATCGAATAACGTTTCTACGGGAACGACAATATTTTCTTTTGGGAGGCGAGTATCCCCTTTCCGATGCACTATTCCATCTTTACTGCATCCCTCGCCCCTCACACTGACGAATTAACACGGAAGTGGTGTCGCTATGAAATACTATTGGTACTATGACATCTCCTTCTAAATCGAGTAACGTTTCTATGGAAACGACAATAGTTTCTTTTGGGAGGAGAGTATCTCCGTTCCGATTCACTATTCCTTCTTTACTGCATCCCTCGCTCCCTCCCATTGACGAATTAACACTGAAATTGAGTCGCTATGGAATCCTATGTGTTCTATAACTTCCCCTTCTAAATCGAGGAACGTTTCTACGGAAACGACAATATTTTCTTTTGGGAGGCGAGTATCCCCTTTCCGATGCACTATTCCATCTTTACGGCATCCCTCGCCCCTCACACTGACGAATTAACACGGAAGTGGTGTCGCTATGAAATACTATTGGTTCTGTGACATCTCCTTCTAAATCGAGTAACGTTTCTATGAAAACGACAAGTGTTTCTTTTGGGAGGAGAGTATCTCCGTTCCGATTCACTATTCCTTCTTTACTGCATCCCTCGCTCCATCCCATTGACGAATTAACACTGAAATTGAGTCGCTATGGAATACTATGTGTTCTATAACTACCCCTTCTAAATCGAGGAACGTTTCTACGGAAACGACAATATTTTCTTTTGGGAGGCGAGTATCCCCTTTCCGATGCACTATTCCATCTTTACTGCATCCCTCGCCCCTCACACTGACGAATTAACACGGAGGTGGTGTCGCTATGAAATACTATTGGTTCTAAGACATCTCCTTCTAAATCGAGTAACGTTTCTATGGAAACGACAAGAGTTTCTTTTGGGAGGAGAGTATCTCCGTTCCGATTCACTATTCCTTCTTTACTGCATCCCTCGCTCCCTCCCATTGACGAATTAACACTGAAATTGAGTCGCTATGGAATACTATGTGTTCTATAACTTCTCCTTCTAAATCGAGGAACGTTTCTACGGAAACGACAATATTTTCTTTTGGGAGGCGAGTATCCCCTTTCCGATGCACTATTCCATCTTTACTGCATCCCTCGCCCCTCACACTGACGAATTAACACGGAAGTGGTGTCGCTATGAAATACTATTGGTTCTATGACATCTCCTTCTAAATCGAGTAACGTTTCTATGGAAACGACCAGAGTTTCTTTTGGGAGGAGAGTATCCCCGTTCCGATTCACTATTCCTTCTTTACTGCATCCCTCGCTCCCTCCCATTGACGAAATAACACTGAAATTGAGTCGCTATGGAATACTATGTGTTCTATAACTTCTCCTTCTAAATCGAGCACCGTTTCTACGGAAACGACAATATTTTCTTTTGGGAGGCGAGTATCCCCTTTCCGATGCACTATTCCATCTTTACTGCATCCCTCGCCCCTCACACTGACGAATTAACACGGAAGTGGTGTCGCTTTGAAATACTATTGGTTCTAAGACATCTCGTTCTAAATCGAGTGACGGTTCTATGGAAACGACAAGAGTTTCTTTTGGGAGGAGAGTATCTCCGTTCCGATTCACTATTCCTTCTTTACTGCATCCCTCGCTCCCTCCCATTGACGAATTAACTCTGAAATTGAGTCGCTATGGAATACTATGTGTTCTATAACTTCTCCTTCTAAATCGAGGAACGTTTCTACGGAAGCGACAATATTTTCTTTTGGGATGCGAGTATCCCCTTTCCGATGCACTATTCCATCTTTACTGCATCCCTCGCTCCTCACACTGATGAATTAACACGGAAGTTGTGTCGCTATGATATACTATTGGTTCTATGAGATCTCGTTCTAAATCGAGTAACGTTTCTATTTAAACGACATGAGTTTCGTTTGGGAGGAGAGTATCTCCGTTCCGATTCACTATTCCTTCTTTACTGCATCCCGCGCTCCCTCCCATTGACGAATTAACACTGAAATTGAGTCGCTATGGAATACTATGTGTTCTATAACTTCTCCTTCTAAATCGAGGAACGTTTCTACGGAAACGACAATATTTTCTTTTGGGAGGCGAGTATCCCCTTTCCGATGCACTATTCCATCTTCACTGCATCCCTCGCCCCTCACACTGACGAATTAACACGGAAGTGGTGTCGCTATGAAATACTATTGGTTCTATGACATCACCTTCTAAATCGAGTAACGTTTCTATGGAAACGACAAGAGTTTCTTTTGGGAGGAGAGTATCTCCGTTCCGATTCACTATTCCTTCTTTACTGCATCCCTCGCTCCCTCCCATTGACGAATTAACACTTAAATTGAGTCGCTATGGAATACTATGTGTTCTATAACTCCTCCTTCTAAATCGAGGAACGTTTCTACGGAAACGACAATATTTTCTTTTGGGATGCGAGTATCCCCTTTCCGATGCACTATTCCATCTTTACTGCATCCCTCGCTCCTCACACTGATGAATTAACACGGAAGTTGTGTCGCTATGATATACTATTGGTTCTATGAGATCTCGTTCTAAATCGAGTAACGTTTCTATGGAAACGACAAGAGTTTCGTTTGGGAGGAGAGTATCTCCGTTCCGATTCACTATTCCTTCTTTACTGCATCCCTCGCTCCCTCCCATTGACGAATTAACACTGAAATTGAGTCGCTATGGAATACTATGTGTTCTATAACTTCTCCTTCTAAATCGAGGAACGTTTCTACGGAAACGACAATATTTTCTTTCGGGAGGCGAGTATCCCCTTTCCGATGCACTATTCCATCTTCACTGCATCCCTCGCCCCTCACACTGACGAATTAACACGGAAGTGGTGTCGCTATGAAATACTATTGGTTCTATGACATCACCTTCTAAATCGAGTAACGTTTCTATGGAAACGACAAGAGTTTCTTTTGGGAGGAGAGTATCTCCGTTCCGATTCACTATTCCTTCTTTACTGCATCCCTCGCTCCCTCCCATTGACGAATTAACACTTAAATTGAGTCGCTATGGAATACTATGTGTTCTATAACTCCTCCTTCTAAATCGAGGAACGTTTCTACGGAAACGACAATATTTTCTTTTGGGAGGCGAGTATCCCCTTTCCGATGCACTATTCCATCTTTACTGCATCCCTCGCCCCTCACACTGACGAATTAACACGGAAGTGGTGTCGCTATGAAATGCTATTGGTCATATGACATCTCCTTCTAAATCGAGTAACGTTTCTATGGAAACGACAAGAGTTCCTTTTGGGAGGAGAGTATCTCCGTTCCGATTCACTATTCCTTCTTTACTGCATCCCTCGCTTCCTCCCATTGACGAATTAACACTGAAATTGAGTCGCTATGGAATACTATGTGTTCTATAACTCCTCCTTCTAAATCGAGGAACGTTTCTACGGAAACGACAATATTTTCTTTTGGGAGGCGAGTATCCCCTTTCCGATGAACTATTCCATCTTTACTGCATCCCTCGCCCCTCACACTGACGAATTAACACGGAAGTGGTGTCGCTATGAAATACTATTGGTTCTATGACTTCTCCTTCTAAATCGAGTAACGTTTCTATGGAAACGACAAGAGTTTCTTTTGGGAGGAGAGTATCTCCGTTCCGATGCACTATTCCTTCTTTACTGCATCCCTCGCTCCCTCCCATTGACGAAATACACTGAAATTGTGTCGCTATGGAATACTATGTGTTCTATAACTTCTCCTTCTAGATCGAGGAACGTTTCTACGGAAACGACAATATTTTCTTTTGGGAGGCGAGTATCCCCTTTCCGATGCACTATTCCATCTTTACTGCATCCCTCGGCCCTCACACTGACGAATTAACACGGAAGTGGTGTCGCTATGAAATACTATTGGTTCTATGACATCTCCTTCTAAATCGAGTAAAGTTTCTATGGAAACGACAGTACTTTCTTTTGGGAGGAGAGTATCTCCGTTCCGATTCACTATTCCTTCTTTACTGCATCCCTCGCACCCTCACATTGACGAATTAACACTGAAATTGAGTCGCTATGGAATACTATGTGTTCTATAACTTCTCCTTCTAAATCGAGGAACGTTTCTACGGAAACGACAATATTTTCTTTTCGGAGGCGAGTATCCCCTTTCCGATGCACTATTCCATCTTTACTGCATCCCTCGCCCCTCACACTGACGAATTAACACGGAAGTGGTGTCGCTATGAAATACTATTGGTTCTATAACATCTCCTTCTAAATCGAGTAACGTTTCTATGGAAACGACAGTATTTTCTTTTGGGAGGAGAGTATCTCCGTTCCGATTCACTATTCCTTCTTTACTGCATCCCTCGCTCCCTCCCATTGACGAATTAACACTGAAACTGAGTCGCTATGGAATACTATGTGTTCTATAACTTCTCCTTCTAAATCGAGGAACGTTTCTACGGAAACGACAATATTTTCTTTTGGGAGGCGAGTATCCCCTTTCCGATGCACTATTCCATCTTTACTGCATCCCTCGCCCCTCACACTGACGAATTAACACGGATGTGGTGTCGCCATGAAATACTATTGGTTCTATGACATCTCCTTCTAAATCGAGTAACGTTTCTATGGAAACGACAGTAATTTCCTTTGGGAGGCGAGTATCTCCGTTCCGATTCACTATTCCTTCTTTACTGCATCCCTCGCTCCCTCACATTGACGAATTAACACTGAAATTGAATCGCTATGGAATACTATGTGTCCTATAACTTCTCCTTCTAAATCGAGGAACGTTTCTACGGAAACGACAAAATTTTCTTTTGGGAGGCGAGTATCCCCTTTACGATGCACTATTCCATCTTTACTGCATCTCTCGCCCCTCACACTGACGAATTAGCACGGAAGTGGTGTCGCTATGAAATACTATTGGTTCTATGACATCTCCTTCTAAATCGAGTAACGTTTCTATGAAAACGACAAGAGTTTCTTTTGGGAGGAGAGTATCTCCGTTCCGATTCACTATTCCTTCTTTACTTCATCCCTCGCTCCATCCCGTTGACGAATTAACACTGAAATTGAGTCGCTATGGAATACTATGTGTTCTATTACTTCTCCTTCTAAATCGAGGAACGTTTCTACGGAAACGACAATATTTTCTTTTGGGAGGCGAGTATCACCTTTCCGATGCACTATTCCATCTTTACTGCATCCCTCGCCCCACACACTGACGAATTAACACGGAAGTGGTGTCGCTATGAAATACTATTGATACTATGACATCTCCTTCTAAATCGAGTAACGTTTCTAAGGAAATGACAAGAGTTTCTTTTGGGAGGAGAGTATCTCCGTTCCGATTCACTATTCCTTCTTTACTGCATCCCTCGCTCCCTCCCATTGACGAATTAACACTGAAATTGAGTCGCTATGGAATACTATGTGTTCTATAACTTCCCCTTCTAAATCGAGGAACGTTTCTACGGAAACGAAAATATTTTCTTTCGGGATGCGAGTATCCCCTTTCCGATGCACTATTCCATCTTTACTGCATCCCTCGCCCCTCACACTGACGAATTAACACGGAAGTGGTGTCGCTATGAAATACTATTGGTTCTAAGACATCTCCTTCTAAATCGAGTAACGTTTCTATGGAAACGACAAGAGTTTCTTTTGGGAGAAGAGTATCTCCGTTCCGATTCACTATTCCTTCTTTGCTGCATCCCTCGCTCCCTCCCATTGACGAATTAACACTGAAATTGAGTCGCTATGGAATACTATGTGTTCTATAACTTCCCCTTCTAAATCGAGGAACGTTTCTACGGAAACGACAATACTTTCTTTTGGGAGGCGAGTATCCCCTTTCCGATGCACTATTCCATCTTTACTGCATCCCTCGCCCCTCACACTGACGAATTAACACGAAAGTGGTGTCGCTATGAAATACTATTGGTTCTAAGACATCTCCTTCTAAATCGAGTAACGTTTCTATGGAAACGACAAGAGTTTCTTTTGGGAGGAGAGTATCTCCGTTCCGATTCACTATTCCTTCTTTACTGCATCCCTCGCTCCCTCCCATTGACGAATTAACACTGAAATTGAGTCGCTATGGATGCTATGTGTTCTATAACTTCTCCTTCTAAATCGAGGAACGTTTCTACGGAAACGACAATATTTTCTTTTGGGATGCGAGTATTCCCTTTCCGATGCACTATTCCATCTTTACTGCATCCCTCGCCCCTCACACTGACGAATTAACACGGAAGTGGTGTCGCTATGATATACTATTGGTTCTATGAGATCTCGTTCTAAATCGAGTAACGTTTCTATGGAAACGACAAGAGTTTCTTTTGGGAGGAGAGTATCTCCGTTCCGATTCACTATTCCTTCTTTACTGCATCCCTCGCTCCCTCCCATTGACGAATTAGCACTGAAATTGAGTCGCTATGGAATACTATGTGTTCTATAACTTCTCCTTCTAAATCGAGGAACGTTTCTACGGAAGCGACAATATTTTCTTTTGGGAGGCGAGTATCCCCTTTCCGATGCACTATTCCATCTTTACTGCATCCCTCGCCCCTCACACTGACGAATTAACACGGAAGTGGTGTCGCTATGAAATACTATTGGTTCTATGACTTCTCCTTCTAAATCGAGTAACGTTTCTATGGACACGACAAGAGTTTCTTTTGGGAGGAGAGTATCTCCGTTCCGGTTCACTATTCCTTCTTTATTGCATCCCTCGCTCCCTCCCTTTGACGAATTAACACTAAAATTGAGTCGCTATGGAATACTATGTGTTCTATAACTTCTCCTTCTAAATCGAGGAACGTTTCTACGGAAACGACAATATTTTCTTTTGGGAGGCGAGTATCCCCTTTCCGATGCACTATTCCATCTTTACTGCATCCCTCGCCCCTCACACTGACGAATTAACACGGAAGTGGTGTCGCTATGAAATACTATTGGTTCTATGACATCTCCTTCTAAATCGAGTAACGTTTCTATGGAAACGACTAGAGTTTCTTTTGGGAGGAGAGTATCTCCGTTCCGATTCACTATTCCTTCTTTACTGCATCCCTCGCTCCCTCCCATTGACGAATTAACACTGAAATTGAGTCGCTATGGAATACTATGTGTTCTATAACTTCTCCTTCTAAATCGAGGAACGTTTCTACGGAAACGACAATATTTTCTTTTGGGAGGCGAGTATCCCCTTTCCGATGCACTATTCCATCTTTACTGCATCCCTCGCCCCTCACACTGACGAATTAACACGGAAGTGGTGTCGCTATGAAATACTATTGGTTCTATGACATCTCCTTCTAAATCGAGTAACGTTTCTATGGAAACGACAGTAATTTCTTTTGGGAGGCGAGTATCTCCGTTCCGATTCACTATTCCTTCTTTACTGCATCCCTCGCTCCCTCACATTGACGAATTAACACTGAAATTGAATCGCTATGGAATACCATGTGTCCTATAACTTCTCCTTCTAAATCGAGGAACGTTTCTACGGAAACGACAATATTTTCTTTTGGGAGGCGAGTATCCCCTTTCCGATGCACTATTCCGTCTTTACTGCATCCCTCGCCCCTCACACTGACGAATTAACACGGAAGTGGTGTCGCTATGAAATACTATTGGTTCTATAACATTTCCTTCTAAATCGAGTAACGTTTCTATGGAAACGACAGTATTTTCTTTTGGGAGGAGAGTATCTCCGTTCCGATTCACTATTCCTTCTTTACTGCATCCCTCGCTCCCTCCCATTGACGAATTAACACTGAAATTGAGTCGCTATGGAATACTATGTGTTCTATAACTTCTCCTTCTAAATCGAGGAACGTTTCTACGGAAACGACAATATTTTCTTTTGGGATGCGAGTATCCGCTTTCCGATGCACTATTCCATCTTTACTGCATCCCTCGCCCCTCACACTGACGAATTAACACGGAAGTGGTGTCGCTATGAAATACTATTGGTTCTAAGACATCTCCTTCTAAATCGAGTAACGTTTCTATGGAAACGACAAGAGTTTCTTTTGGGAGGAGAGTATCTCCGTTCCGATTCACTATTCCTTCTTTACTGCATCCCTCGCTCCCTCCCATTGACGAATTAACACTGAAATTGAGTCGCTATGGAATATAATGTGTTCTATAACTTCCCCTTCTAAATCGAGGAACGTTTCTACGGAAACGACAATATTTTCTTTTGGGAGGCGAGTATCCCCTTTCCGATGCACTATTCCATCTTTACTGCATCCCTCGCCCCTCACACTGATGAATTAACACGGAAGTGGTGTCGCTATGAAATACTATTGGTTCTAAGACATCTCCTTGTAAATCGAGCAACGTTTCTATGGAAACGACAGGAGTTTCTTTTGGGAGGAGAGTATCTCCGTTCCGATTCACTATTCCTTCTTTACTGCATCCCTCGCTCCCTGCCATTGACGAATTAACACTGAAATTGAGTCGCTATGGAATACTATGTGTTCTATAACTTCTCCTTCTAAATCGAGGAACGTTTCTACGGAAACGACAATATTTTCTTTTGGGAGGCGAGTATCCCCTTTCCGATGCACTATTCCATCTTTACTGCATCCCTCGCCCCTCACACTGACGAATTAGCACGGAAGTGGTGTCGCTATGAAATACTATTGGTTCTATGACATCTCCTTCTAAATCGAGTAACGTTTCTATGAAAACGACAAGAGTTTCTTTTGGGAGGAGAGTATCTCCGTTCCGATTCACTATTCCTTCTTTACTTCATCCCTCGCTCCATCCCGTTGACGAATTAACACTGAAATTGAGTCGCTATGGAATACTATGTGTTCTATTACTTCTCCTTCTAAATCGAGGAACGTTTCTACGGAAACGACAATATTTTCTTTTGGGAGGCGAGTATCCCCTTTCCGATGCACTATTCCATCTTTACTGCATCCCTCGCCCCTCACACTGACGAATTAACACGGAAGTGGTGTCGCTATGAAATACTATTGGTACTATGACATCTCCTTCTAAATCGAGTAACGTTTCTAAGGAAATGACAAGAGTTTCTTTTGGGAGGAGAGTATCTCCGTTCCGATTCACTATTCCTTCTTTACTGCATCCCTCGCTCCCTCCCATTGACGAATTAACACTGAAATTGAGTCGCTATGGAATACTATGTGTTCTATAACTTCCCCTTCTAAATCGAGGAACGTTTCTACGGAAACGAAAATATTTTCTTTTGGGATGCGAGTATCCCCTTTCCGATGCACTATTCCATCTTTACTGCATCCCTCGCCCCTCACACTGACGAATTAACACGGAAGTGGTGTCGCTATGAAATACTATTGGTTCTAAGACATCTCCTTCTAAATCGAGTAACGTTTCTATGGAAACGACAAGAGTTTCTTTTGGGAGAAGAGTATCTCCGTTCCGATTCACTATTCCTTCTTTACTGCATCCCTCGCTCCCTCCCATTGACGAATTAACACTGAAATTGAGTCGCTATGGAATACTATGTGTTCTATAACTTCCCCTTCTAAATCGAGGAACGTTTCTACGGAAACGACAATACTTTCTTTTGGGAGGCGAGTATCCCCTTTCCGATGCACTATTCCATCTTTACTGCATCCCTCGCCCCTCACACTGACGAATTAACACGAAAGTGGTGTCGCTATGAAATACTATTGGTTCTAAGACATCTCCTTCTAAATCGAGTAACGTTTCTATGGAAACGACAAGAGTTTCTTTTGGGAGGAGAGTATCTCCGTTCCGATTCACTATTCCTTCTTTACTGCATCCCTCGCTCCCTCCCATTGACGAATTAACACTGAAATTGAGTCGCTATGGAATGCTATGTGTTCTATAACTTCTCCTTCTAAATCGAGGAACGTTTCTACGGAAACGACAATATTTTCTTTTGGGATGCGAGTATTCCCTTTCCGATGCACTATTCCATCTTTACTGCATCCCTCGCCCCTCACACTGACGAATTAACACGGAAGTGGTGTCGCTATGATATACTATTGGTTCTATGAGATCTCGTTCTAAATCGAGTAACGTTTCTATGGAAACGACAAGAGTTTCTTTTGGGAGGAGAGTATCTCCGTTCCGATTCACTATTCCTTCTTTACTGCATCCCTCGCTCCCTCCCATTGACGAATTAGCACTGAAATTGAGTCGCTATGGAATACTATGTGTTCTATAACTTCTCCTTCTAAATCGAGGAACGTTTCTACGGAAGCGACAATATTTTTTTTTGGGAGGCGAGTATCCCCTTTCCGATGCACTATTCCATCTTCACTGCATCCCTCGCCCCTCACACTGACGAATTAACACGGAAGTGGTGTCGCTATGAAACACTATTGGTTCTATGACATCTCCTTCTAAATCGAGTAACGTTTCTATGGAAACGACAGTAATTTCTTTTGGGAGGCGAGTATCTCCGTTCCGATTCACTATTCCTTCTTTACTGCATCCCTCGCTCCCTCTCACTGACGAATTAACACTGAAATTGAGTCGCTATGGAATACTATGTGTTCTATGACTTCTCCTTCTAAATCGAGGGACGTTTCTACGTAAACGACAATATTTTCTTTTGGGAGGCGAGTATCCCCTTTCCGATGCACTATTCCATCTTTACTGCATCCCTCGCCCCTCACACTGACGAATTAACACGGAAGTGGTGTCGCTATGAAATACTATTGGTTCTATGACTTCTCCTTCTAAATCGAGTAACGTTTCTATGGACACGACAAGAGTTTCTTTTGGGAGGAGAGTATCTCCGTTCCGGTTCACTATTCCTTCTTTATTGCATCCCTCGCTCCCTCCCTTTGACGAATTAACACTCAAATTGAGTCGCTATGGAATACTATGTGTTCTATAACTTCTCCTTCTAAATCGAGGAACGTTTCTACGGAAACGACAATATTTTCTTTTGGGAGGCGAGTGTCCCCTTTCCGATGCACTATTCCATCTTTACTGCATCCCTCGCCCCTCACACTGACGAATTAACACGGAAGTGGTGTCGCTATGAAATACTATTGGTTCTATGACATCTCCTTCTAAATCGAGTAACGTTTCTATGGAAACGACAAGAGTTTCTTTTGGGAGGAGAGTATCTCCGTTCCGATTCACTATTCCTTCTTTACTGCATCCCTCGCTCCCTCCCATTGACGAATTAACACTGAAATTGAGTCGCTATGGAATACTATGTGTTCTATAACTTCTCCTTCTAAATCGAGGAACGTTTCTACGGAAACGACAATATTTTCTTTTGGGAGGCGAGTATCCCCTTTCCGATGCACTATTCCATCTTTACTGCATCCCTCGCCCCTCACACTGACGAATTAACACGGAAGTGGTGTCGCTATGAAATACTATTGGTTCTATGACATCTCCTTCTAAATCGAGTAACGTTTCTATGGAAACGACAGTAATTTCTTTTGGGAGGCGAGTATCTCCGTTCCGATTCACTATTCCTTCTTTACTGCATCCCTCGCTCCCTCACATTGACGAATTAACACTGAAATTGAATCGCTATGGAATACTATGTGTCCTATAACTTCTCCTTCTAAATCGAGGAGCGTTTCTACGGAAACGACAATATTTTCTTTTGGGAGGCGAGTATCCCCTTTCCGATGCACTATTCCATCTTTACTGCATCCCTCGCCCCTCACACTGACGAATTAACACGGAAGTGGTGTCGCTATGAAATACTATTGGTTCTATAACATTTCCTTCTAAATCGAGTAACGTTTCTATGTAAACGACAGTATTTTCTTTTGGGAGGAGAGTATCTCCGTTCCGATTCACTATTCCTTCTTTACTGCATCCCTCGCTCCCTCCCATTGACGAATTAACACTGAAATTGAGTCGCTATGGAATATAATGTGTTCTATAACTTCCCCTTCTAAATCGAGGAACGTTTCTACGGAAACGACAATATTTTCTTTTGGGAGGCGAGTATCCCCTTTCCGATGCACTATTCCATCTTTACTGCATCCCTCGCCCCTCACACTGACGAATTAACACGGAAGTGGTGTCGCTATGAAATACTATTGGTTCTAAGACATCTCCTTGTAAATCGAGCAACGTTTCTATGGAAACGACAGGAGTTTCTTTTGGGAGGAGAGTATCTCCGTTCCGATTCACTATTCCTTCTTTACTGCATCCCTCGCTCCCTGCCATTGACGAATTAACACTGAAATTGAGTCGCTATGGAATACTATGTGTTCTATAACATCTCCTTCTAAATCGAGGAACGTTTCTACGGAAACGACAATACTTTCTTTTGGGAGGCGAGTATCCCCTTTCCGATGCACTATTCCATCTTTGCTGCATCCCTCGCCCCTCACACTGACGAATTAACACGGAAGTGGTGTCGCTATGAAATACTATTGGTTCTATGACATCTCCTTCTAAATCGAGTAACGTTTCTATGGAAACGACAGTAATTTCTTTTGGGAGGCGAGTATCTCCGTTCCGATTCACTATTCCTTCTTTACTGCATCCCTCGCTCCCTCACATTGACGAATTAACACTGAAATTGTATCGCTATGGAATACTATGTTTCCTATAACTTCTCCTTCTAAATCGAGGAACGTTTCTACGGAAACGACAATATTTTCTTTTGGGAGGCGAGAGTCCCCTTTCCGATGCACTATTCCATCTTTACTGCATCCCTCGCCCCTCACACTGACGAATTAACACGGAAGTGGTGTCGCTATGAAATACTATTGGTTCTATAACATTTCCTTCTAAATCGAGTAACGATTCTATGGAAACGACAGTATTTTCTTTTGGGAGGAGAGTATCTCCGTTCCGATTCACTATTCCTTCTTTACTGCATCCCTCGCTCCCTCCCATTGACGAATTAACACTGAAATTGAGTCGCTATGGAATACTATGTGTTCTATAACTTCTCCTTCTAAATCGAGGAACGTTTCTACGGAAACGACAATATTTTCTTTTGGGAGGCGAGTATCCCCTTTCCGATGTACTATTCCATCTTTACTGCATCCCTCGCCCCTCACACTGACGAATTAACACGGAAGTGGTGTCGCTATGAAATACTATTGGTTCTATGACATCTCCTTCTAAATCGAGTAACGTTTCTATGAAAACGACAAGAGTTTCTTTTGGGAGGAGAGTATCTCCGTTCCGATTCACTATTCCTTCTTTACTTCATCCCTCGCTCCATCCCGTTGACGAATTAACACTGAAATTGAGTCGCTATGGAATACTATGTGTTCTATAACTTCTCCTTCTAAATCGAGGAACGTTTCTACGGAAACGACAATATTTTCTTTTGGGAGGCGAGTATCCCCTTTCCGATGCACTATTCCATCTTTACTGCATCCCTCGCCCCTCACACTGACGAATTAACACGGAAGTGGTGTCGCTATGAAATACTATTGGTACTATGACATCTCCTTCTAAACCGAGTAACGTTTCTAAGGAAATGGCAAGAGTTTCTTTTGGGAGGAGAGTATCTCCGTTCCGATTCACTATTCCTTCTTTACTGCATCCCTCGCTCCCTCCCATTGACGAATTAACACTGAAATTGAGTCGCTATGGAATACTATGTGTTCTATAACTTCCCCTTCTAAATCGAGGAACGTTTCTACGGAAACGACAATATTTTCTTTTGGGATCCGAGTATCCCCTTTCCGATGCACTATTCCATCTTTACTGCATCCCTCGCCCCTCACACTGACGAATTAACACGGAAGTGGTGTCGCTATTAAATACTATTGGTTCTAAGACATCTCCTTCTAAATCGAGTAACGTTTCTATGGAAACGACAAGAGTTTCTTTTGGGAGAAGAGTATCTCCGTTCCGATTCACTATTCCTTCTTTACTGCATCCCTCGCTCCCTCCCATTGACGAATTAGCACTGAAATTGAGTCGCTATGGAATACTATGTGTTCTATAACTTCCCCTTCTAAATCGAGGAACGTTTCTACGGAAACGACAATACTTTCTTTTGGGAGGCGAGTATCCCCTTTCCGATGCACTATTCCATCTTTACTGCATCCCTCGCCCCTCACACTGACGAATTAACACGAAAGTGGTGTCGCTATGAAATACTATTGGTTCTAAGACATCTCCTTCTAAATCGAGTAACGTCTCTATGGAAACGACAAGAGTTTCTTTTGGGAGGAGAGTATCTCCGTTCCGATTCACTATTCCTTCTTTACTGCATCCCTCGCTCCCTCCCATTGACGAATTAACACTGAAATTGAGTCGCTATGGAATGCTATGTGTTCTATAACTTCTCCTTCTAAATCGAGGAACGTTTCTACGGAAACGACAATATTTTCTTTTGGGATGCGAGTATTCCCTTTCCGATGCACTATTCCATCTTTACTGCATCCCTCGCCCCTCACACTGACGAATTAACACGGAAGTGGTGTCGCTATGATATACTATTGGTTCTATGAGATCTCGTTCTAAATCGAGTAACGTTTCTATGGAAACGACAAGAGTTTCTTTTGGGAGGAGAGTATCTCCGTTCCGATTCACTATTCCTTCTTTACTGCATCCCTCGCTCCCTCCCATTGACGAATTAACACTGAAATTGAGTCGCTATGGAATACTATGTGTTCTATAACTTCTCCTTCTAAATCGAGGAACGTTTCTACGGAAGCGACAATATTTTCTTTTGGGAGGCGAGTATCCCCTTTCCGATACACTATTCCATCTTCACTGCATCCCTCGCCCCTCACACTGACGAATTAACACGGAAGTGGTGTCGCTGTGAAACACTATTGGTTCCATGACATCTCCTTCTAAATCGAGTAACGTTTCTATGGAAACGACAGTAATTTCTTTTGGGAGGCGAGTATCTCCGTTCCGATTCACTATTCCTTCTTTACTGCATCCCTCGCTCCCTCTCACTGACGAATTAACACTGAAATTGAGTCGCTATGGAATACTATGTGTTCTATGACTTCTCCTTCTAAATCGAGGGACGTTTCTACGTAAACGACAATATTTTCTTTTGGGAGGCGAGTATCCCCTTTCCGATGCACTATTCCATCTTTACTGCATCCCTCGCCCCTCACACTGACGAATTAACACGGAAGTGGTGTCGCTATGAAATACTATTGGTTCTATGACTTCTCCTTCTAAATCGAGTAACGTTTCTATGGACACGACAAGAGTTTCTTTTGGGAGGAGAGTATCTCCGTTCCGGTTCACTATTCCTTCTTTAATGCATCCCTCGCTCCCTCCCTTTGACGAATTAACACTCAAATTGAGTCGCTATGGAATACTATGTGTTCTATAACTTCTCCTTCTAAATCGAGGAACGTTTCTACGGAAACGACAATATCGTCTTTTGGGAGGCGAGTATCCCCTTTCCGATGCACTATTCCATCTTTACTGCATCCCTCGCCCCTCACACTGACGAATTAACACGGAAGTGGTGTCGCTATGAAATACTATTGGTTCTATGACATCTCCTTCTAAATCGAGTAACGTTTCTATGGAAACGACAAGAGTTTCTTTTGGGAGGAGAGTATCTCCGTTCCGATTCACTATTCCTTCTTTACTGCATCCCTCGCTCCCTCCCATTGACGAATTAACACTGAAATTGAGTTGCTATGGAATACTATGTGTTCTATAACTTCTCCTTGTAAATCGAGGAACGTTTCTACGGAAACGACAATATTTTCTTTTGGGAGGCGAGTATCCCCTTTCCGATGCACTATTCCATCTTTACTGCATCCCTCGCACCTCACACTGACGAATTAACACGGAAGTGGTGTCGCTATGAAATACTATTGGTTCTATGACATCTCCTTCTAAATCGAGTAACGTTTCTATGGAAACGACAAGAGTTTCTTTTGGGAGGAGAGTATCCCCGTTCCGATTCACTATTCCTTCTTTACTGCATCCCTCGCTCCCTCCCATTGACGAATTAACACTGAAATTGAGTCGCTATGGAATACTATGTGTTCTATAACTTGTCCTTCTAAATCGAGCAACGTTTCTACGGAAACGACAATATTTTCTTTTGGGAGGCGAGTATCCCCTTTCCGATGCACTATTCCATCTTTACTGCATCCCTCGCCCCTCACACTGACGAATTAACACGGAAGTGGTGTCGCTATGAAATACTATTGGTTCTAAGACATCTCGTTCTAAATCGAGTAACGTTTCTATGGAAACGACAAGAGTTTCTTTTGGGAGGAGAGTATCTCCGTTCCGATTCACTATTCCTTCTTTACTGCATCCCTCGCTCCCTCCCATTGACGAATTAACACTGAAATTGAGTCGCTATGGAATACTATGTGTTCTATAACTTCTCCTTCTAAATCGAGGAACGTTTCTACGGAAACGACAATATTTTCTTTTGGGATGCGAGTATCCCCTTTCCGATGCACTATTCCATCTTTACTGCATCCCTCGCTCCTCACACTGATGAATTAACACGGAAGTGGTGTCGCTATGATATACTATTGGTTCTATGAGATCTCGTTCTAAATCGAGTAACGTTTCTATGGAAACGACAAGAGTTTCGTTTGGGAGGAGAGTATCTCCGTTCCGATTCACTATTCCTTCTTTACTGCATCCCTCGCTCCCTCCCATTGACGAATTAACACTGAAATTGAGTCGCTATGGAATACTATGTTTTCTATAACTTCTCCTTCTAAATCGAGGAACGTTTCTACGGAAACGACAATATTTTCTTTTGGGAGGCGAGTATCCCCTTTCCGATGCACTATTCCATCTTCACTGCATCCCTCGCCCCTCACACTGACGAATTAACACGGAAGTGGTGTCGCTATGAAATACTATTGGTTCTATGACATCTCCTTCTAAATCGAGTAACGTTTCTATGGAAACGACAAGAGTTTCTTTTGGGAGGAGAGTATCTCCGTTCCGATTCACTATTCCTTCTTTACTGCATCCCTCGCTCCCTCCCATTGACGAATTAACACTGAAATTGAGTCGCTATGGAATACTATGTGTTCTATAACTCCTCCTTCTAAATCGAGGAACGTTTCTACGGAAACGACAATATTTTCTTTTGGGAGGCGAGTATCCCCTTTCCGATGCACTATTCCATCTTTACTGCATCCCTCGCCCCTCACACTGACGAATTAACACGGAAGTGGTGTCGCTATGAAATACTATTGGTTCTATGACATCTCCTTCTAAATCGAGTAACGTTTCTATGGAAACGACAAGAGTTTCTTTTGGGAGGAGAGTATCTCCGTTCCGATTCACTATTCATCCTTTACTGCATCCCTCGCTCCCTCCCATTGACGAATTAACACTGAAATTGAGTCGCTATGGAATACTATGTGTTCTATAACTTCTCCTTCTAAATCGAGGAACGTTTCTACGGAAACGACAATATTTTCTTTTGGGAGGCGAGTATCCCCTTTCCGATGCACTATTCCATCTTTACTGCATCCCTCGCCCCTCACACTGACGAATTAACACGGAAGTGGTGTCGCTATGAAATACTATTGGTTCTATGACATCTCCTTCTAAATCGAGTAACGTTTCTATGGAAACGACAAGAGTTTCTTTTGGGAGGAGAGTATCCCCGTTCCGATTCACTATTCCTTCTTTACTGCATCCCTCGCTCCCTCCCATTGACGAATTAACACTGAAATTGAGTCGCTATGGAATACTATGTGTTCTATAACTTGTCCTTCTAAATCGAGCAACGTTTCTACGGAAACGACAATATTTTCTTTTGGGAGGCGAGTATCCCCTTTCCGATGCACTATTCCATCTTTACTGCATCCCTCGCCCCTCACACTGACGAATTAACACGGAAGTGGTGTCGCTATGAAATACTATTGGTTCTAAGACATCTCGTTCTAAATCGAGTAACGTTTCTATGGAAACGACAAGAGTTTCTTTTGGGAGGAGAGTATCTCCGTTCCGATTCACTATTCCTTCTTTACTGCATCCCTCGCTCCCTCCCATTGACGAATTAACACTGAAATTGAGTCGCTATGGAATACTATGTGTTCTATAACTTCTCCTTCTAAATCGAGGAACGTTTCTACGGAAACGACAATATTTTCTTTTGGGATGCGAGTATCCCCTTTCCGATGCACTATTCCATCTTTACTGCATCCCTCGCTCCTCACACTGATGAATTAACACGGAAGTGGTGTCGCTATGATATACTATTGGTTCTATGAGATCTCGTTCTAAATCGAGTAACGTTTCTATGGAAACGACAAGAGTTTCGTTTGGGAGGAGAGTATCTCCGTTCCGATTCACTATTCCTTCTTTACTGCATCCCTCGCTCCCTCCCATTGACGAATTAACACTGAAATTGAGTCGCTATGGAATACTATGTTTTCTATAACTTCTCCTTCTAAATCGAGGAACGTTTCTACGGATACGACAATATTTTCTTTTGGGAGGCGAGTATCCCCTTTCCGATGCACTATTCCATCTTCACTGCATTACTCGCCCCTCACACTGACGAATTAACACGGAAGTGGTGTCGCTATGAAATACTATTGGTTCTATGACATCTCCTTCTAAATCGAGTAACGTTTCTATGGAAACGACAAGAGTTTCTTTTGGGAGGAGAGTATCTCCGTTCCGATTCACTATTCCTTCTTTACTGCATCCCTCGCTCCCTCCCATTGACGAATTAACACTGAAATTGAGTCGCTATGGAATACTATGTGTTCTATAACTCCTCCTTCTAAATCGAGGAACGTTTCTACGGAAACGACAATATTTTCTTTTGGGAGGCGAGTATCCCCTTTCCGATGCACTATTCCATCTTTACTGCATCCCTCGCCCCTCACACTGACGAATTAACACGGAAGTGGTGTCGCTATGAAATGCTATTGGTCCTATGACATCTCCTTCTAAATCGAGTAACGTTTCTATGGAAACGACAAGAGTTCCTTTTGGGATGAGAGTATCTCCGTTCCGATTCACTATTCCTTCTTTACTGCATCCCTCGCTTCCTCCCACTGACGAATTAACACTGAAATTGAGTCGCTATGGAATACTATGTGTTCTATAACTCCTCCTTCTAAATCGAGGAACGTTTCTACGGAAACGACAATATTTTCTTTTGGGAGGCGAGTATCCCCTTTCCGATGAGCTATTCCATCTTTACTGCATCCCTCGCCCCTCACACTGACGAATTAACACGGAAGTGGTGTCGCTATGAAATACTATTGGTTCTATGACTTCTCCTTCTAAATCGAGTAACGTTTCTATGGAAACGAAAAGAGTTTCTTTTGGGAGGAGAGTATCTCCGTTCCGATGCACTATTCCTTCTTTACTGCATCCCTCGCTCCCTCCCATTGACGAATTACACTGAAATTGAGTCGCTATGGAATACTATGTGTTCTATAACTTCTCCTTCTAAATCGAGGAACGTTTCTACGGAAACGACAATATTTTCTTTTGGGAGGCGAGTATCCCCTTTCCGATGCACTATTCCATCTTTACTGCATCCCTCGCCCCTCACACTGACGAATTAACACGGAAGTGGTGTCGCTATGAAATACTATTGGTTCTATGACATCTCCTTCTAAATCGAGTAAAGTTTCTATGGAAACGACAGTACTTTCTTTTGGGAGGAGAGTATCTCCGTTCCGATTCACTATTCCTTCTTTACTGCATCCCTCGCACCCTCACATTGACGAATTAACACTGAAATTGAGTCGCTATGGAATACTATGTGTTCTATAACTTCTCCTTCTAAATCGAGGAACGTTTCTACGGAAACGACAATATTTTCTTTTGGGAGGCGAGTATGCCCTTTCCGATGCACTATTCCATCTTTACTGCATCCCTCGCCCCTCACACTGACGAATTAACACGGAAGTGGTGTCGCTATGAAATACTATTGGTTCTATGACATCTCGTTCTAAATCGAGTAACGTGTTTATGGAAACGACAGTATTTTCTTTTGGAAGGCGAGTATCTTCGTTCCGATTCACTATTCCTTCTTTACTGCATCCCTCGCTCCCTCACATTGAGGAATTAACACTGAAATTGAGTCGCTATGGAATACTATGTGTTGTATAACTCCTCCTTCGAAATCGAGGAACGCTTCTACGGAAACGACAATATTTTCTTTTGGGAGGTGAGTATCCCCTTTCCGATGAACTATTCCATCTTTACTGCATCCCTCGCCCCTCACACTGACGAATTAACACGGAAGTGGTGTCGCTATGAAATACTATTGGTACCATGACATCTCCTCCAAAATCGAGTAACGTTTCTATGGAAACGACAAGAGTTTCTTTTGGGAGGAGAGTATCTCCGTTCCGATTCACTATTCCTTCTTTACTGCATCCCTCGCTCCCTCCCATTGACGAATTAACACTGAAATTGAGTCGCTATGGAAAACTATGTGTTCTATAACTTCCCCTTCTAAATCGAGGAACGTTTCTACGGAAACGACAATATTTTCTTTTGGGAGGCGAGTATCCCCTTTCCGATGCACTATTGCATCTTTACTGCATCCCTCGCCCCTCACACTGACGAATTAACACGGAAGTGGTGTCGCTATGAAATACTATTGGTTCTATGAGATCTCCTTCTAAATCGAGTAACGTTTCTATGAAAACGACAAGAGTTTCTTTTGGGAGGAGAGTATCTCCGTTCCGATTCACTATTCCTTCTTTACTGCATCCCTCGCTCCCTCACATTGACGAATTAACACTGAAATTGAATCGCTATGGAATACTATGTGTCCTATAACTTCTCCTTCTAAATCGAGGAACGTTTCTACGGAAACGACAATATTTTCTTTTGGGAGGCGAGTATCCCCTTTCCGATGCACTATTCCATCTTTACTGCATCCCTCGCCCCTCACACTGACGAATTAACACGGAAGTGGTGTCGCTATGAAATACTATTGGTTCTATAACATTTCCTTCCAAATCGAGTAACGTTTCTATGGAAACGACAGTATTTTCTTTTGGGAGGAGAGTATCTCCTTTCCGATTCACTATTCCTTCTTTACTGCATCCCTCGCTCCCTCCCATTGACGAATTAACACTGAAATTGAGTCGCTATGGAATACTATGTGTTCTATAACTTCTCCTTCTAAATCGAGGAACGTTTCTACGGAAACGACAATATTTTCTTTTGGAAGGCGAGTATCCCCTTTCCGATGCACTATTCCATCTTTACTGCATCCCTCGCCCCTCACACTGACGAATTAACACGGAAGTGGTGTCGCTATGAAATACTATTGGTTCTATGACATCTCCTTCTAAATCGAGTAACGTTTCTATGGAAACGACAGTAATATCTTTTGGGAGGCGAGTATCTCCGTTCCGATTCACTATTCCTTCTTTACTGCATCCCTCGCTCCCTCACATTGACGAATTAACACTGAAATTGAATCGCTATGGAATACTATGTGTCCTATAACTTCTCCTTCAAAATCGAGGAACGTTTCTACGGAAACGACAATATTTTCTTTTGGGAGGCGAGTATCCCCTTTCCGATGCACTATTCCATCTTTACTGCATCCCTCGCCCCTCACACTGCCGAATTAACACGGAAGTGGTGTCGCTATGAAATACTATTGGTTCTATAACATTTCCTTCTAAATCGAGTAACGTTTCTATGGAAACGACAGTATTTTCTTTTGGGAGGAGAGTATCTCCGTTCCGATTCACTATTCCTTCTTTACTGCATCCCTCGCTCCCTCCCATTGACGAATTAACACTGAAATTGAGTCGCTATGGAATACTATGTGTTCTATAACTTCTCCTTCTAAATCGAGGAACGTTTCTACGGAAACGACAATATTTTCTTTTGGGATGCGAGTATCCCCTTTCCGATGCACTATTCCATCTTTACTGCATCCCTCGCCCCTCACACTGACGAATTAACACGGAAGTGGTGTCGCTATGAAATACTATTGGTTCTAAGACATCTCCTTCTAAATCGAGTAACGTTTCTATGGAAACGACAAGAGTTTCTTTTGGGAGGAGAGTATCTCCGTTCCGATTCACTATTCCTTCTTTACCTCATCCCTCGCTCCCTCCCATTGACGAATTAACACTGAAATTGAGTCGCTATGGAATATAATGTGTTCTATAACTTCCCCTTCTAAATCGAGGAACGTTTCTACGGAAACGACAATATTTTCTTTTGGGAGGCGAGTATCCCCTTTCCGATGCACTATTCCATCTTTACTGCATCCCTCGCCCCTCACACTGACGAATTAACACGGAAGTGGTGTCCCTATGAAATACTATTGGTTCTAAGAGATCTCCTTCTAAATCGAGTAACGTTTCTATGGAAACGACAAGAGTTTCTTTTGGGAGGAGAGTATCTCCGTTCCGATTCACTATTCCTTCTTTACTGCATCCCTCGCTCCCTCCCATTGACGAATTAACACTGAAATTGAGTCGCTATGGAATACTATGTGTTCTATAACTTCTCCTTCTAAATCGAGGAACGTTTCTACGGAAACGACAATATTTTCTTTTGGGAGGCGTGTATACCCTTTCCGATGCACTATTCCATCTTTGCTGCATCCCTCGCCCCTCACACTGACGAATTAACACGGAAGTGGTGTCGCTATGAAATACTATTGGTTCTATGACATCTCCTTCTAAATCGAGTAACGTTTCTATGGAAACGACAGTAATTTCTTTTGGGAGGCGAGTATCTCCGTTCCGATTCACTATTCCTTCTTTACTGCATCCCTCGCTCCCTCACATTGACGAATTAACACTGAAATTGAATCGCTATGGAATACTATGTTTCCCATAACTTCTCCTTCTAAATCGAGGAACGTTTCTACGGAAACGACAATATTTTCTTTTGGGAGGCGAGTATCCCCTTTCCGATGCACTATTCCATCTTTACTGCATCCCTCGCCCCTCACACTGACGAATTAACACGGAAGTGGTGTCGCTATGAAATACTATTGGTTCTATAACATTTCCTTCTAAATCGAGTAACGTTTCTATGGAAACGACAGTATTTTCTTTTGGGATGCGAGTATCCCCTTTCCGATGCACTATTCCATCTTTACTGCATCCCTCGCCCCTCACACTGACGAATTAACACGGAAGTGGTGTCGCTATGATATACTATTGGTTCTATGAGATCTCGTTCTAAATCGAGTAACGTTTCTATGGAAACGACAAGAGTTTCTTTTGGGAGGAGAGTATCTCCGTTTCGATTCCCTATTCCTTCTTTACTGCATCCCTCGCTCCCTCCCATTGACGAATTAACACTGAAATTGAGTCGCTATGGAATACTATGTGTTCTATAACTCCTCCTTCTAAATCGAGGAACGTTTCTACGGAAACGACAATATTTTCTTTTGGGAGGCGAGTATCCCCTTTCCGATGCACTATTCCATCTTTACTGCATCCCTCGCCCCTCACACTGACGAATTAACACGGAAGTGGTGTCGCTATGAAATGCTATTGGTCCTATGACATCTCCTTCTAAATCGAGTAACGTTTCTATGGAAACGACAAGAGTTCCTTTTGGGAGGAGAGTATCTCCGTTCCGATTCACTATTCCTTCTTTACTGCATCCCTCGCTTCCTCCCACTGACGAATTAACACTGAAATTGAGTCGCTATGGAATACTATGTGTTCTATAACTCCTCCTTCTAAATCGAGGAACGTTTCTACGGAAACGACAATATTTTCTTTTGGGAGGCGAGTATCCCCTTTCCGATGAGCTATTCCATCTTTACTGCATCCCTCGCCCCTCACACTGACGAATTAACACGGAAGTGGTGTCGCTATGAAATACTATTGGTTCTATGACTTCTCCTTCTAAATCGAGTAACGTTTCTATGGAAACGAAAAGAGTTTCTTTTGGGAGGAGAGTATCTCCGTTCCGATGCACTATTCCTTCTTTACTGCATCCCTCGCTCCCTCCCATTGACGAATTACACTGAAATTGAGTCGCTATGGAATACTATGTGTTCTATAACTTCTCCTTCTAAATCGAGGAACGTTTCTACGGAAACGACAATATTTTCTTTTGGGAGGCGAGTATCCCCTTTCCGATGCACTATTCCATCTTTACTGCATCCCTCGCCCCTCACACTGACGAATTAACACGGAAGTGGTGTCGCTATGAAATACTATTGGTTCTATGACATCTCCTTCTAAATCGAGTAAAGTTTCTATGGAAACGACAGTACTTTCTTTTGGGAGGAGAGTATCTCCGTTCCGATTCACTATTCCTTCTTTACTGCATCCCTCGCACCCTCACATTGACGAATTAACACTGAAATTGAGTCGCTATGGAATACTATGTGTTCTATAACTTCTCCTTCTAAATCGAGGAACGTTTCTACGGAAACGACAATATTTTCTTTTGGGAGGCGAGTATGCCCTTTCCGATGCACTATTCCATCTTTACTGTATCCCTCGCCCCTCACACTGACGAATTAACACGGAAGTGGTGTCGCTATGAAATACTATTGGTTCTATAACATCTCCTTCTAAATCGAGTAACGTTTTTATGGAAACGACAGTATTTTCTTTTGGAAGGCGAGTATCTTCGTTCCGATTCACTATTCCTTCTTTACTGCATCCCTCGCTCCCTCACATTGAGGAATTAACACTGAAATTGAGTCGCTATGGAATACTATGTGTTGTATAACTCCTCCTTCGAAATCGAGGAACGCTTCTACGGAAACGACAATATTTTCTTTTGGGAGGTGAGTATCCCCTTTCCGATGAACTATTCCATCTTTACTGCATCCCTCGCCCCTCACACTGACGAATTAACACGGAAGTGGTGTCGCTATGAAATACTATTGGTACTATGACATCTCCTCCAAAATCGAGTAACGTTTCTATGGAAACGACAAGAGTTTCTTTTGGGAGGAGAGTATCTCCGTTCCGATTCACTATTCCTTCTTTACTGCATCCCTCGCTCCCTCCCATTGACGAATTAACACTGAAATTGAGTCGCTATGGAATACTATGTGTTCTATAACTTCCCCTTCTTAATCGAGGAACGTTTCTACGGAAACGACAATATTTTCTTTTGGGAGGCGAGTATCCCCTTTCCGATGCACTATTCCATCTTTACTGCATCCCTCGCCCCTCACACTGACAAATTAACACGGAAGTGGTGTCGCTATGAAATACTATTGGTTCTATGAGATCTCCTTCTAAATCGAGTAACGTTTCTATGAAAACGACAAGAGTTTCTTTTGGGAGGACAGTATCTCCGTTCCGATTCACTATTCCTTCTTTACTGCATCCCTCGCTCCCTCACATTGACGAATTAACACTGAAATTGAATCGCTATGGAATACTATGTGTCCTATAACTTCTCCTTCTAAATCGAGGAACGTTTCTACGGAAACGACAATATTTTCTTTTGGGAGGCGAGTATCCCCTTTCCGATGCACTATTCCATCTTTACTGCATCCCTCGCCCCTCACACTGACGAATTAACATGGAAGTGGTGTCGCTATGAAATACTATTGGTTCTATAACATTTCCTTCCAAATCGAGTAACGTTTCTATGGAAACGATAGTATTTTCTTTTGGGAGGAGAGTATCTCCGTTCCGATTCACTATTCCTTCTTTACTGCATCCCTCGCTCCCTCCCATTGACGAATTAACACTGAAATTGAGTCGCTATGGAATACTATGTGTTCTATAACTTCTCCTTCTGAATCGGGGAACGTTTCTACGGAAACGACAATATTTTCTTTTGGAAGGCGAGTATCCCCTTTCCGATGCACTATTCCATCTTTACTGCATCCCTCGCCCCTCACACTGACGAATTAACACGGAAGTGGTGTCGCTATGAAATACTATTGGTTCTATGACATCTCCTTCTAAATCGAGTAACGTTTCTATGGAAACGACAGTAATATCTTTTGGGAGGCGAGTATCTCCGTTCCGATTCACTATTCCTTCTTTACTGCATCCCTCGCTCCCTCACATTGACGAATTAACACTGAAATTGAATCGCTATGGAATACTATGTGTCCTATAACTTCTCCTTCAAAATCGAGGAACGTTTTACGGAAACGACAATATTTTCTTTTGGGAGGCGAGTATCCCCTTTCCGATGCACTATTCCATCTTTACTGCATCCCTCGCCCCTCACACTGCCGAATTAACACGGAAGTGGTGTCGCTATGAAATACTATTGGTTCTATAACATTTCCTTCTAAATCGAGTAACGTTTCTATGGAAACGACAGTATTTTCGTTTGGGAGGAGAGTATCTCCGTTCCGATTCACTATTCCTTCTTTACTGCATCCCTCGCTCCCTCCCATTGACGAATTAACACTGAAATTGAGTCGCTATGGAATACTATGTGTTCTATAACTTCTCCTTCTAAATCGAGGAACGTTTCTACGGAAACGACAATATTTTCTTTTGGGATGCGAGTATCCCCTTTCCGATGCACTATTCCATCTTTACTGCATCCCTCGCCCCTCACACTGACGAATTAACACGGAAGTGGTGTCGCTATGAAATACTATTGGTTCTAAGACATCTCCTTCTAAATCGAGTAACGTTTCTATGGAAACGACAAGAGTTTCTTTTGGGAGGAGAGTATCTCCGTTCCGATTCACTATTCCTTCTTTACTGCATCCCTCGCTCCCTCCCATTGACGAATTAACACTGAAATTGAGTCGCTATGGAATATAATGTGTTCTATAACTTCCCCTTCTAAATCGAGGAACGTTTCTACGGAAACGACAATATTTTCTTTTGGGAGGCGAGTATCCCTTTCCGATGCACTATTCCATCTTTACTGCATCCCTCGCCCCTCACACTGACGAATTAACACGGAAGTGGTGTCGCTATGAAATACTATTGGTTCTAAGACATCTCCTTCTAAATCGAGTAACGTTTCTATGGAAACGACAAGAGTTTCTTTTGGGAGGAGAGTATCTCCGTTCCGATTCACTATTCCTTCTTTACTGCATCCCTCGCTCCCTCCCATTGACGAATTAACACTGAAATTGAGTCGCTATGGAATACTATGTGTTCTATAACTTCTCCTTCTAAATCGAGGAACGTTTCTACGGAAACGACAATATTTTCTTTTGGGAGGCGTGTATCCCCTTTCCGATGCACTATTCCATCTTTGCTGCATCCCTCGCCCCTCACACTGACGAATTAACACGGAAGTGGTGTCGCTATGAAATACTATTGGTTCTATGACATCTCCTTCTAAATCGAGTAACGTTTCTATGGAAACGACAGTAATTTCTTTTGGGAGGCGAGTATCTCCGTTCCGATTCACTATTCCTTCTTTACTGCATCCCTCGCTCCCTCACATTGACGAATTAACACTGAAATTGAATCGCTATGGAATACTATGTTTCCTATAACTTCTCCTTCTAAATCGAGGAACGTTTCTACGGAAACGACAATATTTTCTTTTGGGAGGCGAGTATCCCCTTTCCGATGCACTATTCCATCTTTACTGCATCCCTCGCCCCTCACACTGACGAATTAACACGGAAGTGGTGTCGCTATGAAATACTATTGGTTCTATAACATTTCCTTCTAAATCGAGTAACGTTTCTATGGAAACGACAGTATTTTCTTTTGGGATGCGAGTATCCCCTTTCCGATGCACTATTCCATCTTTACTGCATCCCTCGCCAGTCACACTGACGAATTAACACGGAAGTGGTGTCGCTATGATATACTATTGGTTCTATGAGATCTCGTTCTAAATCGAGTAACGTTTCTATGGAAACGACAAGAGTTTCTTTTGGGAGGAGAGTATCTCCGTTCCGATTCACTATTCCTTCTTTACTGCATCCCTCGCTCCCTCCCATTGACGAATTAACACTGAAATTGAGTCGCTATGGAATACTATGTGTTCTATAACTCCTCCTTCTAAATCGAGGAACGTTTCTACGGAAACGACAATATTTTCTTTTGGGAGGCGAGTATCCCCTTTCCGATGCACTATTCCATCTTTACTGCATCCCTCGCCCCTCACACTGACGAATTAACACGGAAGTGGTGTCGCTATGAAATGCTATTGGTCCTATGACATCTCCTTCTAAATCGAGTAACGTTTCTATGGAAACGACAAGAGTTCCTTTTGGGAGGAGAGTATCTCCGTTCCGATTCACTATTCCTTCTTTACTGCATCCCTCGCTTTCTCCCACTGACGAATTAACACTGAAATTGAGTCGCTATGGAATACTATGTGTTCTATAACTCCTCCTTCTAAATCGAGGAACGTTTCTACGGAAACGACAATATTTTCTTTTGGGAGGCGAGTATCCCCTTTCCGATGAACTATTCCATCTTTACTGCATCCCTCGCTCCTCACACTGACGAATTAACACGGAAGTGGTGTCGCTATGAAATACTATTGGTTCTATGACTTCTCCTTCTAAATCGAGTAACGTTTCTATGGAAACGACAAGAGTTTCTTTTGGGAGGAGAGTATCTCCGTTCCGATGCACTATTCCTTCTTTACTGCATCCCTCGCTCCCTCCCATTGACGAATTACACTGAAATTGAGTCGCTATGGAATACTATGTGTTCTATAACTTCTCCTTCTAAATCGAGTAACGTTTCTACGGAAACGACAATATTTTCTTTTGGGAGGCGAGTATCCCCTTTCCGATGCACTATTCCATCTTTACTGCATCCCTCGCCCCTCACGCTGACGAATTAACACGGAAGTGGTGTCGCTATGAAATACTATTGGTTCTATGACATCTCTTTCTAAATCGAGTAAAGTTTCTATGGAAACGACAGTACTTTCTTTTGGGTGGAGAGTATCTCCGTTCCGATTCACTATTCCTTCTTTACTGCATCCCTCGCACCCTCACATTGACGAATTAACACTGAAATTGAGACGCTATGGAATACTATGTGTTCTATAACTTCTCCTTCTAAATCGAGGAACGTTTCTACGGAAACGACAATATTTTCTTTTAGGAGGCGAGTATCCCCTTTCCGATGCACTATTCCATCTTTACTGCATCCCTCGCCCCTCACACTGACGAATTAACACGGGAGTGGTGTCGCTATGAAATACTATTGGTTCTATAACATCTCCTTCTAAATCGAGTAACGTTTTTATGGAAACGACAGTATTTTCTTTTGGGAGGCGAGTATCTTCGTTCCGATTCACTATTCCTTCTTTACTGCATCCCTCGCTCCCTCACATTGAGGAATTAACACTGAAATTGAGTCGCTATGGAATACTATGTGTTCTATAACTCCTCCTTCTAAATCGAGGAACGCTTCTACGGAAACGACAATATTTTCTTTTGGGAGGTGAGTATCCCCTTTCCGATGAACTATTCCATCTTTACTGCATCCCTCGCCCCTCACACTGACGAATTAACACGGAAGTGGTGTCGCTATGAAATACTATTGGTACTATGACATCTCCTCCAAAATCGAGTAACGTTTCTATGGAAACGACAAGAGTTTTTTTTGGGAGGAGAGTATCTCCGTTCCGATTCACTATTCCTTCTTTACTGCATCCCTCGCTCCCTCCCATTGACGAATTAACACTGAAATTGAGTCGCTATGGAATACTATGTGTTCTATAACTTCCCCTTCTAAATCGAGGAACGTTTCTACGGAAACGACAATATTTTCTTTTGGGAGGCGAGTATCCCCTTTCCGATGCACTATTCCATCTTTACTGCATCCCTCGCCCCTCACACTGACGAATTAACACGGAAGTGGTGTCGCTATGAAATACTATTGGTTCTATAACATTTCCTTCTAAATCGAGTAACGTTTCTATGGAAACGACAAGAGTTTCTTTTGGGAGGAGAGTATCTCCGTTCCGATTCACTATTCCTTCGTTACTGCATCCCTCGCTCCCTCCCATTGACGAATTAACACTGAAATTGAGTCGCTATGGAATATAATGTGTTCTATAACTTCCCCTTCTAAATCGAGGAACGTTTCTACGGAAACGAATATATTTTCTTTTGGGAGGCGAGTATCCCCTTTCCGATGCACTATTCCATCTTTACTGCATCCCTCGCCCCTCACACTGACGAATTAACACGGAAGTGGTGTCGCTATGAAATACTATTGGTTCTAAGACATCTCCTTCTAAATCGAGTAACGTTTCTATGGAAACGACAGTATTTTCTTTTGGGAGGAGAGTATCTCCGTTCCGATTCACTATTCCTTCTTTACTGCATCCCTCGCTCCCTCCCATTGACGAATTAACACTGAAATTGAGTCGCTATGGAATACTATGAGTTCTATAACTTCTCCTTCTAAATCGAGAAACGTTTCTACGGAAACGACAATATTTTCTTTTGGGAGGCGTGTATCCCCTTTCCGATGCACTATTCCATCTTTGCTGCATCCCTCGCCCCTCACACTGACGAATTAACACGGAAGTGGTGTCGCTATGAAATACTATTGGTTCTATGACATCTCCTTCTAAATCGAGTAACGTTTCTATGGAAACGACAGTAATTTCTTTTGGGAGGTGAGTATCTCCGTTCCGATTCACTATTCCTTCTTTACTGCATCCCTCGCTCCCTCACATTTACGAATTAACACTGAAATTGAATCGCTATGGAATACTATGTTTCCTATAACTTCTCCTTCTAAATCGAGGAAAGTTTCTACGGAAACGACAATATTTTCTTATGGGAGGCGAGTATCCCCTTTCCGATGCACTATTCCATCTTTACTGCATCCCTCGCCCCTCACACTGACGAATTAACACGGAAGTGGTGTCGCTATGAAATACTATTGGTTCTATAACATTTCCTTCTAAATCGAGTAACGTTTCTATGGAAACGACAGTATTTTCTTTTGGGATGCGAGTATCCCCTTTCCGATGCACTATTCCATCTTTACTGCATCCCTCGCCCCTCACACTGACGAATTAACACGGAAGTGGTGTCGCTATGAAATACTATTGGTTCTATGACATCTCCTTCTAAATCGAGTAACGTTTCTATGGAAACGACAAGAGTTTCTTTTGGGAGGAGAGTATCTCCGTTCCGATTCACTATTCCTTCTTTACTGCATCCCTCGCTCCCTCCCATTGACGAATTAACACTGAAATTGAGTTGCTATGGAATACTATGTGTTCTATAACTTCTCCTTGTAAATCGAGGAACGTTTCTACGGAAACGACAATATTTTCTTTTGGGAGGCGAGTATCCCCTTTCCGATGCACTATTCCATCTTTACTGCATCCCTCGCACCTCACACTGACGAATTAACACGGAAGTGGTGTCGCTATGAAATACTATTGGTTCTATGACATCTCCTTCTAAATCGAGTAACGTTTCTATGGAAACGACAAGAGTTTCTTTTGGGAGGAGAGTATCCCCGTTCCGATTCACTATTCCTTCTTTACTGCATCCCTCGCTCCCTCCCATTGACGAATTAACACTGAAATTGAGTCGCTATGGAATACTATGTGTTCTATAACTTCTCCTTCTAAATCGAGGAACGTTTCTACGGAAACGACAATATTTTCTTTTGGGAGGCGAGTATCCCCTTTCCGATGCACTATTCCATCTTTACTGCATCCCTCGCCCCTCACGCTGACGAATTAACACGGAAGTGGTGTCGCTATGAAATACTATTGGTTCTATGACATCTCTTTCTAAATCGAGTAAAGTTTCTATGGAAACGGCAGTACTTTCTTTTGGGAGGAGAGTATCTCCGTTCCGATTCACTATTCCTTCTTTACTGCATCCCTCGCACCCTCACATTGACGAATTAACACTGAAATTGAGACGCTATGGAATACTATGTGTTCTATAACTTCTCCTTCTAAATCGAGGAACGTTTCTACGGAAACGACAATATTTTCTTTTGGGAGGCGAGTATCCCCTTTCCGATGCACTATTCCATCTTTACTGCATCCCTCGCCCCTCACACTGACGAATTAACACGGAAGTGGTGTCGCTATGAAATACTATTGGTTCTATAACATCTCCTTCTAAATCGAGTAACGTTTCTATGGAAACGACAGTATTTTCTTTTGGGAGGCGAGTATCTTCGTTCCGATTCACTATTCCTTCTCTACTGCATCCCTCGCTCCCTCACATTGAGGAATTAACACTGAAATTGAGTCGCTATGGAATACTATGTGTTCTATAACTCCTCCTTCTAAATCGAGGAACGCTTCTACGGAAACGACAATATTTCCTTTTGGGAGGTGAGTATCCCCTTTCCGATGAACTATTCCATCTTTACTGCATCCCTCGCCCCTCACACTGACGAATTAACACGGAAGTGGTGTCGCTATGAAATACTATTGGTACTATGACATCTCCTCCAAAATCGAGTAACGTTTCTATGGAAACGACAAGAGTTTCTTTTGGGAGGAGAGTATCTCCGTTCCGATTCACTATTCCTTCTTTACTGCATCCCTCGCTCCCTCCCATTGACGAATTAACACTGAAATTGAGTCGCTATGGAATACTATGTGTTCTATAACTTCCCCTTCTAAATCGAGGAACGTTTCTACGGAAACGACAATATTTTCTTTTGGGAGGCGAGTATCCCCTTTCCGATGCACTATTCCATCTTTACTGCATCCCTCGCCCCTCACACTGACGAATTAACACGGAAGTGGTGTCGCTATGAAATACTATTGGTTCTATGAGATCTCCTTCTAAATCGAGTAACGTTTCTATGAAAACGACAAGAGTTTCTTTTGGGAGGAGAGTATCTCCGTTCCGATTCACTATTCCTTCTTTACTGCATCCCTCGCTCCCTCACATTGACGAATTAACACTGAAATTGAATCGCTATGGAATACTATGTGTCCTATAACTTCTCCTTCTAAATCGAGGAACGTTTCTACGGAAACGACAATATTTTCTTTTGGGAGGCGAGTATCCCCTTTCCGATGCACTATTCCATCTTTACTGCATCCCTCGCCCCTCACACTGACGAATTAACACGGAAGTGGTGTCGCTATGAAATACTATTGGTTCTATAACATTTCCTTCTAAATCGAGTAACGTTTCTATGGAAACGACAAGAGTTTCTTTTGGGAGGAGAGTATCTCCGTTCCGATTCACTATTCCTTCTTTACTGCATCCCTCGCTCCCTCCCATTGACGAATTAACACTGAAATTGAGTCGCTATGGAATATAATGTGTTCTATAACTTCCCCTTCTAAATCGAGGAACGTTTCTACGGAAACGAATATATTTTCTTTTGGGAGGCGAGTATCCCCTTTCCGATGCACTATTCCATCTTTACTGCATCCCTCGCCCCTCACACTGACGAATTAACACGGAAGTGGTGTCGCTATGAAATACTATTGGTTCTAAGACATCTCCTTCTAAATCGAGTAACGTTTCTATGGAAACGACAGTATTTTCTTTTGGGAGGAGAGTATCTCCGTTCCGATTCACTATTCCTTCTTTACTGCATCCCTCGCTCCCTCCCATTGACGAATTAACACTGAAATTGAGTCGCTATGGAATACTATGAGTTCTATAACTTCTCCTTCTAAATCGAGGAACGTTTCTACGGAAACGACAATATTTTCTTTTGGGAGGCGTGTATCCCCTTTCCGATGCACTATTCCATCTTTGCTGCATCCCTCGCCCCTCACACTGACGAATTAACACGGAAGTGGTGTCGCTATGAAATACTATTGGTTCTATGACATCTCCTTCTAAATCGAGTAACGTTTCTATGGAAACGACAGTAATTTCTTTTGGGAGGCGAGTATCTCCGTTCCGATTCACTATTCCTTCTTTACTGCATCCCTCGCTCCCTCACATTTACGAATTAACACTGAAATTGAATCGCTATGGAATACTATGTTTCCTATAACTTCTCCTTCTAAATCGAGGAAAGTTTCTACGGAAACGACAATATTTTCTTTTGGGAGGCGAGTATCCCCTTTCCGATGCACTATTCCATCTTTACTGCATCCCTCGCCCCTCACACTGACGAATTAACACGGAAGTGGTGTCGCTATGAAATACTATTGGTTCTATAACATTTCCTTCTAAATCGAGTAACGTTTCTATGGAAACGACAGTATTTTCTTTTGGGATGCGAGTATCCCCTTTCCGATGCACTATTCCATCTTTACTGCATCCCTCGCCCCTTACACTGACGAATTAACACGGAAGTGGTGTCGCTATGATATACTATTGGTTCTATGAGATCTCGTTCTAAATCGAGTAACGTTTCTATGGAAACGACAAGAGTTTCTTTTGGGAGGAGAGTATCTCCGTTCCGATTCACTATTCCTTCTTTACTGCATCCCTCGCTCCCTCCCATTGACGAATTAACACTGAAATTGAGTCGCTATGGAATACTATGTGTTCTATAACTTCTCCTTCTAAATCGAGGAACGTTTCTACGGAAACGACAATATTTTCTTTTGGGAGGCGAGTATCCCCTTTCCGATGCACTATTCCATCTTCACTGCATCCCTCGCCCCTCACACTGACGAATTAACACGGAAGTGGTGTCGCTATGAAATACTATTGGTACTATGACATCTCCTTCTAAATCGAGTAAAGTTTCTATGGAAACGACAGTAATTTCTTTTGGGAGGCGAGTATCTCCGTTCCGATGCACTATTCCGTCTTTACTGCATCCCTCGCTCCCTCTCACTGACGAATTAACACTGAAATTGACTCGCTATGGAATACTATGTGTTCTATGACTTCTCCTTCTAAATCGAGGAACGTTTCTACGTAAACGACAATATTTTCTTTTGGGAGGCGAGTATCCCCTTTCCGATGGACTATTCCATCTTTACTGCATCCCTCGCCCCTCACACTGACGAATTAACACGGAAGTATTGTCGCTATGAAATACTATTGGTTCTATGACTTCTCCTTCTAAATCGAGTAACGTTTCTATGGAAACGACAATAGTTTCTTTTGGGAGGAGAGTATCTCCGTTCCGATTCACTATTCCTTCTTTATTGCATCCCTCGCTCCCTCCCTTTGACGAATTAACACTCAAATTGAGTCGCAATGGAATACTATGTGTTCTATAACTTCTTCTTCTAAATCGAGGAACGTTTCTACGGAAACGACAATAATTTCTTTTGGGAGGCGAGTATCCCCTTTCCGATGCACTATTCCATCTTTACTGCATCCCTCGCCCCTCACACTGACGAATTAACACTGAAGTGGTGTCGCTATGAAATACTATTGGTTCTATGACTTCTCCTTCTAAGTCGAGTAACGTTTCTATGGAAACGACTAGAGTTTCTTTTGAGAGGAGAGTATCTCCGTTCCGATTAACTATTCCTTCTTTACTGCATCCCTCGCTCCCTCCCATTGACGAATTAACATTGAAATTGAGTCGCTATGGAATACTATGTGTTCTATAACTTCTCCTTCTAAATCGAGGAACGTTTCTACGGAAACGACAATATTTTCTATTGGGGGGCGAGTATCCTCTTTCCGATGCACTATTCCATCTTTACTGCATCCCTCGCCCCTCACACTGACGAATTAACACGGAAGTGGTGTCACTATGAAATACTATTGGTTCTATGACATCTCCTTCTAAATCGAGTAACGTTTCTATGGAAACGACAAGAGTTTCTTTTGGGAGGAGAGTATCTCCGTTCCGATTCACTATTCTTTCTTTACTGCATCCCTCGCTCCCTCCCATTGACGAATTAACACTGAAATTGAGTCGCTATGGAATACTATGTGTTCTATAACTTCTCCTTCTAAATCGAGGAACGTTTCTACGGAAACGACAATATTATCTTTTGGGAGGCGAGTATCCCCTTTCCGATGCACTATTCCATCTTTACTGCATCCCTCGCCCCTCACACTGACGAATTAACACGGAAGTGGTGTCGCTATGAAATACTATTGGTTCTATGACATCTCCTTCTAAATCGAGTAACGTTTCTATGGAAACGACAAGAGTTTCTTTTGGGAGGAGAGTATCTCCGTTCCGATTCACTATTCCTTCTTTACTGCATCCCTCGCTCCCTCCCATTGACGAATTAACTCTGAAATTGAGTCGCTATGGAATACTATGTGTTCTATAACTTCTCCTTCTAAATCGAGGAACGTTTCTACGGAAACGACAATATTTTCTTTTGGGAGGCGAGTATCCCCATTCCGATGCACTATTTCATCTTTACTGCATCCCTCGCCCCTCACACTGATGAATTAACACGGAAGTGGTGTCGCTATGAAATACTATTGGTTCTATGACATCTCCTTCTAAATCGAGTAACGTTTCTATGGAAACGACAAGAGTTTCTTTTGGGAGGAGAGTATCTCCGTTCCGATTCACTATTCCTTCTTTACTGCATCCCTCGCTCCCTCCCATTGACGAATTAACACTGAAATTGAGTCGCTATGGAATACTATGTGTTCTATAACTCCTCCTTCTAAATCGAGGAACGTTTCTACGGAAACGACAATATTTTCTTTTGGGAGGCGAGTATCCCCTTTCCGATGAACTATTCCATCTTTACTGCATCCCTCGCCCCTCACACTGACGAATTAACACGGAAGTGGTGTCGCTATGAAATACTGTTGGTTCTATGACACCTCCTTCTAAATCGAGTAACGTTTCTATGGAAACGACTGTATTTTCTTTTATGAGGAGAGTATCTCCGTTCCGATTCACTATTCCTTCCTTACTGCATCCCTCGCTCCCTCCCATTGACGAATTAACACTGAAATTGAGTCGCTATGGAATACTATGTTTTCTATAACTTCTCCTTCTAAATCGGGGAACGTTTCTACGGAAACGACAATATATTCTTTTGGGAGGCGAGTATCCCCTTTCCGATGCACTATTCCATCTTTACTGCTTCCCTCGCCCCTAACACTGACCAATTAACACGGAAGTGGTGTCGCTATGAAATACTATTGGTTCTATGACATCTCCTTCTAAGTCGAGTAAAGTTTCTATGGAAACGACAGTACTTTCTTTTGGGAGGCGAGTATCTCCGTTCCGATTCACTATTCCTTCTTTACTGCATCCCTCGCACCCTCACATTGACGAATTAACACTGAAATTGAGTCGCTATGGAATACTATGTGTTCTATAACTTCTCCTTCTAAATCGAGGAACGTTTCAACGGAAACGACAATATTTTCTTTTGGGAGGCGAGTATCCCCTTTCCGATGCACTATTCCATCTTCACTGCATCCCTCGCCCCTCACACTGACGAATTAACACGGAAGTGGTGTCGCTATGAAATACTATTGGTTCTATAACATCTCCTTCTAAATCGAGTAACGTTTCTATGGAAACGACAGTATTTTCTTTTGGGAGGCGAGTAACTCCGTTCCGATTCACTATTCCTTCTTTACTGCATCCCTCGCTCCCTCTCATTGACGAATTAACACTGAAATTGAGTCGCTATGGAATACTATGTGTTCTATGACTTCTCCTTCTAAGTCGAGGAACGTTTCTACGGAAACGACAATATTTTCTTTTTGGAGGCGAGTATCCCCTTTCCGATGCACTATTCCATTTTTACTGCATCCCTCGCCCCTCACACTGACGAATTAACACGGAAGTGGTGTCGGTATGAAATACTATTGGTTCTATGACTTCTCCTTCTAAATCGAGTAACGTTTCTATGGAAACGACAAGAGTTTCTTTTGGGAGGAGAGTATCTCCGTTCCGATTCACTATTCCTTCTTTATTGCATCCCTCGCTCCCTCCCTTTAACGAATTAACACTCAAATTGAGTTGCTATGGAATACTATGTGTTCTATAACTTCTTCTTCTAAATCGAGGAACGTTTCTACGGAAACGACAATAATTTCTTTTGGGAGGTGAGTATCCCCTTTCCGATGCACTATTCCATCTTTACTGCATCCCTCGCCCCTCACACTGACGAATTAACACGGAAGTGGTGTCGCTATGAAATACTATTGGTTCTATGACTTCTCCTTCTAAGTCGAGTAACGTTTCTATGGAAACGACAAGAGTTTCTTTTGGGAAGAGAGTATCTCCGTTCCGATTCACTATTCATTCTTTACTGCATCCCTCGCTCCCTCCCATTGACGAATTAACATTGAAATTGAGTCGCTATGGAATACTATGTGTTCTATAACTTCTCCTTCTAAATCGAGGAACGTTTCTACGGAAACGACAATATTTTCTATTGGGAGGCGAGTATCCCCTTTCCGATGCACTATTCCATCTTTACTGCATCCCTCGCCCCTCACACTGACGAATTAACATGGAAGTGGTGTCACTATGAAATACTATTGGTCCTATGACATCTCCTTCTAAATCGAGTAACGTTTCTCTGGAAACGACAAGAGTTTCTTTTGGGAGGAGAGTATCTCCGTTCCGATTCACTATTCCTTCTTTACTGCATCCCTCGCTCCCTCCCATTGACGAATTAACACTGAAATTGAGTCGCTATGGAATACTATGTGTTCTATAACTTCTCCTTCTAAATCGAGGAACGTTTCTACGGAAACGACAATAATTTCTTTTGGGAGGCGAGTATCCCCTTTCCGATGCACTATTCCATCTTTACTGCATCCCTCGCCCCTCACACTGACGAATTAACACGGAAGTGGTGTCGCTATGAAATACTATTGGTTCTATGACTACTCCTTCTAAGTCGAGTAACGTTTCTATGGAAACGACAAGAGTTTCTTTTGAGAGGAGAGTATCTCCGTTCCGATTCACTATTCCTTCTTTACTGCATCCCTCGCTCCCTCCCACTGACGAATTAACATTGAAATTGAGTCGCTATGGAATACTATGTGTTCTATAACTTCTCCTTCTAAATCGAGGAACGTTTCTACGGAAACGACAATATTTTCTTTTGGGAGGCGAGTATCCCCTTTCCGATGCACTATTCCATCTTTACTGCATCCCTCGCCCCTCACACTGACGAATTAACACGGAAGTGGTGTCGCTATGAAATACTATTGGTTCTATGACTTCTCCTTCTAAGTCGAGTAACGTTTCTATGGAAACGACAAGAGTTTCTTTTGAGAGGAGAGTATCTCCGTTCCGATTCACTATTCTTTCTTTACTGCATCCCTCGCTCCCTCCCATTGACGAATTAACACTGAAATTGAGTCGCTATGGAATACTATGTGTTCTATAACTTCTCCTTCTAAATCGAGGAACGTTTCTACGGAAACGACAATATTTTCTTTTGGGAGGCGAGTATCCCCTTTCCGATGCACTATTCCATCTTTACTGCATCCCTCGCCCCTCACACTGACGAATTAACACGGAAGTGGCGTCGCTATGAAATACTATTGGTTCTATGACATCTCCTTCTAAATCGAGTAACGTTTCTATGGAAACGACAAGAGTTTCTTTTGGGAGGAGAGTATCTCCGTTCCGATTCACTATTCCTTCTTTACTGCATCCCTCGATCCCTCCCATTGACGAATTAACTCTGAAATTGAGTCGCTATGGAATACTATGTGTTCTATAACTCCTCCTTCTAAATCGAGGAACGTTTCTACGGAAACGACAATATTTTCTTTTGGGAGGCGAGTATCCCCTTTCCGATGCACTATTCCATCTTTACTGCATCCCTCGCCCCTCACACTGACGAATTAACACGGAAGTGGTGTCGCTATGAAATGCTATTGGTCCTATGACATCTCCTTCTAAATCGAGTAACGTTTCTATGGAGACGACAAGAGTTTCTTTTGGGAGGAGAGTATCTCCGTTCCGATTCACTATTCCTTCTTTACTGCATCCCTCGCTCCCTCCCATTGACGAATTAACACTGAAATTGAGTCGCTATGGAATACTATGTGTTCTATAACTTCTCCTTCTAAATCGAGGAACGTTTCTACGGAAACGACAATATTTTCTTTTGGGAGGCGAGTATCCCCATTCCGATGCACTATTTCATCTTTACTGCATCCCTCGCCCCTCACACTGACGAATTAACACGGAAGTGGTATCGCTATGAAATGCTATTGGTTCTATGACATCTCCTTCTAAATCGAGTAACGTTTCTATGGAAACGACAAGAGTTTCTTTTGGGAGGAGAGTATCTCCGTTCCGATTCACTATTCCTTCTTTACTGCATCCCTCGCTCCCTCCCATTGACGAATTAACACTGAAATTGAGTCGCTATGGAATACTATGTGTTATATATCTCCTCCTTCTAAATCGAGGAACGTTTCTACGGAAACGACAATATTTTCTTTTGGGAGGCGAGTATCCCCTTTCCGATGAACTATTCCATCTTTACTGCATCCCTCGCCCCTCACACTGACGAATTAACACGGAAGTGGTGTCGCTATGAAATACTGTTGGTTCTATGACATCTCCTTCTAATCGAGTAACGTTTCTATGGAAACGACAGTATTTTCTTTTATGAGGAGAGTATCTCCGTTCCGATTCACTATTCCTTCTTTACTGCATCCCTCGCTCCCTCCCATTGACGAATTAACACTGAAATTGAGTCGCTATGGAATACTATGTGTTCTATAACTTCTCCTTCTAAATCGGGGAACGTTTCTACGGAAACGACAATATATTCTTTTGGGAGGCGAGTATCCCCTTTCCGATGCACTATTCCATCTTTACTGCATCCCTCGCCCCTCACACTGACGAATTAACACGGAAGTGGTGTCGCTATGAAATACTATTGGTTCTATAACATCTCCTTCTAAATCGAGTAACGTTTCTATGGAAACGACAGTATTTTCTTTTGGGAGGCGAGTAACTCCGTTCCGATTCACTATTCCTTCTTTACTGCATCCCTCGCTCCCTCTCATTGACGAATTAACACTGAAATTGAGTCGCTATGGAATACTATGTGTTCTATGACTTCTCCTTCTAAGTCGAGGAACGTTTCTACGGAAACGACAATATTTTCTTTTTGGAGGCGAGTATCCCCTTTCCGATGCACTATTCCATCTTTACTGCATCCCTCGCCCCTCACACTGACGAATTAACACGGAAGTAGTGTCGGTATGAAATACTATTGGTTCTATGACTTCTCCTTCTAAATCGAGTAACGTTTCTATGGAAACGACAAGAGTTTCTTTTGGGAGGAGAGTATCTCCGTTCCCATTCACTATTCCTTCTTTATTGCATCCCTCGCTCCCTCCCTTTAACGAATTAACACTCAAATTGAGTCGCTATGGAATACTATGTGTTCTATAACTTCTTCTTCTAAATCGAGGAACGTTTCTACGGAAACGACAATAATTTCTTTTGGGAGGCGAGTATCCCCTTTCCGATGAACTATTCCATCTTTACTGCATCCCTCGCCCCTCACACTGACGAATTAACACGGAAGTGGTGTCGCTATGAAATACTATTGGTTCTATGACTTCTCCTTCTAAGTCGAGTAACGTTTCTATGGAAACGACAAGAGTTTCTTTTGGGAAGAGAGTATCTCCGTTCCGATTCACTATTCATTCTTTACTGCATCCCTCGCTCCCTCCCATTGACGAATTAACATTGAAATTGAGTCGCTATGGAATACTATGTGTTCTATAACTTCTCCTTCTAAATCGAGGAACGTTTCTACGGAAACGACAATATTTTCTATTGGGAGGCGAGTATCCCCTTTCCGATGCACTATTCCATCTTTACTGCATCCCTCGCCCCTCACACTGACGAATTAACACGGAAGTGGTGTCGCTTTGAAATACTATTGGTTCTATGACATCTCCTTCTAAATGGAGTATCGTTTCTATGGAAAAACAAGAGTTTCTTTTGGGAGGAGAGTATCTCCGTTCCGATTCACTATTCCTTCTTTACTGCATCCCTCGCTCCCTCCCATTGACGAATTAACACTGAAATTGAGTCGCTATGGAATACTATGTGTTCTATAACTCGTCCTTCTAAATCGAGAAACGTTTCTACGGAAACGACAATATTTTCTTTTGGGAGGCGAGTATCCCCTTTCCGATGAACTATTCCATCTTTACTGCATCCCTCGCCCCTCACACTGACGAATTAACACGGAAGTGGTGTCGCTATGAAATACTATTGGTTCTATGACTTCTCCTTCTAAATCGAGTAACGTTTCTATGGAAACGACAAGAGTTTCTTTTGGGAGGAGAGTATCTCCGTTCCAATGCACTATTCCTTCTTTACTGCATCCCTCGCTCCCTCCCATTGACGAATTACACTAAAATTGAGTCGCTATGGAATACTATGTGTTCTATAACTTCTCCTTCTAAATCGAGGAACGTTTCTACGGAAACGACAATATTTTCTTTTGGGAGGCGAGTATACCCTTTCCGATGCACTATTCCATCTTTACTGCATCCCTCGCCCCTCACACTGACGAATTAACACGGAAGTGGTGTCGCTATGAAATACTATTGGTTCTATGACATCTCCTTCTAAATCGAGTAAAGTTTCTATGGAAACGACAGTACTTTCTTTTGGGAGGCGAGTATCTCCGTTCCGATTCACTATTCCTTCTTTAGTGCATCCCTCGCACCCTCACATTGACGAATTAACACTGAAATTGAGTCGCTATGGAATACTATGTGTTCTATAACTTCTCCTTCTAAATCGAGGAACGTTTCTACGGAAACGACAATATTTTCTTTTGGGAGGCGAGTATCCCCTTTCCGATGCACTATTCCATCTTTACTGCATCCCTCGCCCCTCACACTGACGAATTAACACGGAAGTGGTGTCGCTATGAAATACTATTGGTTCTATGACATCTCCTTCTAAATCGAGTAACGTTTCTATGGAAACGACAGTATTTTCTTTTGGGAGGCGAGTATCTCCGTTCCGATTCACTATTCCTTCTTTACTGCATCCCTCGCACACTCACATTGACGAATTAACACTGAAATTGAGTCGCTATGGAATACTATGTGTTCTATAACTTCTCCTTATAAATCGAGGAACGTTTCTACGGAAACGACAATATTTTCTTTTGGGAGGCGAGTATCTCCTTTCCGATGCACTATTCCATCTTTACTGCATCCCTCGCCCCTCACACTGACGAATTAACACGGAAGTGGTGTCGCTATGAAATACTATTGGTTCTATGACATCTCCTTCTAAATCGAGTAACGTTTCTATGGAAACGACAGTATTTTCTTTTGGGAGGCGAGTATCTCCGTTCCGATTCACTATTCCTTCTTTACTGAATCCCTCGCTCCCTCCCATTGACGAATTAACACTGAAATTGAGTCGCTATGGAATACTATGTGTTATGTAACTTCTACTTCCAAATCGAGGAACGTTTCTACGGAAACGACAATAGTTTCTCTTGGGAGGCGAGTATACCCTTTCCGATGCACTATTCCATCTTTACTGCATCCCTCGCCCCTCACACTGACGAATTAACACGGAAGTGGTGTCGCTATGAAATACTATTGGTTCTATGACATCTCCTTCTAAATCGAGTAACGTTTCTATGGAAACGACAGTAATTTCTTTTGGGAGGCGAGTATCTCCGTTCCGATTCACTATTCCTTCTTTACTGCATTCCTCGCTCCCTCACATTGACGAATTAACACTGAAATTGAATCGCTATGGAATACTATGTGTTCTATAACTGCTCCTTCTAAATCGAGGAACGTTTCTACGGAAACGACAATATTTTCTTTTGGGAGGCGAGTATCCCCTTTCCGATGCACTATTCCATCTTCACTGCATCCCTCGCCCCTCACACTGACGAATTAACACGGAAGTGGTGTCGCTATGAAATACTATTGGTTCTATAACATCTCCTTCTAAATCGAGTAACGTTTCTATGGAAACGACAGTATTTTCTTTTGGGAGGCGAGTAACTCCGTTCCGATTCACTATTCCTTCTTTACTGCATCCCTCGCTCCCTCTCATTGACGAATTAACACTGAAATTGAGTCGCTATGGAATACTATGTGTTCTATGACTTCTCCTTCTAAATCGAGGAACGTTTCTACGGAAACGACAATATTTTCTTTTTGGAGGCGAGTATCCGATTTCCGATGCACTATTCCATCTTTACTGCATCCCTCGCCCCTCACACTGACGAATTAACACGGAAGTGGTGTCGGTATGAAATACTATTGGTTCTATGACTTCTCCTTCTAAATCGAGTAACGTTTCTATGGAAACGACAAGAGTTTCTTTTGGGAGGAGAGTATCTCCGTTCCGATTCACTATTCCTTCTTTACTGCATCCCTCGCTCCCTCCCATTGACGAATTAACACTGAAATTGAGTCGCTATGGAATACTATGTGTTCTATAACTTCTCCTTCTAAATCGAGGAACGTTTCTACGGAAACGACAATATTTTCTTTTGGGAGGCGAGTATCCCCATTCCGATGCACTATTCCATCTTTACTGCATCCCTCGCCCCTCACACTGACGAATTAACACGGAAGTGGTGTCGCTATGAAATACTATTGGTTCTATGACTTCTCCTTCTAAATCGAGTAACGTTTCTATGGAAACGACAAGAGTTTCTTTTGGGAGGAGAGTATCTCCGTTCCGATGCACTATTCCTTCTTTACTGCATCCCTCGCTCCCTCCCATTGACGAATTACACTGAAATTGAGTCGCTATGGATTACTATGTGTTCTATAACTTCTCCTTCTAAATCGAGGAACGTTTCTACGGAAACGACAATATTTTCTTTTGGGAGGCGAGTATCCCCTTTCCGATGCACTATTCCATCTTTACTGCATCCCTCGCCCCTCACACTGACGAATTAACACGGAAGTGGTGTCGCTATGAAATACTATTGGTTCTATGACATCTCCTTCTAAATCGAGTAAAGTTTCTATGGAAACGACAGTACTTTCTTTTGGGAGGCGAGTATCTCCGTTCCGATTCACTATTCCTTCTTTACTGCATCCCTCGCACCCTCACATTGACGAATTAACACTGAAATTGAGTCGCTATGGAATACTATGTGTTCTATAACTTCTCCTTCTAAATCGAGGAACGTTTCTACGGAAACGACAATATTTTCTTTTGGGAGGCGAGTATCCCCTTTCCGATGCACTATTCCATCTTTACTGCATTTCTCGCCCCTCACACTGACGAATTAACACGGAAGTGGTGTCGCAATGAAATACTATTGGTTCTATGACATCTCCTTCTAAATCGATTAACGTTTCTATGGAAACGACAGTATTTTCTTTTGGGAGGCGAGTATCTCCGTTCCGATTCACTATTCCTTCTTTACTGCATCCCTCGCACCCTCACATTGACGAATTAACACTGAAATTGAGTCGCTATGGAATACTATGTGTTCTATAACTTCTGCTTCTAAATCGAGGAACGTTTCTACGGAAACGACAATATTTTCTTTTGGGAGGCGAGTATCCCCTTTCCGATGCACTATTCCATCTTTACTGCATCCCTCGCCCCTCACACTGACGAATTAACACGGAAGTGGTGTCGCTATGAAATACTATTGGTTCTATAACATTTCCTTCTAAATCGAGTAACGTTTCTATGGAAACGACAGTATTTTCTTTTGCGAGGAGAGTATCTCCGTTCCGATTCACTATTCCTTCTTTACTGCATCCCTTGCTCCCTCCCATTGACGAATTAACACTGAAATTGAGTCGCTATGGAATACTATGTGTTCTATAACTTCTCCTTCTAAATCGAGGAACGTTTCTACGGAAACGACAATACTTTCTTTTGGGAGGCGAGTATCCCCTTTCCGATGCACTATTCCATCTTTACTGCATCCCTCGCCCCTCACACTGACGAATTAACACGGAAGTGGTGTCGCTATGAAATACTATTGGTTCTATGACATCTCCTTCTAAATCGAGTAACGTTTCTATGAAAACGACAAGAGTTTCTTTTGGGAGGAGAGTATCTCCGTTCCCATTCACTATTCCTTCTTTACTGCATCCCTCGCTCCATCCCATTGACGAATTAACACTGAAATTGGGTCGCTATGGAATACTATGTGTTCTATAACTTCTCCTTCTAAATCGAGGAACGTTTCTACGGAAACGACAATATTTTCTTTTGGGAGGCGAGTATCCCCTTTCCGATGCACTATTCCATCTTTACTGCATCCCTCGCCCCTCACACTGACGAATTAACACGGAAGTGGTGTCGCTATGAAATACTATTGGTACTATGACATCTCCTTCTAAATCGAGTAACGTTTCTAAGGAAACAACAAGAGTTTCTTTTGGGAGGAGAGTATCTCCGTTCCGATTCACTATTCCTTCTTTACTGCATCCCTCGCTCCCTCCCATTGACGAATTAACACTCAAATTTAGTCGCTATGGAATACTATGTGTTCTATAACTTCCCCTTCTAAATCGAGGAACGTTTCTACGGAAACGACAATATTTTCTTTTGGGATGCGAGTATCCCCTTTCCGATGCACTATTCCATCTTTACTGCATCCCTCGCCCCTCACACTGACGAATTAACACGGAAGTGGTGTCGCTATGAAATACTATTGGTTCTAAGACATCTCCTTCTAAATCGAGTAACGTTTCTATGGAAACGACAATAGTTTCTTTTGGGAGGAGAGTATCTCCGTTCCGATTCACTATTCCTTCTTTACTGCATCCCTCGCTCCCTCCCATTGACGAATTAACACTGAAATTGAGTCTCTATGGAATGCTATGTGTTCTATAACTTCTCCTTCTATATCGAGGAACGTTTCTACGGAAACGACAATATTATCTTTTGTGAGGCGAGTATCCCCTTTCCGATGCACTATTCCATCTTTACTGCATCCCTCGCCCCTCACACTGACGAATTAACACGGAAGTGGTGTCGCTATGAAATACTATTGGTTCTAAGACATCTCCTTCTAAATCGAGTAACGTTTCTATGGAAACGACAATAGTTTCTTTTGGGAGGAGATTATCTCCGTTCCGATACACTATTCCTTCTTTACTGCATCCCTCGCTCCCTCCCATTGACGAATTAACACTCAAATTGAGTCGCTATGGAATACTATGTGTACTATAACTTCCCCTTCTAAGTCGAGGAACGTTTCTACGGAAACGACAATATTTTCTTTTGGGATGCGAGTATCCCCTTTCCGATGCACTATTCCATCTTTACTGCATCCCTCGCCCCTCACACTGACGAATTATCACGGAAGTGGTGTCGCTATGAAATACTATTGGTTCTAAGACATCTCCTTCTAAATCGAGTAACGTTTCTATGGAAACGACAATAGTTTCTTTTGGGAGGAGAGTATCTCCGTTCCGATTCACTATTCCTTCTTTACTGCATCCCTCGCTCCCTCCCATTGACGAATTAACACTGAAATTGAGTCTCTATGGAATGCTATGTGATCTATAACTTCTCTTTCTATATCGAGGAACGTTTCTAAGGAAACGACAATATTTTCTTTTGTGAGGCGAGTATCCCCTTTCCGATGCACTATTCCATCTTTACTGCATCCCTCGCCCCTCACACTGACGAATTAACACGGAAGTGGTGTCGCTATGAAATACTATTGGTTCTAAGACATCTCCTTCTAAATCGAGTAACGTTTCTATGGAAACGACAATAGTTTCTTTTGGGAGGAGATTATCTCCGTTCCGATTCACTATTCCTTCTTTACTGCATCCCTCGCTCCCTCCCATTGACGAATTAACACTCAAATTGAGTCGCTATGGAATACTATGTGTTCTATAACTTCCCCTTCTAAGTCGAGGAACGTTTCTACGGAAACGACAATATTTTCTTTTGGGATGCGAGTATCCCCTTTCCGATGCACTATTCCATCTTTACTGCATCCCTCGCCCCTCACACTGACGAATTAACACGGAAGTGGTGTCGCTATGAAATACTATTGGTTCTAAGACATCTCCTTCTAAATCGAGTAACGTTTCTATGGAAACGACAATAGTTTCTTTTGGGAGGAGAGTATCTCCGTTCCGATTCACTATTCCTTCTTTACTGCATCCCTCGCTCCCTCCCATTGACGAATTAACACTGAAATTGAGTCTCTATGGAATGCTATGTGTTCTATAACTTCTCCTTCTATATCAAGGAACGTTTCTACGGAAACGACAATATTTTCTTTTGTGAGGCGAGTATCCCCTTTCCGATGCACTATTCCATCTTTACTGCATCCCTCGCCCCTCACACTGACGAATTAACACGGAAGTGGTGTCGCTATGAAATACTATTGGTTCTAAGACATCTCCTTCTAAATCGAGTAACGTTTCTATGGAAACGACAATAGTTTCCTTTGGGAGGAGAGTATCTCCGTTCCGATTCACTATTCCTTCTTTACTGCATCCCTCGCTCCCTCCCATTGACGAATTAACACTGAATTTGAGTCGCTATGGAATACTATGTGTTCTATAACTTCTCCTTCTAAATCGAGTAACGTTTCTATGGAAACGACAAGAGTTTCTTTTGGGAGGAGAGTATCTCCGTTCCGATTCACTATTCCTTCTTTATTGCATCCCTCGCTCCCTCCCATTGACGAATTAACACTGAAATTGAGTCTCTATGGAATGCTATGTGTTCTATAACTTCTCCTTCTATATCGAGCAACGTTTCTACGGAAACGACAATATTTTCTTTTGGGATGCGAGTATCCCCTTTCCGATGCACTATTCCATCTTTACTGCATCCCTCGCCCCTCACACTGACGAATTAACACGGAAGTGGTGTCGCTATGAAATACTATTGGTTCTAAGACATCTCCTTCTAAATCGAGTAACGTTTCTATGGAAACGACTATAGTTTCTTTTGGGAGGAGAGTATCTCCGTTCCGATTCATTATTCCTTCTTTACTGCATCCCTCGCTCCCTCCTATTGACGAATTAACACTCAAATTGAGTCGCTATGGAATACTATGTGTTCTATAACTTCCCCTTCTAAATCGAGGAACGTTTCTACGGAAACGACAATAGTTTCTTTTGTGAGGCGAGTATCCCCTTTCCGATGCACTATTCCATCTTTACTGCATCCCTCGCCCCTCACACTGACGAATTAACACGGAAGTGGTGTCGCTATGAAATACTATTGGTTCTAAGACATCTCCTTCTAAATCGAGTAACGTTTCTATGGAAACGACAATAGTTTCTTTTGGGAGGAGAGTATCTCCGTTCCGATTCACTATTCCTTCTTTACTGCATCCCTCGCTCCCTCTCATTGACGAATTAACACTGAAATTGAGTCTCAATGGAATGCTATGTGTTCTATAACTTCTCCTTCTATATCGAGGAACGTTTCTACGGAAACGACAATATTTTCTTTTGTGAGGCGAGTATCCCCTTTCCGATGCACTATTCCATCTTTACTGCATCCCTCGCCCCTCACACTGACGAATTAACACGGAAGTGGTGTCGCTATGAAATACTATTGGTTCTAAGACATCTCCTTCTAAATCGAGTAACGTTTCTATTGAAACGACAATAGTTTCTTTTGGGAGGAGAGTATCTCCGTTCCGATTCACTATTCCTTCTTTACTGCATCCCTCGCTCCCTCCCATTGACGAATTAACACTGAATTTGAGTCGCTATGGAATACTATGTGTTCTATAACTTCCCCTTCTAAATCGAGGAACGTTTCTACGGAAACGACAATATTTTCTTTTGGGATGCGAGTATCCCCTTTCCGATGCACTATTCCATCTTTACTGCATCCCTCGCCCCTCACACTGACGAATTAACACGGAAGTGGTGTCGCTATGAAATACTATTGGTTCTAAGACATCCCCTTCTAAATCGAGTAACGTTTCTATGGAAACGACAATAGTTTCTTTTGGGAGGAGAGTATCTCCGTTCCGATTCACTATTCCTTCTTTACTGCATCCCTCGCTCCCTCCCATTGACGAATTAACACTGAAATTGAGTCTCTATGGAATGCTATGTGTTCTATAACTTCTCCTTCTATATCGAGGAACGTTTCTACGGAGACGACAATATTTTCTTTTGTGAGGCGAGTATCCCCTTTCCGATGCACTATTCCATCTTTACTGCATCCCTCGCCCCTCACACTGACGAATTAACACGGAAGTGGTGTCGCTATGAAATACTATTGGTTCTAAGACATCTCCTTCTAAATCGAGTAACGTTTCTATGCAAACGACAATAGTTTCCTTTGGGAGGAGAGTATCTCCGTTCCGATTCACTATTCCTTCTTTACTGCATCCCTCGCTCCCTCCCATTGACGAATTAACACTGAATTTGAGTCGCTATGGAACACTATGTGTTCTATAACTTCTCCTTCTAAATTGAGTAACGTTTCTATGGAAACGACAAGAGTTTCTTTTGGGAGGAGAGTATCTCCGTTCCGATTCACTATTCCTTGTTTATTGCATCCCTCGCTCCCTCCCATTGACGAATTAACACTGAAATTGAGTCTCTATGGAATGCTATGTGTTCTATAACTTCTCCTTCTATATCGAGGAACGTTTCTACGGAAACGAAAATATTTTCTTTTGTGAGGCGAGTATCCCCTTTCCGATGCACTATTCCATCTTTACTGCATCCCTCGCCCCTCACACTGACGAATTAACACGGAAGTGGTGTCGCTATGAAATACTATTGGTTCTAAGACATCTCCTTCTAAATCGAGTAACGTTTCTATGGAAACGACAATAGTTTCTTTTGGGAGGAGAGTATCTCCGATCCGATTCACTATTCCTTCTTTACTGCATCCCTCGCTCCCTCCCATTGACGAATTAACACTCAAATTGAGTCGCTATGGAATACTATGTGTTCTATAACTTCCCCTTCTAAATCGAGGAACGTTTCTACGGAAACGACAATATTTTCTTTTGTGAGGCGAGTATCCCCTTTCCGATGCACTATTCCATCTTTACTGCATCCCTCGCCCCTCACACTGACGAATTAACACGGAAGTGGTGTCGCTATGAAATACTATTGGTTCTAAGACATCTCCTTCTAAATCGAGTAACGTTTCTATGGAAACGACAATAGTTTCTTTTGGGAGGAGAGTATCTCCGTTCCGATTCACTATACCTTCTTTACTGCATCCCTCGCTCCCTCCCATTGACGAATTAACACTGAAATTGAGTCTCTATGGAATGCTATGTGTTCTATAACTTCTCCTTCTATATCGAGGAACGTTTCTACGGAAACGACAATATTTTCTTTTGTGAGGCGAGTATCCCCTTTCCGATGCACTATTCCATCTTTACTGCATCCCTCGCCCCTCACACTGACGAATTAACACGGAAGTGGTGTCGCTATGAAATACTATTGGTTCTAAGACATCTCCTTCTAAATCGAGTAACGTTTCTATGGAAACGACAATAGTTTCTTTTGTGAGGAGAGTATCTCCGTTCCGATTCACTATTCCTTCTTTACTGCATCCCTCGCTCCCTCCCATTGACGAATTAACACTGAAATTGAGTCTCTATGGAATGCTATGTGTTCTATAACTTCTCCTTCTATATCGAGGAACGTTTCTACGGAAACGACAATATTTTCTTTTGTGAGGCGAGTATCCCCTTTCCGATGCACTATTCCATCTTTACTGCATCCCTCGCCCCTCACACTGACGAATTAACACGGAAGTGGTGTCGCTATGAAATACTATTGGTTCTAAGACATCTCCTTCTAAATCGAGTAACGTTTCTATGGAAACGACAATAGTTTCCTTTGGGAGGAGAGTATCTCCGTTCCGATTCACTATTCCTTCTTTACTGCATCCCTCGCTCCCTCCCATTGACGAATTAACACTGAATTTGAGTCGCTATGGAACACTATGTGTTCTATAACTTCTCCTTCTAAATCGAGTAACGTTTCTATGGAAACGACAAGAGTTTCTTTTGGGAGGAGAGTATCTCCGTTCCGATTCACTATTCCTTCTTTATTGCATCCCTCGCTCCCTCCCATTGACGAATTAACACTGAAATTGAGTCTCTATGGAATGCTATGTGTTCTATAACTTCTCCTTCTATATCGAGGAACGTTTCTACGGAAACGAAAATATTTTCTTTTGTGAGGCGAGTATCCCCTTTCCGATGCACTATTCCATCTTTACTGCATCCCTCGCCCCTCACACTGACGAATTAACACGGAAGTGGTGTCGCTATGAAATACTATTGGTTCTAAGACATCTCCTTCTAAATCGAGTAACGTTTCTATGGAAACGACAATAGTTTCTTTTGGGAGGAGAGTATCTCCGATCCGATTCACTATTCCTTCTTCACTGCATCCCTCGCTCCCTCCCATTGACGAATTAACACTCAAATTGAGTCGCTATGGAATACTATGTGTTCTATAACTTCCCCTTCTAAATCGAGGAACGTTTCTACGGAAACGACAATATTTTCTTTTGTGAGGCGAGTATCCCCTTTCCGATGCTCTATTCCATCTTTACTGCATCCCTCGCCCCTCACACTGACGAATTAACACGGAAGTGGTGTCGCTATGAAATACTATTGGTTCTAAGACATCTCCTTCTAAATCGAGTAACGTTTCTATGGAAACGACAATAGTTTCTTTTGGGAGGAGAGTATCTCCGTTCCGATTCACTATTCCTTCTTTACTGCATCCCTCGCTCCCTCCCATTGACGAATTAACACTGAAATTGAGTCTCTATGGAATGCCATGTGTTCTATAACTTCTCCTTCTATATCGAGGAACGTTTCTACGGAAACGACAATATTTTCTTTTGTGAGGCGAGTATCCCCTTTCCGATGCACTATTCCATCTTTACTGCATCCCTCGCCCCTCACACTGACGAATTAACACGGAAGTGGTGTCGCTATGAAATACTATTGGTTCTAAGACATCTCCTTCTAAATCGAGTAACGTTTCTATGGAAACGACAATAGTTTCTTTTGGGAGGAGAGTATCTCCGTTCCGATTCACTATTCCTTCTTTACTGCATCCCTCGCTCCCTCCCATTGACGAATTAACACTGAAATTGAGTCTCTATGGAATGCTATGTGTTCTATAACTTCTCCTTCTATATCGAGGAACGTTTCTACGGAAACGACAATATTTTCTTTTGTGAGGCGAGTATCCCCTTTCTGATGCACTATTCCATCTTCACTGCATCCCTCGCCCCTCACACTGACGAATTAACACGGAAGTGGTGTCGCTATGAAATACTATTGGTTCTATAACATCTCCTTCTAAATCGAGTAACGTTTCTATGGAAACGACAGTATTTTCTTTTGGGAGGCGAGTAACTCCGTTCCGATTCACTATTCCTTCTTTACTGCATCCCTCGCTCCCTCTCATTGACGAATTAACACTGAAATTGAGTCGCTATGGAATACAATGTGTTCTATGACTTCTCCTTCTAAATCGAGGAACGTTTCTACGGAAACGACAATATTTTCTTTTTGGAGGCGAGTATCCGATTTCCGATGCACTATTCCATCTTTACTGCATCCCTCGCCCCTCACACTGACGAATTAACACGGAAGTGGTGTCGGTATGAAATACTATTGGTTCTATGACTTCTCCTTCTAAATCGAGTAACGTTTCTATGGAAACGACAAGAGTTTCTTTTGGGAGGAGAGTATCTCCGTTCCGATTCACTATTCCTTCTTTACTGCATCCCTCGCTCCCTCCCATTGACGAATTAACACTGAAATTGGGTCGCTATGGAATACTATGTGTTCTATAACTTCTCCTTCTAAATCGAGGAACGTTTCTACGGAAACGACAATATTTTCTTTTGGGAGGCGAGTATCCCCATTCCGATGCACTATTCCATCTTTACTGCATCCCTCGCCCCTCACACTGACGAATTAACACGGAAGTGGTGTCGCTATGAAATACTATTGGTTCTATGACATCTCCTTCTAAATGGAGTAACGTTTCTATGGAAACGACAAGAGTTTCTTTTGGGAGGAGAGTATCTCCGTTCCGATTCACTATTCCTTCTTTACTGCATCCCTCGCTCCCTCCCATTGACGAATTAACACTGAAATTGAGTCGCTATGGAATACTATGTGTTCTAAAACTTCTCCTTCTAAATCGAGGAACGTTTCTACGGAAACGACAATATTTTCTTTTGGGAGGCGAGTATCCCCTTTCCGATGCACTATTCCATCTTTACTGCATCCCTCGCCCCTCACACTGACGAATTAACACGGAAGTGGTGTCGCTATGAAATACTATTGGTTCTATGACATCTCCTTCTAAATCGAGTAAAGTTTCTATGGAAACGACAGTACTTTCTTTTGGGAGGCGAGTATCTCCGTTCCGATTCACTATTCTTTCTTTACTGCATCCCTCGCACCCTCACATTGACGAATTAACACTGAAATTGAGTCGCTATGGAATACTATGTGTTCTATAACTTCTCCTTCTAAATCGAGGAACGTTTCTACGGAAACGACAATATTTTCTTTTGGGAGGCGAGTATCCCCTTTCCGATGCACTATTCCATCTTTACTGCATTTCTCACCCCTCACACTGACGAATTAACACGGAAGTGGTGTCGCAATGAAATACTATTGGTTCTATGACATCTCCTTCTAAATCGAGTAACGTTCCTATGGAAACGACAGTATTTTCTTTTGGGAGGCGAGTATCTCCGTTCCGATTCACTATTCCTTCTTTACTGCATCCCTCGCACCCTCACATTGACGAATTAACACTGAAATTGAGTCGCTATGGAATACTATGTGTTCTATAACTTCTCCTTATAAATCGAGGAACGTTTCTACGGAAACGACAATATTTTCTTTTGGGAGGCGAGTATCTCCTTTCCGATGCACTATTCCATCTTTACTGCATCCCTCGCCCCTCACACTGACTAATTAACACGGAAGTGGTGTCGCTATGAAATACTATTGGTTCTATGACATCTCCTTCTAAATCTAGTAACGTTTCTATGGAAACGACAGTAATTTCTTTTGGGAGGCGAGTATCTCCGTTCCGATTCACTATTCCTTCTTTACTGCATCCCTCGCTCCCTCACATTGACGAATTAACACTGAAATTGAATCGCTATGGAATACTATGTGTTCTATAACTGCTCCTTCTAAATCGAGGAACGTTTCTACGGAAACGACAATATTTTCTTTTGGGAGGCGAGTATCCCCTTTCCGATGCACTATTCCATCTTTACTGCATCCCTCGCCCCTCACACTGACGAATTAACACGGAAGTGGTGTCGCTATGAAATACTATTGGTTCTATAACATTTCCTTCTAAATCGAGTAACGTTTCTATGGAAACGACAGTATTTTCTTTTGCGAGGAGAGTATCTCCGTTCCGATTCATTATTCCTTCTTTACTGCATCCCTTGCTCCCTCCCATTGACGAATTAACACTGAAATTGAGTCGCTATGGAATACTATGTGTTCTATAACTTCTCCTTCTAAATCGAGGAACGTTTCTACGGAAACGACAATATTTTCTTTTGGGAGGCGAGTATCCCCTTTCCGATGCACTATTCCATCTTTACTGCATCCCTCGCCCCTCACACTGACGAATTAACACGGAAGTGGTGTCGCTATGAAATACTATTGGTTCTATGACATCTCCTTCTAAATCGAGTAACGTTTCTATGAAAACGACAAGAGTTTCTTTAGGGAGGAGAGTATCTCCGTTCCCATTCACTATTCCTTCTTTACTGCATCCCTCGCTCCATCCCATTGACGAATTAACACTGAAATTGGGTCGCTATGGAATACTATGTGTTCTATAACTTCTCCTTCTAAATCGAGGAACGTTTCTACGGAAACGACAATATTTTCTTTTGGGAGGCGAGTATCCCCTTTCCGATGCACTATTCCATCTTTACTGCATCCCTCGCCCCTCACACTGACGAATTAACACGGAAGTGGTGTCGCTATGAAATAATATTGGTACTATGACATCTCCTTCTAAATCGAGTAACGTTTCTAAGGAAACAACAAGAGTTTCTTTTGGGAGGAGAGTATCTCCGTTCCGATCACTATTCCTTCTTTACTGCATCCCTCGCTCCCTCCCATTGACGAATTAACACTGAAATTGAGTCGCTATGGAATACTATGTGTTCTATAACTTCCCGTTCTAAATCGAGGAACGTTTCTACGGAAACGACAATATTTTCTTTTGGGATGCGAGTATCCCCTTTCCGATGCACTATTCCATCTTTACTGCATCCCTCGCCCCTCACACTGACGAATTAACACGGAAGTGGTGTCGCTATGAAATACTATTGGTTCTAAGACATCTCCTTCTAAATCGAGTAACGTTTCTATGGAAACGACAATAGTTTCTTTTGGGAGGAGAGTATCTCCGTTCCGATTCACTATTCCTTCTTTACTGCATCCCTCGCTCCCTCCCATTGACGAATTAACACTGAAATTGAGTCTCTATGGAATGCTATGTGTTCTATAACTTCTCCTTCTATATCGAGGAACGTTTCTACGGAAACGACAATATTTTCTTTTGTGAGGCGAGTATCCCCTTTCCGATGCACTATTCCATCTTTACTGCATCCCTCGCCCCTCACACTGACGAATTAACACGGAAGTGGTGTCGCTATGAAATACTATTGGTTCTAAGACATCTCCTTCTAAATCGAGTAACGTTTCTATGGAAACGACAATAGTTTCTTTTGGGAGGAGAGTATCTCCGTTCCGATTCACTATTCCTTCTTTACTGCATCCCTCGCTCCCTCCCATTGACGAATTAACACTCAAATTGAGTCGCTATGGAATACTATGTGTTCTATAACTTCCCCTTCTAAATCGAGGAACGTTTCTACGGAAACGACAATATTTTCTTTTGGGATGCGAGTATCCCCTTTCCGATGCACTTTTTTATCTTTACTGCATCCCTCGCCCCTCACACTGACGAATTATCACGGAAGTGGTGTCGCTATGAAATACTATTGGTTCTAAGACATCTCCTTCTAAATCGAGTAACGTTTCTATGGAAACGACAATAGTTTCTTTTGGGAGGAGAGTATCTCCGTTCCGATTCACTATTCCTTCATTACTGCATCCCTCGCTCCCTCCCATTGACGAATTAACACTGAAATTGAGTCTCTATGGAATGCTATGTGTTCTATAACTTCTCCTTCTATATCGAGGAACGTTTCTACGGAAACGACAATATTTTCTTTTGTGAGGCGAGTATCCCCTTTCCGATGCACTATTCCATCTTTACTGCATCCCTCGCCCCTCACACTGACGAATTAACACGGAAGTGGTGTCGCTATGAAATACTATTGGTTCTAAGACATCTCCTTCTAAATCGAGTAACGTTTCTATGGAAACGACAATAGTTTCCTTTGGGAGGAGTGTATCTCCGTTCCGATTCACTATTCCTTCTTTACTGCATCCCTCGCTCCCTCCCATTGACGAATTAACACTGAATTTGAGTCGCTATGGAATACTATGTGTTCTAGAACTTCTCCTTCTAAATCGAGTAACGTTTCTATGGAAACGACAAGAGTTTCTTTTGGGAGGAGAGTATCTCCGTTCCGATTCACTATTCCTTCTTTATTGCATCCCTCGCTCCCTCCCATTGACGAATTAACACTGAAATTGAGTCTCTATGGAATGCTATGTGTTCTATAACTTCTCCTTCTATATCGAGGAACGTTTCTACGGAAACGACAATATTTTCTTTTGTGAGGCGAGTATCCCCTTTCCGATGCACTATTCCATCTTTACTGCATCCCTCGCCCCTCACACTGACGAATTAACACGGAAGTGGTGTCGCTATGAAATACTATTGGTTCTAAGACATCTCCTTCTAAATCGAGTAACGTTTCTATGGAAACGACAATAGTTTCTTTTGGGAGGAGAGTATCTCCGTTCCGATTCACTATTCCTTCTTTACTGCATCCCTCGCTCCCTTCCATTGACGAATTAACACTCAAATTGAGTCGCTATGGAATACTATGTGTTCTATAACTTCCCCTTCTAAATCGAGGAACGTTTCTACGGAAACGACAATATTTTCTTTTGGGATGCGAGTATCCCCTTTCCGATGCACTATTCCATCTTTACTGCATCCCTCGCCCCTCACACTGACGAATTAACACGGAAGTGGTGTCGCTATGAAATACTATTGGTTCTAAGACATCTCCTTCTAAATCGAGTAACGTTTCTATGGAAACGACAATAGTTTCTTTTGGGAGGAGAGTATCTCCGTTCCGATTCACTATTCCTTCTTTACTGCATCCCTCGCTCCCTCCCATTGACGAATTAACACTGAAATTGAGTCTCTATGGAATGCTATGTGTTCTATAACTTCTCCTTCTATATCGAGGAACGTTTCTACGGAAACGACAATATTTTCTTTTGGGATGCGAGTATCCCCTTTCCGATGCACTATTCCATCTTTACTGCATCCCTCGCCCCTCACACTGACAAATTAACACGGAAGTGGTGTCGCTATGAAATACTATTGGTTCTAAGACATCTCCTTCTAAATCGAGTAACGTTTCTATGGAAACGACAATAGTTTCCTTTGGGAGGAGAGTATCTCCGTTCCGATTCACTATTCCTTCTTTACTGCATCCCTCGCTCCCTCCCATTGACGAATTAACACTGAATTTGAGTCGCTATGGAATACTATGTGTTCTATAACTTCTCCTTCCAAATCGAGTAACGTTTCTATGGAAACGACAATAGTTTCTTTTGGGAGGAGAGTATCTCCGTTCCGATTCACTATTCCTTCTTTACTGCATCCCTCGCTCCCTCCCATTGACGAATTAACACTCAAATTGAGTCGCTATGGAATACTATGTGTTCTATAACTTCCCCTTCTAAATCGAGGAACGTTTCTACGGAAACGACAATATTTTCTTTTGTGAGGCGAGTATCCCCTTTCCGATGCACTATTCCATCTTTACTGCATCCCTCGCCCCTCACACTGACGAATTAACACGGAAGTGGTGTCGCTATGAAATACTATTGGTTCTAAGACATCTCCTTCTAAATCGAGTAACGTTTCTATGGAAACGACAATAGTTTCTTTTGGGAGGAGAGTATCTCCGTTCCGATTCACTATTCCTTCTTTACTGCATCCCTCGCTCCCTCCCATTGACGAATTAACACTGAAATTGAGTCTCTATGGAATGCTATGTGTTCTATAACTTCTCCTTCTATATCGAGGAACGTTTCTACGGAAACGACAATATTTTCTTTTGTGAGGCGAGTATCCCCTTTCCGATGAACTATTCCATCTTTACTGCATCCCTCGCCCCTCACACTGACGAATTAACACGGAAGTGGTGTCGCTATGAAATACTATTGGTTCTAAGACATCTCCTTCTAAATCGAGTAACGTTTCTATGGAAACGACAATAGTTTCTTTTGGGAGGAGAGTATCTCCGTTCCGATTCACTATTCCTTCTTTACTGCATCCCTCGCTCCCTCCCATTGACGAATTAACACTGAAATTGAGTCGCTATGGAATACTATGTGTTCTATAACTTCTCCTTCTAAATCGAGTAACGTTTCTATGGAAACGACAATAGTTTCTTTTGGGAGGAGAGTATCTCCGTTCCGATACACTATTCCTTCTTTACTGCATCCCTCGCTCCCTCCCATTGACGAATTAACACTCAAATTGAGTCGCTATGGAATACTATGTGTTCTATAACTTCTCCTTCTAAATCGAGGAACGTTTCTACGGAAACGACAATATTTTCTTTTGTGAGGCGAGTATCCCCTTTCCGATGCACTATTCCATCTTTACTGCATCCCTCGCCCCTCACACTGACGAATTAACACGGAAGTGGTGTCGCTATGAAATACTATTGGTTCTAAGACATCTCCTTCTAAATCGAGTAACGTTTCTATGGAAACGACAATAGTTTCTTTTGGGAGGATAGTATCTCCGTTCCGATTCACAATTCCTTCTTTACTGCATCCCTCGCTCCCTCCCATTGACGAATTAACACTGAATTTGAGTCGCTATGGAATACTATGTGTTCTATAACTTCTCCTTCTAAATCGAGTAACGTTTCTATGGAAACGACAATAGTTTCTTTTGGGAGGAGAGTATCTCCGTTCCGATTCACTATTCCTTCTTTACTGCATCCCTCGCTCCCTCCCATTGACGAATTAACACTCAAATTGAGTCGCTATGGAATACTATGTGTTCTATAACTTCCCCTTCTAAATCGAGGAACGTTTCTACGGAAACGACAATATTTTCTTTTGTGAGGCGAGTATCCCCTTTCCGATGCACTATTCCATCTTTACTGCATCCCTCGCCCCTCACACTGACGAATTAACACGGAGGTGGTGTCGCTATGAAATACTATTGGTTCTAAGACATCTCCTTCTAAATCGAGTAACGTTTCTATGGAAACGACAATAGTTTCTTTTGGGAGGAGAATATCTCCGTTCCGATTCACTATTCCTTCTTTACTGCATCCCTCGCTCCCTCCCATTGTCGAATTAACACTGAATTTGAGTCGCTATGGAATACTATGTGTTCTATAACTTCTCCTTCTAAATCGAGTAACGTTTCTATGGAAACGACAATAGTTTCTTTTGGGAGGAGAGTATCTCCGTTCCGATTCACTATTCCTTCTTTACTGCATCCCTCGCTCCCTCCCATTGACGAATTAACACTCAAATTGAGTCGCTATGGAATACTATGTGTTCTATAACTTCCCCTTCTAAATCGAGGAACGTTTCTACGGAAACGACAATATTTTCTTTTGTGAGGCGAGTATCCCCTTTCCGATGCACTATTCCATCTTTACTGCATCCCTCGCCCCTCACACTGACGAATTAACACGGAAGTGGTGTCGCTATGAAATACTATTGGTTCTAAGACATCTCCTTCTAAATCGAGTAACGTTTCTATGGAAACGACAATAGTTTCTTTTGGGAGGAGAGTATCTCCGTTCCGATTCACTATTCCTTCTTTACTGCATCCCTCGCTCCCTCCCATTGACGAATTAACACTGAAATTGAGTCTCTATGGAATGCTATGTGTTCTATAACTTCTCCTTCTATATCGAGGAACGTTTCTACGGAAACGACAATATTTTCTTTTGTGAGGCGAGTATCCCCTTTCCGATGCACTATTCCATCTTTACTGCATCCCTCGCCCCTCACACTGACGAATTAACACGGAAGTGGTGTCGCTATGAAATACTATTGGTTCTAAGACATCTCCTTCTAAATCGAGTAACGTTTCTATGGAAACGACAATAGTTTCTTTTGGGAGGAGAGTATCTCCGTTCCGATTCACTATTCCTTCTTTACTGCATCCCTCGCTCCCTCCCATTGACGAATTAACACTGAATTTGAGTCGCTATGGAATACTATGTGTTCTATAACTTCTCCTTCTAAATCGAGTAACGTTTCTATGGAAACGACAATAGTTTCTTTTGGGAGGAGAGTATCTCCGTTCCGATTCACTATTCCTTCTTTACTGCATCCCTCGCTCCCTCCCATTGACGAATTAACACTCAAATTGAGTCGCTATGGAATACTATGTGTTCTATAACTTCTCCTTCTAAATCGAGGAACGTTTCTACGGAAACGACAATATTTTCTTTTGTGAGGCGAGTATCCCCTTTCCGATGCACTATTCCATCTTTACTGCATCCCTCGCCCCTCACACTGACGAATTAACACGGAAGTGGTGTCGCTATGAAATACTATCTGTTCTAAGACATCTCCTTCTAAATCGAGTAACGTTTCTATGGAAACGACAATAGTTTCTTTTGGGAGGAGAGTATCTCCGTTCCGATTCACTATTCCTTCTTTACTGCATCCCTCGCTCCCTGCCATTGACGAATTAACACTGAAATTGAGTCTCTATGGAATGCTATGTGTTATATAACTTCTCCTTCTATATCGAGGAACGTTTCTACGGAAACGACAATATTTTCTTTTGTGAGGCGAGTATCCCCTTTCCGATGCACTATTCCATCTTTACTGCATCCCTCGCCCCTCACACTGACGAATTAACACGGAAGTGGTGTCGCTATGAAATACTATTGGTTCTAAGACATCTCCTTCTAAATCGAGTAACGTTTCTATGGAAACGACAATAGTTTCTTTTGGGAGGAGAGTATCTCCGTTCCGATTCACTATTCCTTCTTTACTGCATCCCTCGCTCCCTCCCATTGACGAATTAACACTGAAATTGAGTCTCTATGGAATGCTATGTGTTCTATAACTTCTCCTTCTGTATCGAGGAACGTTTCTACGGAAACAACAATATTTTCTTTTGGGATGCGAGTATCCCCTTTCCGATGCACTATTCCATCTTTACTGCATCCCTCGCCCCTCACACTGACGAATTAACACGGAAGTGGTGTCGCTATGAAATACTATTGGTTCTAAGACATCTCCTTCTAAATCGAGTAACGTTTCTATGGAAACGACAATAGTTTCTTTTGGGAGGAGAGTATCTCCGTTCCGATTCATTATTCCTTCTTTACTGCATCCCTCGCTCCCTCCCATTGACGAATTAACACTCGAATTGAGTCGCTATGGAATACTATGTGTTCTATAACTTCCCCTTCTAAATCGAGGAACGTTTCTACGGAAACGACAATATTTTCTTTTGTGAGGCGAGTATCCCCTTTCCGTTGCACTATTCCATCTTTACTGCATCCCTCGCCCCTCACACTGACGAATTAACACGGAAGTGGTGTCGCTATGAAATACTATTGGTTCTAAGACATCTCCTTCTAAATCGAGTAACGTTTCTATGGAAACGAGAATAGTTTCTTTTGGGAGGAGAGTATCTCCGTTCCGATTCACTATTCCTTCTTTACTGCATCCCTCGCTCCCTCCCATTGACGAATTAACACTGAAATTGAGTCTCTATGGAATGCTATGTGTTCTATAACTTCTCCTTCTATATCGAGGAACGTTTCTACGGAAACGACAATATTTTCTTTTGGGATGCGAGTATCCCCTTTCCGATGCACTACTCCATCTTTACTGCATCCCTCGCCCCTCACACTGACGAATTAACACGGAAGTGGTGTCGCTATGAAATACTATTGGTTCTGAGACATCTCCTTCTAAATCGAGTAACGTTTCTATGGAAACGACAATAGTTTCTTTTGGGAGGAGAGTATCTCCGTTCCGATTCACTATTCCTTCTTTACTGCATCCCTCGCTCCCTCCCATTGACGAATTAACACTGAATTTGAGTCGCTATGGAATACTATGTGTTCTATAACTTCCCCTTCTAAATCGAGGAACGTTTCTACGGAAACGACAATATTTTCTTTTGGGATGCGAGTATCCCCTTTCCGATGCACTATTCCATCGTTACTGCATCCCTCGCCCCTCACACTGACGAATTAACACGGAAGTGGTGTCGCTATGAAATACTATTGGTTCTAAGACATCTCCTTCTAAATCGAGTAACGTTTCTATGGAAACGACAATAGTTTCTTTTGGGAGGAGAGTATCTCCGTTCCGATTCACTATTCCTTCTTTACTGCATCCCTCGCTCCCTCCCATTGACGAATTAACACTGAAATTGAGTCTCTATGGAATGCTATGTGTTCTATAAGTTCTCCTTCTATATCGAGGAACGTTTCTACGGAAACGACAATATTTTCTTTTGTGAGGCGAGTATCCCGTTTCCGATGCACTATTCCATCTTTACTGCATCCCTCGCCCCTCACACTGACGAATTAACACGGAAGTGGTGTCGCTATGAAATACTATTGGTTCTAAGACATCTCCTTCTAAATCGAGTAACGTTTCTATGGAAACGACAATAGTTTCCTTTGGGAGGAGAGTATCTCCGTTCCGATTCACTATTCCTTCTTTACTGCATCCCTCGCTCCCTCCCATTGACGAATTAACACTGAAATTGAGTCTCTATGGAATGCTATGTGTTCTATAACTTCTCCTTCTATATCGAGGAACGTTTCAACGGAAACGACAATATTTTCTTTTGTGAGGCGAGTATCCCCTTTCCGATGCACTATTCCATCTTTACTGCATCCCTCGCCCCTCACACTGACGAATTAACACGGAAGTGGTGTCGCTATGAAATACTATTGGTTCTAAGACATCTCCTTCTAAATCGAGTAACGTTTCTATGGAAACGACAATAGTTTCTTTTGGGAGGAGAGTATCTCCGTTCCGATTCACTATTCCTTCTTTACTGCATCCCTCGCTCCCTCCCATTGACGAATTAACACTGAATTTGAGTCGCTACGGAATACTATGTGTTCTATAACTTCTCCTTCTAAATCGAGTAACGTTTCTATGGAAACGACAATAGTTTCTTTTGGGAGGAGAGTATCTCCGTTCCGATTCACTATTCCTTCTTTACTGCATCCCTCGCTCCCTCCCATTGACGAATTAACACTCAAATTGAGTCGCTATGGAATACTATGTGTTCTATAACTTCTCCTTCTAAATCGAGGAACGTTTCTACGGAAACGACAATATTTTCTTTTGTGAGGCGAGTATCCCCTTTCCGATGCACTATTCCATCTTTACTGCATCCCTCGCCCCTCACACTGACGAATTAACACGGAAGTGGTGTCGCTATGAAATACTATCTGTTCTAAGACATCTCCTTCTAAATCGAGTAACGTTTCTATGGAAACGACAATAGTTTCTTTTGGGAGGAGAGTATCTCCGTTCCGATTCACTATTCCTTCTTTACTGCATCCCTCGCTCCCTGCCATTGACGAATTAACACTGAAATTGAGTCTCTATGGAATGCTATGTGTTATATAACTTCTCCTTCTATATCGAGGAACGTTTCTACGGAAACGACAATATTTTCTTTTGTGAGGCGAGTATCCCCTTTCCGATGCACTATTCCATCTTTACTGCATCCCTCGCCCCTCACACTGACGAATTAACACGGAAGTGGTGTCGCTATGAAATACTATTGGTTCTAAGACATCTCCTTCTAAATCGAGTAACGTTTCTATGGAAACGACAATAGTTTCTTTTGGGAGGAGAGTATCTCCGTTCCGATTCACTATTCCTTCTTTACTGCATCCCTCGCTCCCTCCCATTGACGAATTAACACTGAAATTGAGTCTCTATGGAATGCTATGTGTTCTATAACTTCTCCTTCTGTATCGAGGAACGTTTCTACGGAAACAACAATATTTTCTTTTGGGATGCGAGTATCCCCTTTCCGATGCACTATTCCATCTTTACTGCATCCCTCGCCCCTCACACTGACGAATTAACACGGAAGTGGTGTCGCTATGAAATACTATCGGTTCTAAGACATCTCCTTCTAAATCGAGTAACGTTTCTATGGAAACGACAATAGTTTCTTTTGGGAGGAGAGTATCTCCGTTCCGATTCATTATTCCTTCTTTACTGCATCCCTCGCTCCCTCCCATTGACGAATTAACACTCGAATTGAGTCGCTATGGAATACTATGTGTTCTATAACTTCCCCTTCTAAATCGAGGAACGTTTCTACGGAAACGACAATATTTTCTTTTGTGAGGCGAGTATCCCCTTTCCGTTGCACTATTCCATCTTTACTGCATCCCTCGCCCCTCACACTGACGAATTAACACGGAAGTGGTGTCGCTATGAAATACTATTGGTTCTAAGACATCTCCTTCTAAATCGAGTAACGTTTCTATGGAAACGAGAATAGTTTCTTTTGGGAGGAGAGTATCTCCGTTCCGATTCACTATTCCTTCTTTACTGCATCCCTCGCTCCCTCCCATTGACGAATTAACACTGAAATTGAGTCTCTATGGAATGCTATGTGTTCTATAACTTCTCCTTCTATATCGAGGAACGTTTCTACGGAAACGACAATATTTTCTTTTGGGATGCGAGTATCCCCTTTCCGATGCACTATTCCATCTTTACTGCATCCCTCGCCCCTCACACTGACGAATTAACACGGAAGTGGTGTCGCTATGAAATACTATTGGTTCTGAGACATCTCCTTCTAAATCGAGTAACGTTTCTATGGAAACGACAATAGTTTCTTTTGGGAGGAGAGTATCTCCGTTCCGATTCACTATTCCTTCTTTACTGCATCCCTCGCTCCCTCCCATTGACGAATTAACACTGAATTTGAGTCGCTATGGAATACTATGTGTTCTATAACTTCCCCTTCTAAATCGAGGAACGTTTCTACGGAAACGACAATATTTTCTTTTGGGATGCGAGTATCCCCTTTCCGATGCACTATTCCATCGTTACTGCATCCCTCGCCCCTCACACTGACGAATTAACACGGAAGTGGTGTCGCTATGAAATACTATTGGTTCTAAGACATCTCCTTCTAAATCGAGTAACGTTTCTATGGAAACGACAATAGTTTCTTTTGGGAGGAGAGTATCTCCGTTCCGATTCACTATTCCTTCTTTACTGCATCCCTCGCTCCCTCCCATTGACGAATTAACACTGAAATTGAGTCTCTATGGAATGCTATGTGTTCTATAAGTTCTCCTTCTATATCGAGGAACGTTTCTACGGAAACGACAATATTTTCTTTTGTGAGGCGAGTATCCCGTTTCCGATGCACTATTCCATCTTTACTGCATCCCTCGCCCCTCACACTGACGAATTAACACGGAAGTGGTGTCGCTATGAAATACTATTGGTTCTAAGACATCTCCTTCTAAATCGAGTAACGTTTCTATGGAAACGACAATAGTTTCCTTTGGGAGGAGAGTATCTCCGTTCCGATTCACTATTCCTTCTTTACTGCATCCCTCGCTCCCTCCCATTGACGAATTAACACTGAATTTGAGTCGCTATGGAATACTATGTGTTCTATAACTTCTCCTTCTAAATCGAGTAACGTTTCTATGGAAACGACAAGAGTTTCTTTTGGGAGGAGAGTATCTCCGTTCCGATTCACTATTCCTTCTTTATGGCAGCCCTCGCTCCCTCCCATTGACGAATTAACACTGAAATTGAGTCTCTATGGAATGCTATGTGTTCTATAACTTCTCCTACTATATCGAGGAACGTTTCTACGGAAACGACAATATATTCTTTTGGGATGCGAGTATCCCCTTTCCGATGCACTATTCCATCTTTACTGCATCCCTCGCCCCTCACACTGACGAATTAACACGGAAGTGGTGTCGCTATGAAATACTATTGGTTCTAAGACATCTCCTTCTAAATCGAGTAACGTTTCTATGGAAACGACAAGAGTTTCTTTTGGGAGGAGAGTATCTCCGTTCCGATTCACTATTCCTTCTTTACTGCATCCCTCGCTCCCTCCCATTGTCGAATTAACACTCAAATTGAGTCGCTATGGAATACTATGTGTTCTATAACTTCCCCTTCTAAATCGAGGAACGTTTCTACGGAAACGACAATATTTTCTTTTGTGAGGCGAGTATCCCCTTTCCGATGCACTATTCCATCTTTACTGCATCCCTCGCCCCTCACACTGACGAATTAACACGGAAGTGGTGTCGCTATGAAATACTATTGGTTCTAAGACATCTCCTTCTAAATCGAGTAACGTTTCTATGGAAACGACAATAGTTTCTTTTGGGAGGAGAGTATCTCCGTTCCGATTGACTATTCCTTCTTTACTGCATCCCTCGCTCCCTCCCATTGACGAATTAACACTCAAATTGAGTCGCTATGGAATACTATGTGTTCTATAACTTCCCCTTCTAAATCGAGGAACGTTTCTACGGAAACGACAATATTTTCTTTTGTGAGGCGAGTATCCCCTTTCCGATGCACTATTCCATCTTTACTGCATCCCTCGCCCCTCACACTGACGAATTAACACGGAAGTGGTGTCGCTATGAAATACTATTGGTTCTAAGACATCTCCTTCTAAATCGAGTAACGTTTCTATGGAAACGACAATAGTTTCTTTTGGGAGGAGAGTATCTCCGTTCCGATTCACTATTCCTTCTTTACTGCATCCCTCGCTCCCTCCCATTGACGAATTAACACTCAAATTGAGTCGCTATGGAATACTACGTGTTCTATAACTTCCCCTTCTAAATCGAGGAACGTTTCTACGGAAACGACAATATTTTCTTTTGGGATGCGAGTATCCCCTTTCCGATGCACTATTCCATCTTTACTGCATCCCTCGCCCCTCACACTGACGAATTAACACGGAAGTGGTGTCGCTATGAAATACTATTGGTTCTAAGACATCTCCTTCTAAATCGAGTAACGTTTCTATGGAAACGACAATAGTTTCTTTTGGGAGGAGAGTATCTCCGTTCCGATTCACTATTCCTTCTTTACTGCATCCCTCGCTCCCTCCCATTGACGAATTAACACTCAAATTGAGTCTCTATGGAATGCTATGTGTTCTATAACTTCTCCTTCTATATCGAGGAACGTTTCTACGGAAACGACAATATATTCTTTTGTGAGGCGAGTATCCCCTTTCCGATGCACTATTCCATCTTTACTGCATCCCTCGCCCCTCACTCTGACGAATTAACATGGAAGTGGTGTCGCTATGAAATACTATTGGTTCTAAGATATCTCCTTCTAAATCGAGTAACGTTTCTATGGAAACGACAATAGTTTCTTTTGGGAGGAGAGTATCTCCGTTCCGATTCACTATTCCTTCTTTACTGCATCCCTCGCTCCCTCCCATTGACGAATTAACACTGAAATTGAGTCTCTATGGAATGCTATGTGTTCTATAACTTCTCCTTCTATATCGAGGAACGTTTCTACGGAAACGACAATATTTTCTTTTGGGAGGCGAGTATCCCCTTTCCGATGCACTATTCCATCTTTACTGCATCCCTCGCCCCTCACACTGACGAATTAACACGGAAGTGGTGTCGCTATGAAATACTATTGGTTCTAAGACATCTCCTTCTAAATCGAGTAACGTTTGTATGGAAACGACAATAGTTTCTTTTGGGAGGAGAGTATCTTCGTTCCGATTCACTATTCCTTCTTTACTGCATCCCTCGCTCCCTCCCATTGACGAATTAACACTCAAATTGAGTCGCTATGGAATACTATGTGTTCTATAACTTCCCCTTCTAAATCGAGGAACGTTTCTACGGAAACGACAATATTTTCTTTTGGGATGCGAGTATCCCCTTTCCGATGCACTATTCCATCTTTACTGCATCCCTCGCCCCTCACACTGACGAATTAACACGGAAGTGGTGTCGCTATGAAATACTATTGGTTCTAAGACATCTCCTTCTAAATCGAGTAACGTTTCTATGGAAACGACAATAGTTTCTTTTGGGAGGAGAGTATCTCCGTTCCGATTCACTATTCCTTCTTTACTGCATCCCTCGCTCCCTCCCATTGACGAATTAACACTCAAATTGAGTCGCTATGGAATACTATGTGTTCTATAACTTCCCCTTCTAAATCGAGGAACGTTTCTACGGAAACGACAATATTTTCTTTTGGGATGCGAGTATCCCATTTCCGATGCACTATTCCATCTTTACTGCATCCCTCGCCCCTCACACTGACGAATTAACACGGAAGTGGTGTCGCTATGAAATACTATTGGTTCTAAGACATCTCCTTCTAAATCGAGTAACGTTTCTATGGAAACGACAATAGTTTCTTTTGGGAGGAGAGTATCTCCGTTCCGATTCACTATTCCTTCTTTACTGCATCCCTCGCTCCCTCCCATTGACGAATTAACACTGAAATTGAGTCTCTATGGAATGCTATGTGTTCTATAACTTCTCCTTCTATATCGAGGAACGTTTCTACGGAAACGACAATATTTTCTTTTGGGAGGCGAGTATCCCCTTTCCGATGCACTATTCCATCTTTACTGCATCCCTCGCCCCTCACACTGACGAATTAACACGGAAGTGGTGTCGCTATGAAATACTATTGGTTCTAAGACATCTCCTTCTAAATCGAGTAACGTTTCTATGGAAACGACAATAGTTTCTTTTGGGAGGAGAGTATCTCCGTTCCGATTTACTATTCCTTCTTTACTGCATCCCTCGCTCCCTCCCATTGACGAATTAACACTGAAATTGAGTCTCTATGGAATGCTATGTGTTCTATAACTTCTCCTTCTATATCGAGGAACGTTTCTACGGAAACGACAATATTTTCTTTTGGGAGGCGAGTATCCCCTTTCCGATGCACTATTCCATCTTTACTGCATCCCTCGCCCCTCACACTGACGAATTAACACGGAAGTGGTGTCGCTATGAAATACTATTGGTTCTAAGACATCTCCTTCTAAATCGAGTAACGTTTCTATGGAAACGACAATAGTTTCTTTTGGGAGGAGAGTATCTCCGTTCCGATTCACTATTCCTTCTTTACTGCATCCCTCGCTCCCTCCCATTGACGAATTAACACTCAAATTGAGTCGCTATGGAATACTATGTGTTCTATAACTTCCCCTTCTAAATCGACGAACGTTTCTACGGAAACGACAATATTTTCTTTTGGGATGCGAGTATCCCCTTTCCGATGCACTATTCCATCTTTACTGCATCCCTCGCCCCTCACACTGACGAATTAACACGGAAGTGGTGTCGCTATGAAATACTATTGGTTCTAAGACATCTCCTTCTAAATCGAGTAACGTTTCTATGGAAACGACAATAGTTTCTTTTGGGAGGAGAGTATCTCCGTTCCGATTCACTATTCCTTCTTTACTGCATCCCTCGCTCCCTCCCATTGACGAATTAACACTGAAATTGAGTCTCTATGGAATGCTATGTGTTCTATAACTTCTCCTTCTAAATCGAGGAACGTTTCTACGGAAACGACAATATTTTCTTTTGGGAGGCGAGTATCCCCTTTCCGATGCACTATTCCATCTTTACTGCATCCCTCGCCCCTCACACTGACGAATTAACACGGAAGTGGTGTCGCTATGAAATACTATTGGTTCTAAGACATCTCCTTCTAAATCGAGTAACGTTTCTATGGAAACGACAATAGTTTCTTTTGGGAGGAGAGTATCTCCGTTCAGATTCACTATTCCTTCTTTACTGCATCCCTCGCTCCCTCCCATTGACGAATTAACACTGAAATTGAGTCGCTATGGAATGCTATGTGTTCTATAACTTCTCCTTCTATATGGAGGAACGTTTCTACGGAAACGGCAATATTTTCTTTTGTGAGGCGAGTATCCCCTTTCCGATGCACTATTCCATCTTTACTGCATCCCTCGCCCCTCACACTGACGAATGAACACGGAAGTGGTGTCGCTATGAAATACTATTGGTTCTAAGACATCTCCTTCTAAATCGAGTAACGTTTCTATGGAAACGACAATAGTTTCTTTTGGGAGGAGAGTATCTCCGTTCCGATTCACTATTCCTTCTTTACTGCATCCCTCGCTCCCTCCCATTGACGAATTAACACTGAAATTGAGTCTCTATGGAATGCTATGTGTTCTATAACTTCTCCTTCTATATCGAGGAACGTTTCTACGGAAACGACAATATTTTCTTTTGGGAGGCGAGTATCCCCTTTCCGATGCACTATTCCATCATTACTGCATCCCTCGCCCCTCACACTGACGAATTAACACGGAAGTGGTGTCGCTATGAAATACTATTGGTTCTAAGACATCTCCTTCTAAATCGAGTAACGTTTCTATCGAAACGACAATAGTTTCCTTTGGGAGGAGAGTATCTCCGTTCCGATTCACTATTCCTTCTTTACTGCATCCCTCGCTCCCTCCCATTGACGAATTAACACTGAAATTGAGTCGCTATGGAATACTATGTGTTCTATAACTTCTCCTTCTAAATCGAGCAACGTTTCTACGGAAACGACAATATTTTCTTTTGGGAGGCGAGTATCCCCTTTCCGATGCACTATTCCATCTTTACTGCATCCCTCGCCCCTCACACTGACGAATTAACACGGAAGTGGTGTCGCTATGAAATACTATTGGTTCTATGACATCTCGTTCTAAATCGAGTAACGTTTCTATGGAAACGACAAGAGTTTCTTTTGGGAGGAGAGTATCTCCGTTCCGATTCACTATTCCTTCTTTACTGCATCCCTCGCTCCCTCCCATTGACGAATTAACACTGAAATTGAGTCGCTATGGAATACTATGTGTTCTATAACTTCTCCTTCTAAATCGAGGAACGTTTCTACGGAAACGACAATATTTTTTTTTTGGGAAGCGAGTATCCCCTTTCCGATGCACTATTCCATCTTTACTGCATCCCTCGCCCCTCACACTGACGAATTAACACGGAAGTGGTGTCGCTATGATATACTATTGGTTCTATGAGATCTCGTTCTAAATCGAGTAACGTTTCTATGGAAACGACAAGAGTTTCTTTTGGGAGGAGAGTATCTCCGTTCCGTTTCACTATTCCTTCTTTACTGCATCCCTCGCTCCCTCCCATTGACGAATTAACACTGAATTTGAGTCGCTATGGAATACTATGTGTTCTATAACTTCTCCTTCTAAATCGTGGAACGTTTCTACGGAAACGACAATATTTTCTTTTGGGAGGCGAGTATCCCCTTTCCGATGCACTATTCCATCTTCACCGCATCCCTCGCCCCTCACACTGACGAATTAACACGGAAGTGGTGTCGCTATGAAATACTAATGGTTCTATGACATCTCCTTCTAAATCGAGTAACGTTTCTATGGAAAAGACAGTAATTTCTTTTGGGAGGCGAGTATCTCCGTTCCGATTCACTATTCCTTCTTTACTGCATCCCTCGCCCCTCACATTGACGAATTAACACTGAAATTGAATCGCTATGGAATACTATGTGTTCTATAACTTCTCCTTCTAAATCGAGGAACGTTTCAACGGAAACGACAATATTTTCTTTTGGGAGGCGAGTATCCCCTTTCCGATGCACTATTCCATCTTCACTGCATCCCTCGCCCCTCACACTGACGAATTAACACGGAAGTGGTGTCGCTATGAAATACTATTGGTTCTATAACATCTCCTTCTAAATCGAGTAACGTTTCTATGGAAACGACAGTATTTTCTTTTGGGAGGCGAGTAACTCCGTTCTGATTCTCTATTCCTTCTTTACTGCATCCCTCGCTCCCTCTCATTGACGAATTAACACTGAAATTGAGTCGCTATGGAATACTATGTGTTCTATGACTTCTCCTTCTAAATCGAGGAACGTTTCTACGGAAACGACAATATTTTCTTTTGGGAGGCGAGTATCCCCTTTCCGATGCACTATTCCATCTTTACTACATCCCTCGCCCCTCACACTGACGAATTAACACGGAAGTGGTGTCGCTATGAAATACTATTGGTTCTATTACTTCTCCTTCTAAATCGAGTAACGTTTCTATCGAAACGACAAGAGTTTCTTTTGGGAGGAGTGTATCTCCGTTCCGATTCACTATTCCTTCTTTATTGCATCCCTCGCTCCCTCCCTTTGACGAATTAACACTCAAATTGAGTCGCTATGGAATAGTTTGTGTTCTATAACTTCTTCTTCTAAATCGAGGAACGTTTCTACGGAAACGACAATAATTTCTTTTGGGTGGCGAGTCTCCCCTTTCCGATGCACTATTCCATCTTTACTGCATCCCTCGCCCCTCACACTGACGAATTAACACGGAAGTGGTGTCGCTATGAAATACTATTGGTTCTATGACATCTCCTTCTAAATCGAGTAACGTTTCAATGGAAACGACAGTATTTTCTTTTGGGAGGCGAGTATCTCCGTTCCGATTCACTATTCCTTCTTTACTGCAGCCCTCGCTCCCTCCCATTGACGAATTAACACTGAAATTGAGTCGCTATGGAATACTATGTGTTCTATAACTTCTCCTTCTAAATCGGGGAACGTTTCTACGGAAACGACAATATTTTCTTTTGGGAGGCGAGTATCCCCTTTCCGATGCACTATTCCGTCTTTACTGCATCCCTCGCCCCTCACACTGACGAATTAACACGGAAGTGGTGTCGCTATGAAATACTATTGGTTCTATGACATCTCCTTCTAAATCAAGTAACGTTTCTATGGAAACGACAGTATTTTCTTTTGGGAGGAGAGTATCTCCGCTCCGATTCACTATTCCGTCTTTACTGCATCCCTCCCTCCCACCCATTAACGAATTAACACTGAAATTGAGTCGCTATGGAATACTATGTGTTCTATAACTTCTCCTTCTAAATCGAGGAACGTTTCTACGGGAACGACAATATATTGTTTTGGGAGGCGAGTATCCCCTTTCCGATGCACTATTCCATCATTACTGCATCCCTCGCCCCTCACACTGACGAATTAACACGGAAGTGGTGTCGCTACGAAGTACTATTGGTTCTATAACATCTCCTTCTAAATCGAGTAACGTTTCAATGGAAACGACAGTATTTTCTTTTGGGAGGCGAGTATCTCCGTTCCGATTCACTTATCCTTCTTTACTGCATCCCTCGCTCCCTCCCATTGACGAATTAACACTGAAATTGAGTCGCTATGGAATACTATGTGTTCTATAACTTCTCCTTCTAAATCGAGGAACGTTTCTACGGAAACGACAATATTTTCTTTTGGGAGGCGAGTATCCCCTTTCCGATGCACTATTCCATCTTTACTGCATCCCTCGCCCCTCACACTGACGAATTAACACGGAAGTGGTGTCGCTATGAAATACTATTGGTTCTATGACATCTCCTTCTAAATCGAGTAACGTTTCAATGGAAACGACAGTATTTTCTTTTGGGAGGAGAGTATCTCCGTTCCGATTCACTAATCCGTCTTTACTGCATGCCCCCCTCCCTCACATTAACGAATTAACACTGAAATTGAGTCGCTATGGAATACTATGTGTTCTATAACTTCTCCTTCTAAATCGAGGAACGTTTCTACGGAAACGACAATATTTTCTTTTGGGAGGCGAGTATCCCCTTTCCGATGCACTATTCCCTCTTTACTGCATCCCTGGCATCTCACACTGACGAATTAACACGGAAGTGGTGTCGCTATGAAATACTTTTGGTTCTATAACATCTCCTTTTAAATCGAGTAACGTTTCAATGGAAAAGACAGTATTTTCTTTTGGGAGGCGAGTATCTCCGTTCCGATTCACTATTTATTCTTTACTGCATCCCTCGCTCCCTCCCATTGACGAATTAACACTGACATTGAGTCGCTATGGAATACTATGTGTTCTATAACTTCTCTTTCTAAATCGGGGACGTTTCTACGGAAACGGCAATATTTTCTTTTGGGAGGCGAGTATCCCCTTTCCGATGCACTATTCCATCTTTACTGCATCCCTCGCCCCTCACACTGACGAATTAACACGGAAGTGGTGTCGCTATGAAATACTATTGTTTCTATGACATCTCCTTCTAAATCGAGTAACGTTTCAATGGAAACGACAGTACTTTCTTTTGGGAGGCGAGTATCTCCGTTCCGATTCATTATTCCTTCTTTACTGCATCCCTCGCTCCCTCCCATTGACGAATTAACACTGAAATTGAGTCGCTACGGAATACTATGTGTTCTATAACTTCTCCTTCTAAATCGAGGAACGTTTCTACGTAAACGACAATAATTTCTTTTGGGGGGCGAGTATCCCCTTTCCGATGCACTATTCCATCTTTACTGCATCCCTCGCCCCTCACACTGACGAATTAACACGGAAGTGGTGTCGCTATGAAATACTATTGGTTCTAAGACATCTCCTTCTAAATCGAGTAACGTTTCTATGGAAACGACAAGAGTTTCTTTTGGGAGGAGAGTATCTCCGTTCCGATTCACTATTCCTTCTTTACTGCATCCCTCGCTCCCTCCCATTGACGAATTAACACTGAAATTGAGTCGCTATGGAATGCTATGTGTTCTATAACTTCTCCTTCTAAATCGAGGAACGTTTCTACGGAAACGACAATATTTTCTTTTGTGAGGCGAGTATCCCCTTTCCGATGCACTATTCCATCTTTACTGCATCCCTCGCCCCTCACACTGACGAATTAACACGGAAGTGGTGTCGCTATGAAATAGTATTGATTCTATGTCATCTCCTTCTAAATCGAGTAACGTTTCTATGGAAACGACAAGAGTTTCTTTTGGGAGGAGAGTATCTCCGTTCAGATTCACTATTCCTCCTTTACTGCATCCCTCGCTCCCTCCCATTGACGAATTAACACTGAAATTGAGTCGCTATGGAATACTATGTGTTCAATAACTTCTCCTTCTAAATCGAGCAACGTTTCTACGGAAACGACAATATTTTCTTTTGGGAGGCGAGTATCCCCTTTCCGATGCACTATTCCATCTTTACTGCATCCCTCGCCCCTCACACTGACGAATTAACACGGAAGTGGTGTCGCTATGAAATACTATTGGTTCTATGACATCTCGTTCTAAATCGAGTAACGTTTCTATGGAAACGACAAGAGTTTCTTTTGGGAGGAGAGTATCTCCGTTCCGATTCACTATTCCTTCTTTACTGCATCCCTCGCTCCCTCCCATTGACGAATTAACACTGAAATTGAGTCGCTATGGAATACTATGTGTTCTATAACTTCTCCTTCTAAATCGAGGAACGTTTCTACGGAAACGACAATATTTTCTTTTGGGAGGCGAGTATCCCCTTTCCGATGCACTATTCCATCTTTACTGCATCCCTGGCCCCTCACACTGACGAATTAACACTGACATTGAGTCGCTATGGAATACTATGTGTTCTATAACTTCTCCTTCTAAATCGAGCAACGTTTCTACGGAAACGACAATATTTTCTTTTGGGAGGCGAGTATCCCCTTTCCGATGCACTATTCCATCTTTACTGCATCCCTCGCCCCTCACACTGTCGAATTAACACGGAAGTGGTGTCGCTATGAAATACTATTGGTTCTATGACATCTCGTTCTAAATCGAGTAACGTTTCTATGGAAACGACAAGAGTTTCTTTTGGGAGGAGAGTATCTCCGTTCAGATTCACTATTCCTTCTTTACTGCATCCCTCGCTCCCTCCCATTGACGAATTAACACTGAAATTGAGTCGCTATGGAATACTATGTGTTCTATGACTTCTCCTTCTAAATCGAGCAACGTTTCTACGGAAACGACAATATTTTCTTTTGGGAGGCGAGTATCCCCTTTCCGATGCACTATTCCATCTTTACTGCATCCCTCGCCCCTCACACTGACGAATTAACACGGAAGTGGTGTCGCTATGAAATACTATTGGTTCTATGACATCTCGTTCTAAATCGAGTAACGTTTCTATGGAAACGACAAGAGTTTCTTTTGGGAGGAGAGTATCTCCGTTCAGATTCACTATTCCTTCTTTACTGCATCCCTCGCTCCCTCCCATTGACGAATTAACACTGAAATTGAGTCGCTATGGAATACTATGTGTTCTATAACTTCTCCTTCTAAATCGAGGAACGTTTCTACGGAAACGACAATATTTTCTTTTGGGAGGCGAGTATCCCCTTTCCGATGCACTATTCCATCTTTACTGCATCCCTCGCCCCTCACACTGACGAATTAACACTGACATTGAGTCGCTATGGAATACTATGTGTTCTATAACTTCTCCTTCTAAATCGAGCAACGTTTCTACGGAAACGACAATATTTTCTTTTGGGAGGCGAGTATCCCCTTTCCGATGCACTATTCCATCTTTACTGCATCCCTCGCCCCTCACACTGACGAATTAACACGGAAGTGGTGTCGCTATGAAATACTATTGGTTCTATGACATCTCGTTCTAAATCGAGTAACGTTTCTATGGAAACGACAAGAGTTTCTTTTGGGAGGAGAGTATCTCCGTTCAGATTCACTATTCCTTCTTTACTGCATCCCTCGCTCCCTCCCATTGACGAATTAACACTGAAATTGAGTCGCTATGGAATACTATGTGTTCTATAACTTCTCCTTCTAAATCGGGGAACGTTTCTACGGAAACGACAATATTTTCTTTTGGGAGGCGAGTATCCCCTTTCCGATGCACTATTCCATCTTTACTGCATCCCTCGCCCCTCACACTGACGAATTAACACGGAAGTGGTGTCGCTATGAAATACTATTGATTCTATGACATCTCCTTCTAAATCAAGTAACGTTTCTATGGAAACGACAGTATTTTCTTTTGGGAGGAGAGTATCTCCGTTCCGATTCACTATTCCATCTTTACTGCATCCCTCGCTCCCTCCCATTGACGAATTAACACTGAAATTGAGTCGCTATGGAATACTATTAGTTCTATAACTTCTCCTTCTAAATCGAGGAACGTTTCTACGGAAACGACAATATTTTCTTTTGGGAGGCGAGTATCCCCTTTCCAATGCACTATTCCATCTTTACTGCATCCCTCGCCCCTCACACTGACGAATTAACACGGAAGTGGTGTCGCTATGAAATACTATTGGTTCTATGACATCTCCTTCTAAATCAAGTAACGTTTCTATGGAAACGACAGTATTTTCTTTTGGGAGGAGAGTATCTCCGTTCCGATTCACTATTCCGTCTTTACTGCATCCCTCCCTCCCTCCCATTAACGAATTAACACTGAAATTGAGTCGCTATGGAATACTATGTGTTCTATAACTTCTCCTTCTAAATCGAGGAACGTTTCTACGGGAACGACAATAAATTGTTTTGGGAGGCGAGTATCCCCTTTCCGATGCACTATTCCATCTTTACTGCATCCCTCGCCCCTCACACTGACGAATTAACACGGAAGTGGTGTCGCTACAAAAACTATTGGTTCTATAACATCTCCTTCTAAATCGAGTAACGTTTCAATGGAAACGACAGTATTTTCTTTTGGGAGGCGAGAATCTCCGTTCCGATTCACTTATCCTTCATTACTGCATCCCTCGCTCCCTCCCATTGACGAATTAACACTGAAATTGAGTCGCTATGGAATACTATGTGTTCTATAACTTCTCCTTCTAAATCGAGGAACGTTTCTACGGAAACGACAATATTTTCTTTTGGGAGGCGAGTATCCCCTTTCCGATGCACTATTCCATCTTTACTGCATCCCTCGCCCCTCACACTGACGAATTAACACGGAAGTGGTGTCGCTATGAAATACTATTGGTTCTATGACATCTCCTTCTAAATTAAGTAACGTTTCAATGGAAACGACAGTATTTTCTTTTGGGAGGAGAGTATCTCCATTCCGATTCACTAATCCGTCTTTACTGCATCCCCCCCTCCCTCACATTAACGAATTAACACTGAAATTGAGTCGCTATGGAATACTATGTGTTCTATAACTTCTCCTTCTAAATCGAGCAACGTTTCTACGGAAACGACAATATTTTCTTTTGGGAGGCGAGTATCCCCTTTCCGATGCACTATTCCATCTTTACTGCATCCCTCGCCCCTCACACTGACGAATTAACACGGAAGTGGTGTCGCTATGAAATACTATTGGTTCTATGACATCTCCTTCTAAATCAAGTAACGTTTCTATGGAAACGACAGTATTTTCTTTTGGGAGGAGAGTATCTCCGTTCCGATTCACTATTCCGTCTTTACTGCATCCCTCCCTCCCTCCCATTAACGAATTAACACTGAAATTGAGTCGCTATGGAATACTATGTGTTCTATAACTTCTCCTTCTAAATCGAGGAACGTTTCTACGGGAACGACAATAAATTGTTTTGGGAGGCGAGTATCCCCTTTCCGATGCACTATTCCATCTTTACTGCATCCCTCGCCCCTCACACTGACGAATTAACACGGAAGTGGTGTCGCTACAAAATACTATTGGTTCTATAACATCTCCTTCTAAATCGAGTAACGTTTCAATGGAAACGACAGTATTTTCTTTTGGGAGGCGAGAATCTCCGTTCCGATTCACTTATCCTTCATTACTGCATCCCTCGCTCCCTCCCATTGACGAATTAACACTGAAATTGAGTCGCTATGGAATACTATGTGTTCTATAACTTCTCCTTCTAAATCGAGGAACGTTTCTACGGAAACGACAATATTTTCTTTTGGGAGGCGAGTATCCCCTTTCCGATGCACTATTCCATCTTTACTGCATCCCTCGCCCCTCACACTGACGAATTAACACGGAAGTGGTGTCGCTATGAAATACTATTGGTTCTATGACATCTCCTTCTAAATTAAGTAACGTTTCAATGGAAACGACAGTATTTTCTTTTGGGAGGAGAGTATCTCCATTCCGATTCACTAATCCGTCTTTACTGCATCCCCCCCTCCCTCACATTAACGAATTAACACTGAAATTGAGTCGCTATGGAATACTATGTGTTCTATAACTTCTCCTTCTAAATCGAGCAACGTTTCTACGGAAACGACAATATTTTCTTTTGGGAGGCGAGTATCCCCTTTCCGATGCACTATTCCATCTTTACTGCATCCCTCGCCCCTCACACTGACGAATTAACACGGAAGTGGTGTCGCTATGAAATACTATTGGTTCTATGACATCTCGTTCTAAATCGAGTAACGTTTCTATGGAAACGACAAGAGTTTCTTTTGGGAGGAGAGTATCTCCGTTCAGATTCACTATTCCTTCTTTACTGCATCCCTCGCTCCCTCCCATTGACGAATTAACACTGAAATTGAGTCGCTATGGAATACTATGTGTTCTATAACTTCTCCTTCTAAATCGAGCAACGTTTCTACGGAAACGACAATATTTTCTTTTGGGAGGCGAGTATCCCCTTTCCGATGCACTATTCCATCTTTACTGCATCCCTCGCCCCTCACACTGACGAATTAACACGAAAGTGGTGTCGCTATGAAATACTATTGGTTCTATGACATCTCGTTCTAAATCGAGTAACGTTTCTATGGAAACGACAAGAGTTTCTTTTGGGAGGAGAGTATCTCCGTTCAGATTCACTATTCCTTCTTTACTGCATCCCTCGCTCCCTCCCATTGACGAATTAACACTGAAATTGAGTCGCTATGGAATACTATGTGTTCTATAACTTCTCCTTCTAAATCGAGGAACGTTTCTACGGAAACGACAATATTTTCTTTTGGGAGGCGAGTATCCCCTTTCCGATGCACTATTCCATCTTTACTGCATCCCTCGCTCCCTCCCATTGACGAATTAACCCTGACATTGAGTCGCTATTGAATACTATGTGTTCTATAACTTCTCCTTCTAAATCGGGGACGTTTCTACGGAAACGGCAATATTTTCTTTTGGGAGGCGAGTATCCCCTTTCCGATGCACTATTCCATCTTTACTGCATCCCTCGCCCCTCACACTGACGAATTAACACGGAAGTGGTGTCGCTATGAAACAGTATTGATTCTATGTCATCTCCTTCTAAATCGAGTAACGTTTCTATGGAAACGACAAGAGTTTCTTTTGGGAGGAGAGTATCTCCGTTCAGATTCACTATTCCTTCTTTACTGCATCCCTCGCTCCCTCCCATTGACGAATTAACACTGAAATTGAGTCGCTATGGAATACTATGTGTTCTATAACTTCTCCTTCTAAATCGGGGAACGTTTCTACGGAAACGACAATATTTTCTTTTGGGAGGCGAGTATCCCCTTTCCGATGCACTATTCCATCTTTACTGCATCCCTCGCCCCTCACACTGACGAATTAACACGGAAGTGGTGTCGCTATGAAATACTATTGATTCTATGACATCTCCTTCTAAATCAAGTAACGCTTCTATGGAAACGACAGTATTTTCTTTTGGGAGGAGAGTATCTCCGTTCCGATTCACTATTCCATCTTTACTGCATCCCTCGCTCCCTCCCATTGACGAATTAACACTGAAATTGAGTCGCTATGGAATACTATGTGTTCTATAACTTCTCCTTCTAAATCGAGGAACGTTTCTACGGAAACGACAATATTTTCTTTTGGGAGGCGAGTATCCCCTTTCCAATGCACTATTCCATCTTTACTGCATCCCTCGCCCCTCACACTGACGAATTAACACGGAAGTGGTGTCGCTATGAAATACTATTGGTTCTATGACATCTCCTTCTAAATCAAGTAACGTTTCTATGGAAACGACAGTATTTTCTTTTGGGAGGAGAGTATCTCCGTTCCGATTCACTATTCCGTCTTTACTGCATCCCTCCCTCCCTCCCATTAACGAATTAACACTGAAATTGAGTCGCTATGGAATACTATGTGTTCTATAACTTCTCCTTCTAAATCGAGGAACGTTTCTACGGGAACGACAATAAATTGTTTTGGGAGGCGAGTATCCCCTTTCCGATGCACTATTCCATCTTTACTGCATCCCTCGCCCCTCACACTGACGAATTAACACGGAAGTGGTGTCGCTACAAAATACTATTGGTTCTATAACATCTCCTTCTAAATCGAGTAACGTTTCAATGGAAACGACAGTATTTTCTTTTGGGAGGCGAGAATCTCCGTTCCGATTCACTTATCCTTCATTACTGCATCCCTCGCTCCCTCCCATTGACGAATTAACACTGAAATTGAGTCGCTATGGAATACTATGTGTTCTATAACTTCTCCTTCTAAATCGAGGAACGTTTCTACGGAAACGACAATATTTTCTTTTGGGAGGCGAGTATCCCCTTTCCGATGCACTATTCCATCTTTACTGCATCCCTCGCCCCTCACACTGACGAATTAACACGGAAGTGGTGTCGCTATGAAATACTATTGGTTCTATGACATCTCCTTCTAAATTAAGTAACGTTTCAATGGAAACGACAGTATTTTCTTTTGGGAGGAGAGTATCTCCATTCCGATTCACTAATCCGTCTTTACTGCATCCCCCCCTCCCTCACATTAACGAATTAACACTGAAATTGAGTCGCTTTGGAATACTATGTGTTCTATAACTTCTCCTTCTAAATCGAGGAACGTTTCTACGGAAACGACAATATTTTCTTTTGGGAGGCGAGTATCCCCTTTCCGATGCACTATTCCCTCTTTACTGCATCCCTGGCATCTCACACTGACGAATTAACACGGAAGTGGTGTCGCTATGAAATACTTTTGGTTCTATAACATCTCCTTTTAAATCGAGTAACGTTTCAATGGAAACGACAGTATTTTCTTTTGGGAGGCGAGTATCTCCGTTCCGATTCACTATTTATTCTTTACTGCATCCCTCGCTCCCTCCCATTGACGAATTAACACTGACATTGAGTCGCTATGGAATACTATGTGTTCTATAACTTCTCCTTCTAAATCGGGGACGTTTCTACGGAAACGGCAATATTTTCTTTTGGGAGGCGAGTATCCCCTTTCCGATGCACTATTCCATCTTTACTGCATCCCTCGCCCCTCACACTGACGAATTAACACGGAAGTGGTGTCGCTATGAAATACTATTGTTTCTATGACATCTCCTTCTAAATCGAGTAACGTTTCTATGGAAACGACAGTATTTTCTTTTGGGAGGAGAGTATCTCCGTTCCGATTCACTATTCCTTCTTTACTGCATCCCTCGCTCCCTCACATTGACGAATTAACACTGAAATTGAGTCGCTACGGAATACTATGTGTTCTATAACTTCTCCTTCTAAATCGAGGAACGTTTCTACGTAAACGACAATAATTTCTTTTGGGGGGCGAGTATCCCCTTTCCGATGCACTATTCCATCTTTACTGCATCCCTGGCCCCTCACACTGACGAATTAACACGGAAGTGGTGTCGCTATGATATACTATTGGTTCTAAGACATCTCCTTCTAAATCGAGTAACGTTTCTATGGAAACGACAAGAGTTTCTTTTGGGAGGAGAGTATCTCCGTTCCGATTCACTATTCCTTCTTTACTGCATCCCTCGCTCCCTCCCATTGACGAATTAACACTGAAATTGAGTCGCTATGGAATGCTATGTGTTCTATAACTTCTCCTTCTAAATCGAGGAACGTTTCTACGGAAACGACAATATTTTCTTTTGGGAGGCGAGTATCCCCTTTCCGATGCACTATTCCATCTTTACTGCATCCCTCGCCCCTCACACTGACGAATTAACACGGAAGTGGTGTCGCTATGAAATACTATTGGTTCTATGACATCTCGTTCTAAATCGAGTAACGTTTCTATGGAAACGACAAGAGTTTCTTTTGGGAGGAGAGTATCACCGTTCAGATTCACTAGTCCTTCTTTACTGCATCCCTCGCTCCCTCCCATTGACGAATTAACACTGAAATTGAGTCGCTATGGAATACTATGTGTTCTATAACTTCTCCTTCTAAATCGAGGAACGTTTCTACGGAAACGACAATATTTTCTTTTGGGAGGCGAGTATCCCCTTTCCGATGCACTATTCCATCTTTACTGCATCCCTCGCCCCTCACACTGACGAATTAACACGGAAGTGGTGTCGCTATGAAATACTATTGGTTCTAAGACATCTCCTTCTAAATCGAGTAACGTTTCTATGGAAACGACAAGAGTTTCTTTTGTGAGGCGAGTATCCCCTTTCCGATGCACTATTCCATCTTTACTGCATCCCTCGCCCCTCACACTGACGAATTAACACGGAAGTGGTGTCGCTATGAAATAGTATTGATTCTATGTCATCTCCTTCTAAATCGAGTAACGTTTCTATGGAAACGACAAGAGTTTCTTTTGGGAGGAGAGTATCTCCGTTCAGATTCACTATTCCTTCTTTACTGCATCCCTCGCTCCCTCCCATTGACGAATTAACACTGAAATTGAGTCGCTATGGAATACTATGTGTTCTATAACTTCTCCTTCTAAATCGAGCAACGTTTCTACGGAAACGACAATATTTTCTTTTGGGAGGCGAGTATCCCCTTTCCGATGCACTATTCCATCTTTACTGCATCCCTCGCCCCTCACACTGACGAATTAACACGGAAGTGGTGTCGCTATGAAATACTATTGGTTCTATGACATCTCGTTCTAAATCGAGTAACGTTTCTATGGAAACGACAAGAGTTTCTTTTGGGAGGAGAGTATCTCCGTTCAGATTCACTATTCCTTCTTTACTGCATCCCTCGCTCCCTCCCATTAACGAATTAACACTGAAATTGAGTCGCTATGGAATACTATGTGTTCTATAACTTCTCCTTCTAAATCGAGGAACGTTTCTACGGAAACGACAATATTTTCTTTTGGGAGGCGAGTATCCCCTTTCCGATGCACTATTCCATCTTTACTGCATCCCTCGCCCCTCACACTGACGAATTAACACTGACATTGAGTCGCTATGGAATACTATGTGTTCTATAACTTCTCCTTCTAAATCGAGCAACGTTTCTACGGAAACGACAATATTTTCTTTTGGGAGGCGAGTATCCCCTTTCCGATGCACTATTCCATCTTTACTGCATCCCTCGCCCCTCACACTGACGAATTAACACGGAAGTGGTGTCGCTATGAAATACTATTGGTTCTATGACATCTCGTTCTAAATCGAGTAACGTTTCTATGGAAACGACAAGAGTTTCTTTTGGGAGGAGAGTATCTCCGTTCAGATTCACTATTCCTTCTTTACTGCATCCCTCGCTCCCTCCCATTGACGAATTAACACTGAAATTGAGTCGCTATGGAATACTATGTGTTCTATAACTTCTCCTTCTAAATCGAGGAACGTTTCTACGGAAACGACAATATTTTCTTTTGGGAGGCGAGTATCCCCTTTCCGATGCACTATTCCATCTTTACTGCATCCCTCGCCCCTCACACTGACGAATTAACACGGAAGTGGTGTCGCTATGAAATACTATTGGTTCTATGACATCTCGTTCTAAATCGAGTAACGTTTCTATGGAAACGACAAGAGTTTCTTTTGGGAGGAGAGTATCTCCGTTCAGATTCACTATTCCTTCTTTACTGCATCCCTCGCTCCCTCCCATTGACGAATTAACACTGAAATTGAGTCGCTATGGAATACTATGTGTTCTATAACTTCTCCTTCTAAATCGAGGAACGTTTCTACGGAAACGACAATATTTTCTTTTGGGAGGCGAGTATCCCCTTTCCGATGCACTATTCCATCTTTACTGCATCCCTCGCTCCCTCCCATTGACGAATTAACACTGACATTGAGTCGCTATGGAATACTATGTGTTCTATAACTTCTCCTTCTAAATCGGGGACGTTTCTACGGAAACGGCAATATTTTCTTTTGGGAGGCGAGTATCCCCTTTCCGATGCACTATTCCATCTTTACTGCATCCCTCGCCCCTCACACTGACGAATTAACACGGAAGTGGTGTCGCTATGAAATAGTATTGATTCTATGTCATCTCCTTCTAAATCGAGTAACGTTTCTATGGAAACGAGAAGAGTTTCATTTGGGAGGAGAGTATCTCCGTTCAGATTCACTATTCCTTCTTTACTGCATCCCTCGCTCCCTCCCATTGACGAATTAACACTGAAATTGAGTCGCTATGGAATACTATGTGTTCTATAACTTCTCCTTCTAAATCGAGGAACGTTTCTACGGAAACGACAATATTTTCTTTTGGGAGGCGAGTATCCCCTTTCCGATGCACTATTCCATCTTTACTGCATCCCTCGCCCCTCACACTGACGAATTAACACGGAAGTGGTGTCGCTATGAAATAGTATTGATTCTATGTCATCTCCTTCTAAATCGAGTAACGTTTCTATGGAAACGAGAAGAGTTTCTTTTGGGAGGAGAGTATCTCCGTTCAGATTCACTATTCCTTCTTTACTGCATCCCTCGCTCCCTCCCATTGACGAATTAGCACTGAAATTGAGTCGCTATGGAATACTATGTGTTCTATAACTTCTCCTTCTAAATCGAGGAACGTTTCTACGGAAACGACAATATTTTCTTTTGGGAGGCGAGTATCCCCTTTCCGATGCACTATTCCATCTTTACTGCATCCCTCGCCCCTCACACTGACGAATTAACACGGAAGTGGTGTCGCTATGAAATACTATTGGTTCTATGACATCTCCTTCTAAATCGAGTAACGTTTCTATGGAAACGACAAGAGTTTCTTTTGGGAGGAGAGTTTCTCCGTTCCGATTCACTATTCCTTCTTTACTGCATCCCTCGCTCCCTCCCATTGACGAATTAACACTGAAATTGAGTCGCTATGGAATACTATGTGTTCTATAACTTCTCCTTCTAAATCGAGGAACGTTTCTACGGAAACGACAATATTTTTTTTTGGGAAGCGAGTATCCCCTTTCCGATGCACTATTCCATCTTTACTGCATCCCTCGCCCCTCACACTGACGAATTAACACAGAAGTGGTGTCGCTATGATATACTATTGGTTCTATGAGATCTCGTTCTAAATCGAGTAACGTTTCTATGGAAACGACAAGAGTTTCTTTTGGGAGGAGAGTATCTCCGTTCCGATTCACTATTCCTTCTTTACTGCATCCCTCGCTCCCTCCCATTGACGAATTAACACTGAATTTGAGTCGCTATGGAATACTATGTGTTCTATAACTTCTCCTTCTAAATCGAGGAACGTTTCTACGGAAACGACAATATTTTCTTTTGGGAGGCGAGTATCCCCTTTCCGATGCACTATTCCATCTTCACTGCATCCCTCGCCCCTCACACTGACGAATTAACACGTAAGTGGTGTCGCTATGAAATACTATTGGTTCTATGACATCTCCTTCTAAATCGAGTAACGTTTCTATGGAAACGACAGTAATTTCTTTTGGGAGGCGAGTAACTCCGTTCCGATTCTCTATTCCTTCTTTACTGCATCCCTCGCTCCCTCTCATTGACGAATTAACACTGAAATTGAGTCGCTATGGAATACTATGTGTTCTATGACTTCTCCTTCTAAATCGAGGAACGTTTCTACGGAAACGACAATATTTTCTTTTGGGAGGCGAGTATCCCCTTTCCGATGCACTATTCCATATTTACTGCATCCGTCGCCCCTCACACTGACGAATTAACACGGAAGTGGTGTCGCTATGAAATACTATTGGTTCTATTACTTCTCCTTCTAAATCGAGTAACGTTTCTATGGAAACGACAAGAGTTTCTTTTGGGAGGAGAGTATCTCCGTTCCGATTCACTATTCCTTCTTAATTGCATCCCTCGCTCCCTCCCTTTGACGAATTAACACTCAAATTGAGTCGCTATGGAATACTTTGTGTTCTATAACTTCTTCTTCTAAATCGAGGAACGTTTCTACGGAAACGACAATAATTTCTTTTGGGTGGCGAATATCCCCTTTCCGATGCACTATTCCATCTTTACTGCATCCCTCGCCCCTCACACTGACGAATTAACACGGAAGTGGTGTCGCTATGAAATACTATTGGTTCTATGACAACTCCTTCTAAATCGAGTAACGTTTCTACGGAAACGACAGTATTTTCTTTTGGGAGGCGAGTATCTCCGTTCCGATTCACTATTCCTTCTTTACTGCATCCCTCGCTCCCTCACATTGACAAATTAACCCTGAAATTGAGTCGCTATGGAATACTATGTGTTCTATAACTTCTCCTTCTACATCGAGGAACGTTTCTACGGAAACGACTATAATTTCTTTTGGGAGGCGAGTTTCCCCTTTCCGATGCACTATTCCATCTTTACTGCATCCCTCGCCCCTCACACTGACGAATTAACACGGAAGTGGTGTCGCTATGAAGTACTATTGGTTCTATGACATCTCCTTCTAAATCGAGTAACGTTTCTATGGAAACGACAGAATTTTCTTTTGGGAGGCGAGTATCTCCGTTCCGATTCACTATTCCTTCTTTACTGCATCCCTCGCTCCCTTCCATTGACGAATTAACACTGAAATTGAGTCGCTATGGAATACTATGTGTTCTATAACTTCTCCTTCTAAATCGAGGAACGTTTCTACGGAAACGACAATATTTTCTTTTGTGAGGCGAGTTTCCCCTTTCCGATGCACTATTCCATCTTTACTGCATCCCTTGCCCCTCACACTGACGAATTAACACGGAAGTGGTGTCGCTATGAAATACTGTTGGTTCTATGACATCTCCTTCTAAATCGAGTAACGTTTCTATGGAAACGACAGTATTTTCTTTTGGGAGGAGAGTATCTCCGTTCCGATTCACTATTCCTTCTTTACTGCATCCCTCGCTCCCTCGCATTGACGAATTAACACTGAAATTGAGTCGCTATGGAATACTATGTGTTCTATAACTTCTCCTTCTAAATCGAGGAACGTTTCTACGGAAACGACAATATATTCTTTTGGGAGGCGAGTATCCCCTTTCCGATGCACCATTCCATCTTTACTGCATCCCTCGCCCCTCACACTGACGAATTAACACGGAAGTGGTGTCGCTATGAAATACTATTGGTTCTATGACATCTCCTTCTAAATCAAGTAACGTTTCTATGGAAACGACAGTATTTTCTTTTGGGAGGAGAGTATCTCCGTTCCGATTCACTATTCCATCTTTACTGCATCCCTCGCTCCCTCCCATTGACGAATTAACACTGAAATTGAGTCGCTATGGAATACTATGTGTTCTATAACTTCTCCATCTAAATCGAGGAACGTTTCTACGGAAACGACAATATTTTCTTTTGGGAGGCGAGTATCCCCTTTCCGATGCACTATTCCATCTTTACTGCATCCCTCGCCCCTCACACTGACGAATTAACACGGAAGTGGTGTCGCTATGAAATACTATTGGTTCTATGACATCTCCTTCTAAATCAAGTAACGTTTCTATGGAAACGACAGTATTTTCTTTTGGGAGGAGAGTATCTCCGTTCCGATTCACTATTCCTTCTTTACTGCATCCCTCGCTCCCTCCCATTGACGAATTAACACTGAAATTGAGTCGCTATGGAATGCTATGTGTTCTATAACTTCTCCTTCTAAATCGAGGAACGTTTCTACGGAAACGACAATATTTTCTTTTGTGAGGCGAGTATCCCCTTTCCGATGCACTATTCCATCTTTACTGCATCCCTCGCCCCTCACACTGACGAATTGACACGGAAGTGGTGTCGCTATGAAATAGTATTGATTCTATGTCATCTCCTTCTAAATCGAGTAACGTTTCTATGGAAACGACAAGAGTTTCTTTTGGGAGGAGAGTATCTCCGTTCAGATTAACTATTCCTTCTTTACTGCATCCCTCGCTCCCTCCCATTGACGAATTAACACTGAAATTGAGTCGCTATGGAATACTATGTGTTCTATAACTTCTCCTTCTAAATCGAGCAACGTTTCTACGGAAACGACAATATTTTCTTTTGGGAGGCGAGTATCCCCTTTCCGATGCACTATTCCATCTTTACTGCATCCCTCGCCCCTCACACTGACGAATTAACACGGAAGTGGTGTCGCTATGAAATACTATTGGTTCTATGACATCTCGTTCTAAATCGAGTAACGTTTCTATGGAAACGACAAGAGTTTCTTTTGGGAGGAGAGTATCTCCGTTCCGATTCACTATTCCTTCTTTACTGCATCCCTCGCTCCCTCCCATTGACGAATTAACACTGAAATTGAGTCGCTATGGAATACTATGTGTTCTATAACTTCTCCTTCTAAATCGAGGAACGTTTCTATAGAAACGACAATATTTTTTTTTGGGAAGCGAGTATCCCCTTTCCGATGCACTATTCCATCTTTACTGCATCCCTCGCCCCTCACACTGACGAATTAACACGGAAGTGGTGTCGCTATGATATACTATTGGTTCTATGAGATCTCGTTCTAAATCGAGTAACGTTTCTATGGAAACGACAAGAGTTTCTTTTGGGAGGAGAGTATCTCCGTTCAGATTCACTATTCCTTCTTTACTGCATCCCTCGCTCCCTCCCATTGACGAATTAACACTGAAATTGAGTCGCTATGGAATGCTATGTGTTCTATAACTTCTCCTTCTAAATCGAGGAACGTTTCTACGGAAACGACAATATTTTCTTTTGTGAGGCGAGTATCCCCTTTCCGATGCACTATTCCATCTTTACTGCATCCCTCGCCCCTCACACTGACGAATTAACACGGAAGTGGTGTCGCTATGAAATAGTATTGATTCTATGTCATCTCCTTCTAAATCGAGTAACGTTTCTATGGAAACGACAAGAGTTTCTTTTGGGAGAAGAGTATCTCCGTTCAGATTCACTATTCCTTCTTTACTGCATCCCTCGCTCCCTCCCATTGACGAATTAACACTGAAATTGAGTCGCTATGGAATGCTATGTGTTCTATAACTTCTCCTTCTAAATCGAGGAACGTTTCTACGGAAACGACAATATTTTCTTTTGTGAGGCGAGTATCCCCTTTCCGATGCACTATTCCATCTTTACTGCATCCCTCGCCCCTCACACTGACGAATTAACACGGAAGTGGTGTCGCTATGAAATAGTATTGATTCTATGTCATCTCCTTCTAAATCGAGTAACGTTTCTATGGAAACGACAAGAGTTTCTTTTGGGAGGAGAGTATCTCCGTTCAGATTCACTATTCCTTCTTTACTGCATCCCTCGCTCCCTCCCATTGACGAATTAACACTGAAATTGAGTCGCTATGGAATGCTATGTGTTCTATAACTTCTCTTTCTAAATCGAGGAACGTTTCTACAGAAACGACAATATTTTCTTTTGTGAGGCGAGTATCCCCTTTCCGATGCACTATTCCATCTTTACTGCATCCCTCGCCCCTCACACTGACGAATTAACACGGAAGTGGTGTCGCTGTGAAATAGTATTGATTCTATGTCATCTCCTTCTAAATCGAGTAACGTTTCTATGGAAACGACAAGAGTTTCTTTTGGGAGGAGAGTATCTCCGTTCAGATTCACTATTCCTTCTTTACTGCATCCCTCGCTCCCTCCCATTGACGAATTAACACTGAAATTGAGTCGCTATGGAATGCTATGTGTTCTATAACTTCTCCTTCTAAATCGAGGAACGTTTCTACGGAAACGACAATATTTTCTTTTGTGAGGCGAGTATCCCCTTTCCGATGCACTATTCCATCTTTACTGCATCCCTCGCCCCTCACACTGACGAATTAACACGGAAGTGGTGTCGCTATGAAATAGTATTGATTCTATGTCATCTCCTTCTAAATCGAGTAACGTTTCTATGGAAACGACAAGAGTTTCTTTTGGGAGGAGAGTATCTCCGTTCAGATTCACTATTCCTTCTTTACTGCATCCCTCGCTCCCTCCCATTGACGAATTAACACTGAAATTGAGTCGCTATGGAATGCTAAGTGTTCTATAACTTCTCCTTCTAAATCGAGGAACGTTTCTACGGAAACGACAATATTTTCTTTTGTGAGGCGAGTATCCCCTTTCCGATGCACTATTCCATCTTTACTGCATCCCTCGCCCCTCACACTGACGAATTAACACGGAAGTGGTGTCGCTATGAAATAGTATTGATTCTATGTCATCTCCTTCTACATCGAGTAACGTTTCTATGGAAACGACAAGAGTTTCTTTTGGGAGGAGAGTATCTCCGTTCAGATTCACTATTCCTTCTTTACTGCATCCCTCGCTCCCTCCCATTGACGAATTAACACTGAAATTGAGTCGCTATGGAATGCTATGTGTTCTATAACTTCTCCTTCTAAATCGAGGAACGTTTCTACGGAAACGACAATACTTTCTTTTGTGAGGCGAGTATCCCCTTTACGATGCACTATTCCATCTTTACTGCATCCCTCGCCCCTCACACTGACGAATTAACACGGAAGTGGTGTCGCTATGAAATAGTATTGATTCTATGTCATCTCCTTCTAAATCGAGTAACGTTTCTATGGAAACGACAAGAGTTTCTTTTGGGAGGAGAGTATCTCCGTTCCGATTCACTATTCCTTCTTTACTGCATCCCTCGCTCCCTCCCATTGACGAATTAACACTGAAATTGAGTCGCTATGGAATACTATGTGTTCTATAACTTCTCCTTCTAAATCGAGGAACGTTTCTATGGAAACGACAATATTTTTTTTTGGGAAGCGAGTATCCCCTTTCCGATGCACTATTCCATCTTTACTGCATCCCTCGCCCCTCACACTGACGAATTAACACGGAAGTGGTGTCGCTATGATATACTATTGGTTCTATGAGATCTCGTTCTAAATCGAGTAACGTTTCTATGGAAACGACAAGAGTTTCTTTTGGGAGGAGAGTATCTCCGTTCAGATTCACTATTCCTTCTTTACTGCATCCCTCGCTCCCTCCCATTGACGAATTAACACTGAAATTGAGTCGCTATGGAATGCTATGTGTTCTATAACTTCTCCTTCTAAATCGAGGAACGTTTCTACGGAAACGACAATATTTTCTTTTGTGAGGCGAGTATCCCCTTTCCGATGCACTATTCCATCTTTACTGCATCCCTCGCCCCTCACACTGACGAATTAACACGGAAGTGGTGTCGCTATGAAATAGTATTGATTCTATGTCATCTCCTTCTAAATCGAGTAACGTTTCTATGGAAACGACAAGAGTTTCTTTTGGGAGGAGAGTATCTCCGTTCAGATTCACTATTCCTTCTTTACTGCATCCCTCGCTCCCTCCCATTGACGAATTAACACTGAAATTGAGTCGCTATGGAATGCTATGTGTTCTATAACTTCTCCTTCTAAATCGAGGAACGTTTCTACGGAAACGACAATATTTTCTTTTGTGAGGCGAGTATCCCCTTTCCGATGCACTATTCCATCTTTACTGCATCCCTCGCCCCTCACACTGACGAATTAACACGGAAGTGGTGTCGCTATGAAATAGTATTGATTCTATGTCATCTCCTTCTAAATCGAGTAACGTTTCTATGGAAACGACAAGAGTTTCTTTTGGGAGGAGAGTATCTCCGTTCAGATTCACTATTCCTTCTTTACTGCATCCCTCGCTCCCTCCCATTGACGAATTAACACTGAAATTGAGTCGCTATGGAATGCTATGTGTTCTATAACTTCTCCTTCTAAATCGAGGAACGTTTCTACAGAAACGACAATATTTTCTTTTGTGAGGCGAGTATCCCCTTTCCGATGCACTATTCCATCTTTACTGCATCCCTCGCCCCTCACACTGACGAATTAACACGGAAGTGGTGTCGCTATGAAATAGTATTGATTCTATGTCATCTCCTTCTAAATCGAGTAACGTTTCTATGGAAACGACAAGAGTTTCTTTTGGGAGGAGAGTATCTCCGTTCAGATTCACTACTCCTTCTTTACTGCATCCCTCGCTCCCTCCCATTGACGAATTAACACTGAAATTGAGTCGCTATGGAATGCTATGTGTTCTATAACTTCTCCTTCTAAATCGAGGAACGTTTCTACGGAAACGACAATATTTTCTTTTGTGAGGCGAGTATCCCCTTTCCGATGCACTATTCCATCTTTACTGCATCCCTCGCCCCTCACACTGACGAATTAACACGGAAGTGGTGTCGCTATGAAATAGTATTGATTCTATGTCATCTCCTTCTAAATCGAGTAACGTTTCTATGGAAACGACAAGAGTTTCTTTTGGGAGGAGAGTATCTCCGTTCAGATTCACTATTCCTTCTTTACTGCATCCCTCGCTCCCTCCCATTGACGAATTAACACTGAAATTGAGTCGCTATGGAATACTATGTGTTCTATAACTTCTCCTTCTAAATCGAGCAACGTTTCTACGGAAACGACAATATTTTCTTTTGGGAGGCGAGTATCCCCTTTCCGATGCACTATTCCATCTTTACTGCATCCCTCGCCCCTCACACTGACGAATTAACACGGAAGTGGTGTCGCTATGAAATACTATTGGTTCTATGACATCTCGTTCTAAATCGAGTAACGTTTCTATGGAAACGACAAGAGTTTCTTTTGGGAGGAGAGTATCTCCGTTCCGATTCACTATTCCTTCTTTACTGCATCCCTCGCTCCCTCCCATTGACGAATTAACACTGAAATTGAGTCGCTATGGAATACTATGTGTTCTATAACTTCTCCTTCTAAATCGAGGAACGTTTCTATGGAAACGACAATATTTTTTTTTGGGAAGCGAGTATCCCCTTTCCGATGCACTATTCCATCTTTACTGCATCCCTCGCCCCTCACACTGACGAATTAACACGGAAGTGGTGTCGCTATGATATACTATTGGTTCTATGAGATCTCGTTCTAAATCGAGTAACGTTTCTATGGAAACGACAAGAGTTTCTTTTGGGAGGAGAGTATCTCCGTTCAGATTCACTATTCCTTCTTTACTGCATCCCTCGCTCCCTCCCATTGACGAATTAACACTGAAATTGAGTCGCTATGGAATGCTATGTGTTCTATAACTTCTCCTTCTAAATCGAGGAACGTTTCTACGGAAACGACAATATTTTCTTTTGTGAGGCGAGTATCCCCTTTCCGATGCACTATTCCATCTTTACTGCATCCCTCGCCCCTCACACTGACGAATTAACACGGAAGTGGTGTCGCTATGAAATAGTATTGATTCTATGTCATCTCCTTCTAAATCGAGTAACGTTTCTATGGAAACGACAAGAGTTTCTTTTGGGAGGAGAGTATCTCCGTTCAGATTCACTATTCCTTCTTTACTGCATCCCTCGCTCCCTCCCATTGACGAATTAACACTGAAATTGAGTCGCTATGGAATGCTATGTGTTCTATAACTTCTCCTTCTAAATCGAGGAACGTTTCTACGGAAACGACAATATTTTCTTTTGTGAGGCGAGTATCCCCTTTCCGATGCACTATTCCATCTGTACTGCATCCCTCGCCCCTCACACTGACGAATTAACACGGAAGTGGTGTCGCTATGAAATAGTATTGATTCTATGTCATCTCCTTCTAAATCGAGTAACGTTTCTATGGAAACGACAAGAGTTTCTTTTGGGAGGAGAGTATCTCCGTTCAGATTCACTATTCCTTCTTTACTGCATCCCTCGCTCCCTCCCATTGACGAATTAACACTGAAATTGAGTCGCTATGGAATGCTATGTGTTCTATAACTTCTCCTTCTAAATCGAGGAACGTTTCTACAGAAACGACAATATTTTCTTTTGTGAGGCGAGTATCCCCTTTCCGATGCACTATTCCATCTTTACTGCATCCCTCGCCCCTCACACTGACGAATTAACACGGAAGTGGTGTCGCTATGAAATAGTATTGATTCTATGTCATCTCCTTCTAAATCGAGTAACGTTTCTATGGAAACGACAAGAGTTTCTTTTGGGAGGAGAGTATCTCCGTTCAGATTCACTATTCCTTCTTTACTGCATCCCTCGCTCCCTCCCATTGACGAATTAACACTGAAATTGAGTCGCTATGGAATGCTATGTGTTCTATAACTTCTCCTTCTAAATCGAGGAACGTTTCTACGGAAACGACAATATTTTCTTTTGTGAGGCGAGTATCCCCTTTCCGATGCACTATTCCATCTTTACTGCATCCCTCGCCCCTCACACTGACGAATTAACACGGAAGTGGTGTCGCTATGAAATAGTATTGATTCTATGTCATCTCCTTCTAAATCGAGTAACGTTTCTATGGAAACGACAAGAGTTTCTTTTGGGAGGAGAGTATCTCCGTTCAGATTCACTATTCCTTCTTTACTGCATCCCTCGCTCCCTCCCATTGACGAATTAACACTGAAATTGAGTCGCTATGGAATGCTAAGTGTTCTATAACTTCTCCTTCTAAATCGAGGAACGTTTCTACGGAAACGACAATATTTTCTTTTGTGAGGCGAGTATCCCCTTTCCGATGCACTATTCCATCTTTACTGCATCCCTCGCCCCTCACACTGACGAATTAACACGGAAGTGGTGTCGCTATGAAATAGTATTGATTCTATGTCATCTCCTTCTACATCGAGTAACGTTTCTATGGAAACGACAAGAGTTTCTTTTGGGAGGAGAGTATCTCCGTTCAGATTCACTATTCCTTCTTTACTGCATCCCTCGCTTCCTCCCATTGACGAATTAACACTGAAATTGAGTCGCTATGGAATGCTATGTGTTCTATAACTTCTCCTTCTAAATCGAGGAACGTTTCTACGGAAACGACAATATTTTCTTTTGGGAGGCGAGTATCCCCTTTCCGATGCACTATTCCATCTTTACTGCATCCCTCGCCCCTCACACTGACGAATTAACACGGAAGTGGTGTCGCTATGAAATAGTATTGATTCTATGTCATCTCCTTCTAAATCGAGTAACGTTTCTATGGAAACGACAAGAGTTTCTTTTGGGAGGAGAGTATCTCCGTTCAGATTCACTATTCCTTCTTTACTGCATCCCTCGCTCCCTCCCATTGACGAATTAACACTGAAATTGAGTCGCTATGGAATGCTATGTGTTCTATAACTTCTCCTTCTAAATCGAGGAACGTTTCTACGGAAACGACAATATTTTCTTTTGTGAGGCGAGTATCCCCTTTCCGATGCACTATTCCATCTTTACTGCATCCCTCGCCCCTCACACTGACGAATTAACACGGAAGTGGTGTCGCTATGAAATAGTATTGATTCTATGTCATCTCCTTCTAAATCGAGTAACGTTTCTATGGAAACGACAAGAGTTTCTTTTGGGAGGAGAGTATCTCCGTTCAGATTCACTATTCCTTCTTTACTGCATCCCTCGCTCCCTCCATTGACGAATTAACACTGAAATTGAGTCGCTATGGAATGCTATGTGTTCTATAACTTCTCCTTCTAAATCGAGGAACGTTTCTACGGAAACGACAATATTTTCTTTTGTGAGGCGAGTATCCCCTTTCCGATGCACTATTCCATCTTTACTGCATCCCTCGCCCCTCACACTGACGAATTAACACGGAAGTGGTGTCGCTATGAAATAGTATTGATTCTATGTCATCTCCTTCTAAATCGAGTAACGTTTCTATGGAAACGACAAGAGTTTCTTTTGGGAGGAGAGTATCTCCGTTCAGATTCACTATTCCTTCTTTACTGCATCCCTCGCTCCCTCCCATTGACGAATTAACACTGAAATTGAGTCGCTATGGAATACTATGTGTTCTATAACTTCTCCTTCTAATCGAGCAACGTTTCTACGGAAACGACAATATTTTCTTTTGGGAGGCGAGTATCCCCTTTCCGATGCACTATTCCATCTTTACTGCATCCCTCGCCCCTCACACTGACGAATTAACACGGAAGTGGTGTCGCTATGAAATACTATTGGTTCTATGACATCTCCTTCTAAATCGAGTAACGTTTCTATGGAAACGACAAGAGTTTCTTTTGGGAGGAGAGTATCTCCGTTCCGATTCACTATTCCTTCTTTACTGCATCCCTCGCTCCCTCCCATTGACGAATTAACACTGAAATTGAGTGGCTATGGAATACTATGTGTTCTATAACTTCTCCTTCTAAATCGAGGAACGTTTCTACGGAAACGACAATATTTTCTTTTGGGAGGCGAGTATCCCCTTTCCGATGCACTATTCCATCTTTACTGCATCCCTCGCCCCTCACACTGACGAATTAACACGGAAGTGGTGTCGCTATGAAATACTATTGGTTCTATGACATCTCCTTCTAAATCGAGTAACGTTTCTATGGAAACGACAACAGTTTCTTTTGGGAGGAGAGAATCTCCGTTCAGATTCACTATTCCTTCTTTACTGCATCCCTCGCTCCCTCCCATTGACGAATTAACACTGAAATTGAGTCGCTATGGAATGCTATGTGTTCTATAACTTCTCCTTCTAAATCGAGGAACGTTTCTACGGAAACGACAATATTTTCTTTTGTGAGGCGAGTATCCCCTTTCCGATGCACTATTCCATCTTTACTGCATCCCTCGCCCCTCACACTGACGAATTAACACGGAAGTGGTGTCGCTATGAAATAGTATTGATTCTATGTCATCTCCTTCTAAATCGAGTAACGTTTCTATGGAAACGACAAGAGTTTCTTTTATGAGGAGAGTATCTCCGTTCAGATTCACTATTCCTTCTTTACTGCATCCCTCGCTCCCTCCCATTGACGAATTAACACTGAAATTGAGTCGCTATGGAATACTATGTGTTCTATAACTTCTCCTTCTAAATCGAGCAACGTTTCTACGGAAACGACAATATTTTTTTTTGGGAAGCGAGTATCCCCTTTCCGATGCACTATTCCATCTTTACTGCATCCCTCGCCCCTCACACTGACGAATTAACACGGAAGTGGTGTCGCTATGATATACTATTGGTTCTATGAGATCTCGTTCTAAATCGAGTAACGTTTCTATGGAAACGACAAGAGTTTCTTTTGGGGAGGAGAGTATCTCCGTTCAGATTCACTATTCCTTCTTTACTGCATCCCTCGCTCCCTCCCATTGACGAATTAACACTGAAATTGAGTCGCTATGGAATGCTATGTGTTCTATAACTTCTCCTTCTAAATCGAGCAACGTTTCTACGGAAACGACAATATTTTCTTTTGTGAGGCGAGTATCCCCTTTCTGATGCACTATTCCATCTTTACTGCATCCCTCGCCCCTCACACTGACGAATTAACACGGAAGTGGTGTCGCTATGATATACCATTGGTTCTATGAGATCTCGTTCTAAATCGAGTAACGTTTCTATGGAAACGACAAGAGTTTCTTTTGGGAGGAGAGTATCTCCGTTCAGATTCACTATTCCTTCTTTACTGCATCCCTCGCTCCCTCCCATTGACGAATTAACACTGAAATTGAGTCGCTATGGAATGCTATGTGTTCTATAACTTCTCCTTCTAAATCGAGGAACGTTTCTACGGAAACGACAATATTTTCTTTTGTGAGGCGAGTATCCCCTTTCCGAAGCACTATTCCATCTTTACTGCATCCCTCGCCCCTCACACTGACGAATTAACACGGAAGTGGTGTCGCTATGAAATAGTATTGATTCTATGTCATCTCCTTCTAAATCGAGTAACGTTTCTATGGAAACGACAAGAGTTTCTTTTGGGAGGAGAGTATCTCCGTTCAGATTCACTATTCCTTCTTTACTGCATCCCTCGCTCCCTCCCATTGACGAATTAACACTGAAATTGAGTCGCTATGGAATGCTATGTGTTCTATAACTTCTCCTTCTAAATCGAGGAACGTTTCTACGGAAACGACAATATTTTCTTTTGTGAGGCGAGTATCCCCTTTCCGATGCACTATTCCATCTTTACTGCATCCCTCGCCCCTCACACTGACGAATTAACACGGAAGTGGTGTCGCTATGAAATAGTATTGATTCTATGTCATCTCCTTCTAAATCGAGTAACGTTTCTATGGAAACGACAAGAGTTTCTTTTGGGAGGAGAGTATCTCCGTTCAGATTCACTATTCCTTCTTTACTGCATCCCTCGCTCCCTCCCATTGACGGATTAACACTGAAATTGAGTCGCTATGGAATACTATGTGTTCTATAACTTCTCCTTCTAAATCGAGCAACGTTTCTACGGAAACGACAATATTTTCTTTTGGGAGGCGAGTATCCCCTTTCCGATGCACTATTCCATCTTTACTGCATCCCTCGCCCGTCACACTGACGAATTAACACGGAAGTGGTGTCGCTATGAAATACTATTGGTTCTATGACATCTCCTTCTAAATCGAGTAACGTTTCTATGGAAACGACAACAGTTTCTTTTGGGAGGAGAGTATCTCCGTTCCGATTCACTATTCCTTCTTTACTGCATCCCTCGCTCCCTCCCATTGACGAATTAACACTGAAATTGAGTCGCTATGGAATGCTATGTGTTCTATAACTTCTCTTTCTAAATCGAGGAACGTTTCTACGGAAACGACAATATTTTCTTTTGTGAGGCGAGTATCCCCTTTCCGATGCACTATTCCATCTTTACTGCATCCCTCGCCCCTCACACTGACGAATTAACACGGAAGTGGTGTCGCTATGAAATAGTATTGATTCTATGTCATCTCGTTCTAAATCGAGTAACGTTTCTATGGAAACGACAAAGGTTTCTTTAGGGAGGAGAGTATCTCCGTTCAGATTCACTATTCCTTCTTTACTGCATCCCTCGCTCCCTCCCATTGACGAATTAACACTGAAATTGAGTCGCTATGGAATGCTATGTGTTCTATAACTTCTCCTTCTAAATCGAGGAACGTTTCTACGGGAACGACAATATTTTCTTTTGGGAGGCGAGTATCCCCTTTCCGATGCACTATTCCATCTTTACTGCAACCCTCGCCCCTCACACTGACGAATTAACACGGAAGTGGTGTCGCTATGAAATAGTATTGATTCTATGTCATCTCCTTCTAAATCGAGTAACGTTTCTATGGAAACGACAAGAGTTTCTTTTGGGAGGAGAGTATCTCCGTTCAGATTCACTATTCCTTCTTTACCTGCATCCCTCGCTCCCTCCCATTGACGAATTAACACTGAAATTGAGTCGCTATGGAATGCTATGTGTTCTATAACTTCTCCTTCTAAATCGAGGAACGTTTCTACGGAAACGACAATATTTTCTTTTGTGAGGCGAGTATCCCCTTTCCGATGCACTATTCCATCTTTACTGCAACCCTCGCCCCTCACACTGACGAATTAACACGGAAGTGGTGTCGCTATGAAATAGTATTGATTCTATGTCATCTCCTTCTAAATCGAGTAACGTTTCTATGGAAACGACAAGAGTTTCTTTTGGGAGGAGAGTATCTCCGTTCCGATTCACTATTCCTTCTTTACTGCATCCCTCGCTCCCTCCCATTGACGAATTAACACTGAAATTGAGTCGCTATGGAATACTATGTGTTCTATAACTTCTCCTTCTAAATCGAGGAACGTTTCTATGGAAACGACAATATTTTTTTTTGGAAGCGAGTATCCCCTTTCCGATGCACTATTCCATCTTTACTGCATCCCTCGCCCCTCACACTGACGAATTAACACGGAAGTGGTGTCGCTATGATATACTATTGGTTATATGAGATCTCGTTCTAAATCGAGTAACGTTTCTATGGAAACGACAAGAGTTTCTTTTGGGAGGAGAGTATCTCCGTTCAGATTCACTATTCCTTCTTTACTGCATCCCTCGCTCCCTCCCATTGACGAATTAACACTGAAATTGAGTCGCTATGGAATGCTATGTGTTCTATAACTTCTCCTTCTAAATTGAGGAACGTTTCTACGGAAACGACAATATTTTCTTTTGTGAGGCGAGTATCCCCTTTCCGATGCACTATTCCATCTTTACTGCATCCCTCGCCCCTCACACTGACGAATTAACACGGAAGTGGTGTCGCTATGAAATAGTATTGATTCTATGTCATCTCCTTCTAAATCGAGTAACGTTTCTATGGAAACGACAAGAGTTTCTTTTGGGAGGAGAGTATCTCCGTTCAGATTCACTATTCCTTCTTTACTGCATCCCTCGCTCCCTCCCATTGACGAATTAACACTGAAATTGAGTCGCTATGGAATGCTATGTGTTCTATAACTTCTCCTTCTAAATCGAGGAACGTTTCTACGGAAACGACAATATTTTCTTTTGTGAGGCGAGTATCCCCTTTCCGATGCACTATTCCATCTTTACTGCATCCCTCGCCCCTCACACTGACGAATTAACACGGAAGTGGTGTCGCTATGAAATAGTATTGATTCTATGTCATCTCCTTCTAAATCGAGTAACGTTTCTATGGAAACGACAAGAGTTTCTTTTGGAGGAGAGTATCTCCGTTCAGATTCACTATTCCTTCTTTACTGCATCCCTCGCTCCCTCCCATTGACGAATTAACACTGAAATTGAGTCGCTATGGAATGCTATGTGTTCTATAACTTCTCCTTCTAAATCGAGGAACGTTTCTACAGAAACGACAATATTTTCTTTTGTGAGGCGAGTATCCCCTTTCCGATGCACTATTTCCATCTTTACTGCATCCCTCGCCCCTCACACTGACGAATTAACACGGAAGTGGTGTCGCTATGAAATAGTATTGATTCTATGTCATCTCCTTCTAAATCGAGTAACGTTTCTATGGAAACGACAAGAGTTTCTTTTGGGAGGAGAGTATCTCCGTTCAGATTCCACTATTCCTTCTTTACTGCATCCCTCGCTCCCTCCCATTGACGAATTAACACTGAAATTGAGTCGCTATGGAATGCTATGTGTTCTATAACTTCTCCTTCTAAATCGAGGAACGTTTCTACGGAAACGACAATATTTTCTTTTGTGAGGCGAGTATCCCCTTTCCGATGCACTATTCCATCTTTACTGCATCCCTCGCCCCTCACACTGACGAATTAACACGGAAGTGGTGTCGCTATGAAATAGTATTGATTCTATGTCATCTCCTTCTAAATCGAGTAACGTTTCTATGGAAACGACAAGAGTTTCTTTTGGGAGGAGAGTATCTCCGTTCAGATTCACTATTCCTTCTTTACTGCATCCCTCGCTCCCTCCCATTGACGAATTAACACTGAAATTGAGTCGCTATGGAATGCTATGTGTTCTATAACTTCTCCTTCTAAATCGAGGAACGTTTCTACGGAAACGACAATATTTTCTTTGTGAGGCGAGTATCCCCTTTCCGATGCACTATTCCATCTTTACTGCATCCCTCGCCCCTCACACTGACGAATTAACACGGAAGTGGTGTCGCTATGAAATAGTATTGATTCTATGTCATCTCCTTCTACATCGAGTAACGTTTCTATGGAAACGACAAGAGTTTCTTTTGGGAGGAGAGTATCTCCGTTCAGATTCACTATTCCTTCTTTACTGCATCCCTCGCTCCCTCCCATTGACGAATTAACACTGAAATTGAGTCGCTATGGAATGCTATGTGTTCTATAACTTCTCCTTCTAAATCGAGGAACGTTTCTACGGAAACGACAATATTTTCTTTTGTGAGGCGAGTATCCCCTTTCCGATGCACTATTCCATCTTTACTGCATCCCTCGCCCCTCACACTGACGAATTAACACGGAAGTGGTGTCGCTATGAAATAGTATTGATTCTATGTCATCTCCTTCTAAATCGAGTAACGTTTCTATGGAAACGACAAGAGTTTCTTTTGGGAGGAGAGTATCTCCGTTCAGATTCACTATTCCTTCTTTACTGCATCCCTCGCTCCCTCCATTGACGAATTAACACTGAAATTGAGTCGCTATGGAATGCTATGTGTTCTATAACTTCTCCTTCTAAATCGAGGAACGTTTCTACGAAACGACAATATTTTCTTTTGTGAGGCGAGTATCCCCTTTCCGATGCACTATTCCATCTTTACTGCATCCCTCGCCCCTCACACTGACGAATTAACACGGAAGTGGTGTCGCTATGAAATAGTATTGATTCTATGTCATCTCCTTCTAAATCGAGTAACGTTTCTATGGAAACGACAAGAGTTTCTTTTGGGAGGAGAGTATCTCCGTTCAGATTCACTATTCCTTCTTTACTGCATCCCTCGCTCCCTCCCATTGACGAATTAACACTGAAATTGAGTCGCTATGGAATGCTATGTGTTCTATAACTTCTCCTTCTAAATCGAGGAACGTTTCTACGGAAACGACAATATTTTCTTTTGTGAGGCGAGTATCCCCTTTCCGATGCACTATTCCATCTTTACTGCATCCCTCGCCCCTCACACTGACGAATTAACACGGAAGTGGTGTCGCTATGAAATAGTATTGATTCTATGTCATCTCCTTCTAAATCGAGTAACGTTTCTTTGGAAACGACAAGAGTTTCTTTTGGGAGGAGAGTATCTCCGTTCAGATTCACTGTTCCTTCTTTACTGCATCCCTCGCTCCTCCCATTGACGAATTAACACTGAAATTGAATCGCTATGGAATACTATGTGTTCTATAACTTCTCCTTCTAAATCGAGCAACGTTTCTACGGAAACGACAATATTTTCTTTTGGGAGGCGAGTATCCCCTTTCCGATGCACTATTCCATCTTTACTGCATCCCTCGCCCCTCACACTGACGAATTAACACGGAAGTGGTGTCGCTATGCAATACTATTGGTTCTATGACATCTCCTTCTAAATCGAGTAACGTTTCTATGGAAACGACAAGAGTTTCTTTTGGGAGGAGAGTATCTCCGTTCCGATTCACTATTCCTTCTTTACTGCATCCCTCGCTCCCTCCCATTGACGAATTAACACTGAAATTGAGTCGCTATGGAATACTATGTGTTCTATAACTTCTCCTTCTAAATCGAGGAACGTTTCTACGGAAACGACAATATTTTCTTTTGGGAGGCGAGTATCCCCTTTCCGATGCACTATTCCATCTTTACTGCATCCCTCGCCCCTCACACTGACGAATTAACACGGAAGTGGTGTCGCTATGAAATACTATTGGTTCTATGACATCTCCTTCTAAATCGAGTAACGTTTCTATGGAAACGACAACAGTTTCTTTTGGGAGGAGAGTATCTCCGTTCAGATTCACTATTCCTTCTTTACTGCATCCCTCGCTCCCTCCCATTGACGAATTAACACTGAAATTGAGTCGCTATGGAATGCTATGTGTTCTATAACTTCTCCTTCTAAATCGAGGAACGTTTCTACGGAAACGACAATATTTTCTTTTGTGAGGCGAGTATCCCCTTTCCGATGCACTATTCCATCTTTACTGCATCCCTCGCCCCTCACACTGACGAATTAACACGGAAGTGGTGTCGCTATGAAATAGTATTGAATCTATGTCATCTCCTTCTAAATCGAGTAACGTTTCTATGGAACGACAAGAGTTTCTTTTGGGAGGAGAGTATCTCCGTTCAGATTCACTATTCCTTCTTTACTGCATCCCTCGCTCCCTCCCATTGACGAATTAACACTGAAATTGAGTCGCTATGGAATACTATGTGTTCTATAACTTCTCCTTCTAAATCGAGCAACGTTTCTACGGAAACGACAATATTTTTTTTTGGGAGGCGAGCATCCCCTTTCCGATGCACTATTCCATCTTTACTGCATCCCTCGCCCCTCACACTGACGAATTAACACGGAAGTGGTGTCGCTATGATATACTATTGGTTCTATGAGATCTCGTTCTAAATCGAGTAACGTTTCTATGGAAACGACAAGAGTTTCTTTTGGGAGGAGAGTATCTCCGTTCAGATTCACTATTCCTTCTTTACTGCATCCCTCGCTCCCTCCCATTGACGAATTAACACTGAAATTGAGTCGCTATGGAATGCTATGTGTTCTATAACTTCTCCTTCTAAATCGAGGAACGTTTCTACGGAAACGACAATATTTTCTTTTGTGAGGCGAGTATCCCCTTTCCGAAGCACTATTCCATCTTTACTGCATCCCTCGCCCCTCACACTGACGAATTAACACGGAAGTGGTGTCGCTATGAAATAGTATTGATTCTATGTCATCTCCTTCTAAATCGAGTAACGTTTCTATGGAAACGACAAGAGTTTCTTTTGGGAGGAGAGTATCTCCGTTCAGATTCACTATTCCTTCTTTACTGCATCCCTCGCTCCCTCCCATTGACGAATTAACACTGAAATTGAGTCGCTATGGAATGCTATGTGTTCTATAACTTCTCCTTCTAAATCGAGGAACGTTTCTACGGAAACGACAATATTTTCTTTTGTGAGGCGAGTATCCCCTTTCCGATGCACTATTCCATCTTTACTGCATCCCTCGCCCCTCACACTGACGAATTAACACGGAAGTGGTGTCGCTATGAAATAGTATTGATTCTATGTCATCTCCTTCTAAATCGAGTAACGTTTCTATGGAAACGACAAGAGTTTCTTTTGGGAGGAGAGTATCTCCGTTCAGATTCACTATCCCTTCTTTACTGCATCCCTCGCTCCCTCCCATTGACGGATTAACACTGAAATTGAGTCGCTATGGAATACTATGTGTTCTATAACTTCTCCTTCTAAATCGAGCAACGTTTCTACGGAAACGACAATATTTTCTTTTGGGAGGCGAGTATACCCTTTCCGATGCACTATTCCATCTTTACTGCATCCCTCGCCCGTCACACTGACGAATTAACACGGAAGTGGTGTCGCTATGAAATACTATTGGTTCTATGACATCTCCTTCTAAATCGAGTAACATTTCTATGGAAACGACAACAGTTTCTTTTGGGAGGAGAGTATCTCCGTTCCGATTCACTATTCCTTCTTTACTGCATCCCTCGCTCCCTCCCATTGACGAATTAACACTGAAATTGAGTCGCTATGGAATGCTATGTGTTCTATAACTTCTCCTTCTAAATCGAGGAACGTTTCTACGGAAACGACAATATTTTCTTTTGTGAGGCGAGTATCCCCTTTCCGATGCACTATTCCATCTTTACTGCATCCCTCGCCCCTCACACTGACGAATTAACACGGAAGTGGTGTCGCTATGAAATAGTATTGATTCTATGTCATCTCGTTCTAAATCGAGTAACGTTTCTATGGAAACGACAAAGGTTTCTTTTGGGAGGAGAGTATCTCCGTTCAGATTCACTATTCCTTCTTTACTGCATCCCTCGCTCCCTCCCATTGACGAATTAACACTGAAATTGAGTCGCTATGGAATGCTATGTGTTCTATAACTTCTCCTTCTAAATCGAGGAACGTTTCTACGGGAACGACAATATTTTCTTTTGGGAGGCGAGTATCCCCTTTCCGATGCATTATTCCATCTTTACTGCAACCCTCGCCCCTCACACTGACGAATTAACACGGAAGTGGTGTCGCTATGAAATAGTATTGATTCTATGTCATCTCCTTCTAAATCGAGTAACGTTTCTATGGAAACGACAAGAGTTTCTTTTGGGAGGAGAGTATCTCCGTTCAGATTCACTATTCTTCTTTACTGCATCCCTCGCTCCCTCCCATTGACGAATTAACACTGAAATTGAGTCGCTATGGAATGCTATGTGTTCTATAACTTCTCCTTCTAAATCGAGGAACGTTTCTACGGAAACGACAATATTTTCTTTTGTGAGGCGAGTATCCCCTTTCCGATGCACTATTCCATCTTTACTGCAACCCTCGCCCCTCACACTGACGAATTAACACGGAAGTGGTGTCGCTATGAAATAGTATTGATTCTATGTCATCTCCTTCTAAATCGAGTAACGTTTCTATGGAAACGACAAGAGTTTCTTTTGGGAGGAGAGTATCTCCGTTCAGATTCACTATTCCTTCTTTACTGCATCCCTCGCTCCCTCCCATTGACGAATTAACACTGAAATTGAGTCGCTATGGAATACTATGTGTTCTATAACTTCTCCTTCTAAATCGAGGAACGTTTCTACGGAAACGACAATATTTTCTTTTGTGAGGCGAGTATCCCCTTTCCGATGCACTATTCCATCTTTACTGCAACCCTCGCCCCTCACACTGACGAATTAACACGGAAGTGGTGTCGCTATGAAATAGTATTGATTCTATGTCATCTCCTTCTAAATCGAGTAACGTTTCTATGGAAACGACAAGAGTTTCTTTTGGGAGGAGAGTTTCTCCGTTCAGATTCACTATTCCTTCTTTACTGCATCCCTCGCTCCCTCCATTGACGAATTAACACTGAAATTGAGTCGCTATGGAATACTATGTGTTCTATAACTTCTCCTTCTAAATCGAGCAACGTTTCTACGGAAACGACAATATTTTCTTTTGGGAGGCGAGTATCCCCTTTCCGATGCACTATTCCATCTTTACTGCATCCCTCGCCCCTCACACTGACGAATTAACACGGAAGTGGTGTCGCTATGAAATACTATTGGTTCTATGACATCTCGTTCTAAATCGAGTAACGTTTCTATGGAAACGACAAGAGTTTCTTTTGGGAGGAGAGTATCTCCGTTCCGATTCACTATTCCTTCTTTACTGCATCCCTCGCTCCCTCCCATTGACGAATTAACACTGAAATTGAGTCGCTATGGAATACTATGTGTTCTATAACTTCTCCTTCTAAATCGAGCAACGTTTCTACGGAAACGACAATATTTTTTTTTTGGGAAGCGAGTATCCCCTTTCCGATGCACTATTCCATCTTTACTGCATCCCTCGCCCCTCACACTGACGAATTAACACGGAAGTGGTGTCGCTATGATATACTATTGGTTCTATGAGATCTCGTTCTAAATCGAGTAACGTTTCTATGGAAACGACAAGAGTTTCTTTTGGGAGGAGAGTATCTCCGTTCCGATTCACTATTCCTTCTTTACTGCATCCCTCGCTCCCTCCCATTGACGAATTAACACTGAATTTGAGTCGCTATGGAATACTATGTGTTCTATAACTTCTCCTTCTAAATCGAGGAACGTTTCTACGGAAACGACAATATTTTCTTTTGGGAGGCGAGTATCCCCTTTCCGATGCACTATTCCATCTTCACTGCATCCCTCGCCCCTCACACTGACGAATTAACACGGAAGTGGTTGTCGCTATGAAATACTATTGGTTCTATGACATCTCCTTCTAAATCGAGTAACGTTTCTATGGAAACGACAGTAATTTCTTTTGGGAGGCGAGTATCTCCGTTCCGATTCACTATTCCTTCTTTACTGCATCCCTCGCCCCTCACATTGACGAATTAACACTGAAATTGAATCGCTATGGAATACTATGTGTTCTATAACTTCTCCTTCTAAATCGAGGAACGTTTCAACGGAAACGACAATATTTTCTTTTGGGAGGCGAGTATCCCCTTTCCGATGCACTATTCCATCTTCACTGCATCCCTCGCCCCTCACACTGACGAATTAACACGGAAGTGGTGTCGCTATGAAATACTATTGGTTCTATAACATCTCCTTCTAAATCGAGTAACGTTTCTATGGAAACGACAGTATTTTCTTTTGGGAGGCGAGTAACCTCCGTTCCGATTCTCTATTCCTTCTTTACTGCATCCCTCGCTCCCTCTCATTGACGAATTAACACTGAAATTGAGTCGCTATGGAATACTATGTGTTCTATGACTTCTCCTTCTAAATCGAGGAACGTTTATACGGAAACGACAATATTTTCTTTTGGGAGGCGAGTATCCCCTTTCCGATGCACTATTCCATCTTTACTGCATCCCTCGCCCCTCACACTGACGAATTAACACGGAAGTGGTGTCGCTATGAAATACTATTGGTTCTATTACTTCTCCTTCTAAATCGAGTAACGTTTCTATGGAAACGACAAGAGTTTCTTTTGGGAGGAGAGTATCTCCGTTCCGATTCACTATTCCTTCTTATTTGCATCCCTCGCTCCCTCCCTTTGACGAATTAACACTCAAATTGAGTCGCTATGGAATACTTTGTGTTCTATAACTTCTTCTTCTAAATCGAGGAACGTTTCTACGGAAACGACAATAATTTCTTTTGGGTGGCGAATATCCCCTTTCCGATGCACTATTCCATCTTTACTGCATCCCTCGCCCCTCACACTGACGAATAACACGGAAGTGGTGTCGCTATGAAATACTATTGGTTCTATGCCTTCTCCTTCTAAGTCGAGTAACGTTTCTATGGAAACGACAAGAGTTTCTTTTGGGAGGAGAGTATCTCCGTTCCGATTCACTATTCCTTCTTTACTGCATCCCTCGCTCCCTCCCATTGACGAATTAACATTGAAATTGAGTCGCTATGGAATACTATGTGTTCTATAACTTCTCCTTCTATATCGAGGAACCTCTCTACGGAAACGACAATATTTTCTATTGGGGAGGCGAGTACCCCTTTCCGATGCACTATTCCATCTTTACTGCATCCCTCGCCCCTCACACTGACGAATTAACACGGAAGTGGTGTCGCAATGAAATACTATTGGTTCTATGACATCTCCTTCTAAATCGAGTAACGTTTCAATGGAAACGACAGTATTTTCTTTTGGGAGGCGAGTATCTCCGTTCCGATTCACTATTCCTTCTTTACTGCATCCCTTGCTCCCTCCCATTGACGAATTAACACTGAAATTGAGTCGCTATGGAATACTATGTGTTCTATAACTTCTCCTTCTAAATCGGGGAACGTTTCTACGGAAACGACAATATTTTCTTTTGGGAGGCGAGTATCCCCTTTCCGATGCACTATTCCATCTTTACTGCATCCCTCGCCCCTCACACTGACGAATTAACACGGAAGTGGTGTTGCTATGAAATACTATTGGTTCTATGACATCTCCTTCTAAATCGAGTAACGTTTCTATGGAAACGACAGTATTTTCTTTTGGGAGGCGAGTATCTTCGTTCCGATTCACTATTCCTTCTTTACTGCATCCCTCGCTCCCTCACATTGACAAATTAACACTGAAATTGAGTCGCTATGGAATACTATGTGTTCTATAACTTCTCCTTCTACATCGAGGAACGTTTCTACGGAAACGACAATAATTTCTTTTGGGAGGCGAGTTTCCCCTTTCCGATGCACTATTCCATCTTTACTGCATTCCTCGCCCCTCACACTGACGAATTAACACGGAAGTGGTGTCGCTATGAAGTACTATTGGTTCTATGACATCTCCTTATAAATCGAGTAACGTTTCTATGGAAACGACAGTATTTTCTTTTGGGAGGCGTGTATCTCCGTTCCGATTCACTATTCCTTCTTTACTGCATCCCTCGCTCCCTCCCATTGACGAATTAACACTGAAATTGAGTCGCTATGGAATACTATGTGTTCTATAACTTCTCCTTCTAAATCGAGGAACGTTTCTACGGAAACGACAATATTTTCTTTTGGGAGGCGAGTTTCCCCTTTCCGATGCACTATTCCATCTTTACTGCATCCCTCGCCCCTCACACTGACGAATTAACACGGAAGTGGTGTCGCTATGAAATACTATTGGTTCTATGACATCTCCTTCTAAATCAAGTAACGTTTCTATGGAAACGACAGTATTTTCTTTTGGGAGGAGAGTATCTCCGTTCCGATTCACTATTCCTTCTTTACTGCATCCCTCGCTCCCTCACATTGACGAATTAACACTGAAATTGAGTCGCTATGGAATGCTATGTGTTCTATAACTTCTCCTTCTAAATCGAGGAACGTTTCTACGGAAACGACAATATTTTCTTTTGTGAGGCGAGTATCCCCTTTCCGATGCACTATTCCATCTTTACTGCATATCTCGCCATTCACACTGACGAATTGACACGGAAGTGGTGTTGCTATGAAATAGTATTGATTCTATGTCATCTCCTTCTAAATCGAGTAACGTTTCTATGGAAACGACAAGAGTTTCTTTTGGGAGGAGAGTATCTCCGTTCAGATTCACTATTCCTTCTTTACTGCATCCCTCGCTCCCTCCCATTGACGAATTAACACTGAAATTGAGTCGCTATGGAATACTATGTGTTCTATAACTTCTCCTTCTAAATCGAGCAACGTTTCTACGGAAACGACAATATTTTCTTTTGGGAGGCGAGTATCCCCTTTCCGATGCACTATTCCATCTTTACTGCATCCCTCGCCCCTCACACTGACGAATTAACACGGAAGTGGTGTCGCTATGAAATACTATTGGTTCTATGACATCTCGTTCTAAATCGAGTAACGTTTCTATGGAAACGACAAGAGTTTCTTTTGGGAGGAGAGTATCTCCGTTCCGATTCACTATTCCTTCTTTACTGCATCCCTCGCTCCCTCCCATTGACGAATTAACACTGAAATTGAGTCGCTATGGAATACTATGTGTTCTATAACTTCTCCTTCTAAATCGAGGAACGTTTCTATGGAAACGACAATATTTTTTTTTGGGAAGCGAGTATCCCCTTTCCGATGCACTATTCCATCTTTACTGCATCCCTCGCCCCTCACACTGACGAATTAACACGGAAGTGGTGTCGCTATGATATACTATTGGTTCTATGAGATCTCGTTCTAAATCGAGTAACGTTTCTATGGAAACGACAAGAGTTTCTTTTGGGAGGAGAGTATCTCCGTTCCGATTCACTATTCCTTCTTTACTGCATCCCTCGCTCCCTCCCATTGACGAATTAACACTGAAATTGAGTCGCTATGGAATGCTATGTGTTCTATAACTTCTCCTTCTAAATCGAGGAACGTTTCTACGGAAACGACAATATTTTCTTTTGTGAGGCGAGTATCCCCTTTCCGATGCACTATTCCATCTTTACTGCATCCCTCGGCCCTCACACTGACGAATTAACACGGAAGTGGTGTCGCTATGAAATAGTATTGATTCTATGTCATCTCCTTCTAAATCGAGTAACGTTTCTATGGAAACGACAAGAGTTTCTTTTGGGAGGAGAGTATCTCCGTTCAGATTCACTATTCCTTCTTTACTGCATCCCTCGCTCCCTCCCATTGACGAATTAACACTGAAATTGAGTCGCTATGGAATGCTATGTGTTCTATAACTTCTCCTTCTAAATCGAGGAACGTTTCTACGGAAACGACAATATTTTCTTTTGTGAGGCGAGTATCCCCTTTCGGATGCACTATTCCATCTTTACTGCATCCCTCGCCCCTCACACTGACGAATTAACACGGAAGTGGTGTCGCTATGAAATACTATTGGTTCTATGACATCTCCTTCTAAATCGAGTAACGTTTCTATGGAAACGACAAGAGTTTCTTTTGGGAGGAGAGTATCTCCGTTCCGATTCACTATTCCTTCTTTACTGCATCCCTCGCTCCCTCCCATTGACGAATTAACACTGAAATTGAGTCGCTATGGAATACTATGTGTTCTATAACTTCTCCTTCTAAATCGAGGAACGTTTCTACGGAAAAACAATATTTTCTTTTGTGAGGCGAGTATCCCCTTTCCGATGCACTATTCCATCTTTACTGCATCCCTCGCCCCTCACACTGACGAATTAACACGGAAGTGGTGTCGCTATGAAATAGTATTGATTCTATGTCATCTCCTTCTAAATCGAGTAACGTTTCTATGGAAACGACAAGAGTTTCTTTTGGGAGGAGAGTATCTCCGTTCCGATTCACTATTCCTTCTTTACTGCATCCCTCGCTCCCTCCCATTGACGAATTAACACTGAATTTGAGTCGCTATGGAATACTATGTGTTCTATAACTTCTCCTTCTAAATCGAGGAACGTTTCTACGGAAACGACAATATTTTCTTTTGTGAGGCGAGTATCCCCTTTCCGATGCACTATTCCATCTTTACTGCATCCCTCGCCCCTCACACTGACGAATTAACACGGAAGTGGTGTCGCTATGAAATACTATTGGTTCTATGACATCTCGTTCTAAATCGAGTAACGTTTCTATGGAAACGACAAGAGTTTCTTTTGGGAGGAGAGTATCTCCGTTCCGATTCACTATTCCTTCTTTACTGCATCCCTCGCTCCCTCCCATTGACGAATTAACACTGAAATTGAGTCGCTATGGAATACTATGTGTTCTATAACTTCTCCTTCTAAATCGAGGAACGTTTCTACGGAAACGACAATATTTTCTTTTGTGAGGCGAGTATCCCCTTTCCGATGCACTATTCCATCTTTACTGCATCCCTCGCCCCTCACACTGACGAATTAACACGGAAGTGGTGTCGCTATGAAATAGTATTGATTCTATGTCATCTCGTTCTAAATCGAGTAACGTTTCTATGGAAACGACAAGAGTTTCTTTTGGGAGGAGAGTATCTCCGTTCAGATTCACTATTCCTTCTTTACTGCATCCCTCGCTCCCTCCCATTGACGAATTAACACTGAAATTGAGTCGCTATGGAATGCTATGTGTTCTATAACTTCTCCTTCTAAATCGAGGAACGTTTCTACGGAAACGACAATGTTTTCTTTTGTGAGGCGAGTATCCCCTTTCCGATGCACTATTCCATCTTTACTGCATCACTCGCCCCTCACACTGACGAATTAACACGGAAGTGGTGTCGCTATGAAATACTATTGGTTCTATGACATCTCGTTCTAAATCGAGTAACGTTTCTATGGAAACGACAAGAGTTTCTTTTGGGAGGAGAGTATCTCCGTTCCGATTCACTATTCCTTCTTTACTGCAGCCCTCGCTCCCTCCCATTGACGAATTAACACTGAATTTGAGTCGCTATGGAATACTATGTGTTCTATAACTTCTCCTTCTAAATCGAGGAACGTTTCTACGGAAACGACAATATTTTCTTTTGTGAGGCGAGTATCCCCTTTCCGATGCACTATTCCATCTTTACTGCATCCCTCGCCCCTCACACTGACGAATTAACACGGAAGTGGTGTCGCTATGAAATAGTATTGATTCTATGTCATCTCCTTCTAAATCGAGTAACGTTTCTATGGAAACGACAAGAGTTTCTTTTGGGAGGAGAGTATCTCCGTTCAGATTCACTATTCCTTCTTTACTGCATCCCTCGCTCCCTCCCATTGACGAATTAACACTGAAATTGAGTCGCTATGGAATACTATGTGTTCTATAACCTCTCCTAAATCGAGCAACGTTTCTACGGAAACGACAATATTTTCTTTTGGGAGGCGAGTATCCCCTTTCCGATGCACTATTCCATCTTTACTGCATCCCTCGCCCCTCACACTGACGAATTAACACGGAAGTGGTGTCGCTATGAAATACTATTGGTTCTATGACATCTCGTTCTAAATCGAGTAACGTTTCTATGGAAACGACAAGAGTTTCTTTTGGGAGGAGAGTATCTCCGTTCCGATTCACTATTCCTTCTTTACTGCATCCCTCGCTCCCTCCCATTGACGAATTAACACTGAAATTGAGTCGCTATGGAATACTATGTGTTCTATAACTTCTCCTTCTAAATCGAGGTACGTTTCTACGGAAACGACAATATTTTTTTTTGGGAAGCGAGTATCCTCTTTCCGATGCACTATTCCATCTTTACTGCATCCCTCGCCCCTCACACTGACGAATTAACACGGAAGTGGTGTCGCTATGATATACTATTGGTTCTATGAGATCTCGTTCTAAATCGAGTAACGTTTCTATGGAAACGACAAGAGTTTCTTTTGGGAGGAGAGTATCTCCGTTCCGATTCACTATTCCTTCTTTACTGCATCCCTCGCTCCCTCCCATTGACGAATTAACACTGAAATTGAGTCGCTATGGAATACTATGTGTTCTATAACTTCTCCTTCTAAATCGAGGAACGTTTCTACGGAAACGACAATATTTTTTTTTGGGAGGCGAGTATCCCCTTTCCGATGCACTATTCCATCTTCACTGCATCCCTCGCCCCTCACACTGACGAATTAACACGGAAGTGGTGTCGCTATGAAATACTATTGGTTCTATAACATCTCCTTCTAAATCGAGTAACGTTTCTATGGAAACGACAGTATTTTCTTTTGGGAGGCGAGTAACTCCGTTCCGATTCTCTATTCCTTCTTTACTGCATCCCTCGCTCCCTCTCATTGACGAATTAACACTGAAATTGAGTCGCTATGGAATACTATGTGTTCTATGACTTCTCCTTCTAAATCGAGGAACGTTTCTACGGAAACGACAATATTTTCTTTTGGGAGGCGAGTATCCCCTTTCCGATGCACTATTCCATCTTTACTGCATCCCTCGCCCCTCACACTGACGAATTAACACGGAAGTGGTGTCGCTATGAAATACTATTGGTTCTATTACTTCTCCTTCTAATCGAGTAACGTTTCTATGGAAACGACAAGAGTTTCTTTTAGGAGGAGAGTATCTCCGTTCCGATTCACTATTCCTTCTTAATTGCATCCCTCGCTCCCTCCCTTTGACGAATTAACACTCAAATTGAGTCGCTATGGAATACTTTGTGTTCTATAACTTCTTCTTCTAAATCGAGGAACGTTTCTACGGAAACGACAATAATTTCTTTTGGGTGGCGAATATCCCCTTTCCGATGCACTATTCCATCTTTACTGCATCCCTCGCCCCTCACACTGACGAATTAACACGGAAGTGGTGTCGCTATGAAATACTATTGGTTCTATGACTTCTCCTTCTAAGTCGAGTAACGTTTCTATGGAAACGTCAAGAGTTTCTTTTGGGAGGAGAGTATCTCCGTTCCGATTCACTATTCCTTCTTTACTGCATCCCTCGCTCCCTCCCATTGACGAATTAACATTGAAATTGAGTCGCTATGGAATACTATGTGTTCTATAACTTCTCCTTCTATATCGAGGAACCTCTCTACGGAAACGACAATATTTTCTATTGGGAGGCGAGTACCCCTTTCCGATGCACTATTCCATCTTTACTGCATCCCTCGCCCCTCACACTGACGAATTAACACGGAAGTGGTGTCGCAATGAAATACTATTGGTTCTATGACATCTCCTTCTAAATCGAGTAACGTTTCAATGGAAACGACAGTATTTTCTTTTGGGAGGCGAGTATCTCCGTTCCGATTCACTATTCCTTCTTTACTGCATCCCTCGCTCCCTCCCATTGACGAATTAACACTGAAATTGAGTCGCTATAGAATACTATGTGTTCTATAACTTCTCCTTCTAAATCGGGGAACATTTCTACGGAAACGACAATATTTTCTTTTGGGAGGCGAGTATCCCCTTTCCGATCCACTATTACATCTTTACTGCATCCCTCGCCCCTCACACTGACGAATTAACACGGAAGTGGTGTTGCTATGAAATACTATTGGTTCTATGACATCTCCTTCTAAATCGAGTAACGTTTCTATGGAAAGGACAGTATTTGCTTTTGGGAGGCGAGTATCTCCGTTCCGATTCACTATTCCTTCTTTACTGCATCCCTCGCTCCCTCCCATTGACGAATTAACACTGAAATTGAGTCGCTATGGAATACTATGTGTTCTATAACTTCTCCTTCTAAATCGGGGAACGTTTCTACGGAAACGACAATATTTTCTTTTGTGAGGCGAGTATCCCCTTTCCGATGCACTATTCCATCTTTACTGCATCCCTCGCCCCTCACACTGACGAATTAACACGGAAGTGGTGTCGCTATGATATACTATTGGTTCTATGAGATCTCGTTCTAAATCGAGTAACGTTTCTATGGAAACGACAAGAGTTTCTTTTGGGAGGAGAGTATCTCCGTTCAGATTCACTATTCCTTCTTTACTGCATCCCTCGCTCCCTCCCATTGACGAATTAACACTGAAATTGAGTCGCTATGGAATGCTATGTGTTCTATAACTTCTCCTTCTAAATCGAGGAACGTTTCTACGGAAACGACAATATTTTCTTTTGTGAGGCGAGTATCCCCTTTCCGATGCGCTATTCCATCTTTACTGCATCCCTCGCCCCTCACACTGACGAATTAACACGGAAGTGGTGTCGCTATGAAATAGTATTGATTCTATGTCATCTCCTTCTAAATCGAGTAACGTTTCTATGGAAACGACAAGAGTTTCTTTTGGGAGGAGAGTATCTCCGTTCAGATTCACTATTCCTTCTTTACTGCATCCCTCGCTCCCTCCCATTGACGAATTAACACTGAAATTGAGTCGCTATGGAATACTATGTGTTCTATAACTTCTCCTTCTAAATCGAGCAACGTTTCTACGGAAACGACAATATTTTCTTTTGGGAGGCGAGTATCCCCTTTCCGATGCACTATTCCATCTTTACTGCATCCCTCGCCCCTCACACTGACGAATTAACACGGAAGTGGTGTCGCTATGAAATACTATTGGTTCTATGACATCTCGTTCTAAATCGAGTAACGTTTCTATGGAAACGACAAGAGTTTCTTTTGGGAGGAGAGTATCTCCGTTCCGATTCACTATTCCTTCTTTACTGCATCCCTCGCTCCCTCCCATTGACGAATTAACACTGAAATTGAGTCGCTATGGAATACTATGTGTTCTATAACTTCTCCTTCTAAATCGAGCAACGTTTCTACGGAAACGACAATATTTTCTTTTGTGAGGCGAGTATCCCCTTTCCGATGCACTATTCCATCTTTACTGCATCCCTCGCCCCTCACACTGACGAATTAACACGGAAGTGGTGTCGCTATGAAATAGTATTGATTCTATGTCATCTCGTTCTAAATCGAGTAACGTTTCTATGGAAACGACAAGAGTTTCTTTTGGGAGGAGAGTATCTCCGTTCAGATTCACTATTCCTTCTTTACTGCATCCCTCGCTCCCTCCCATTGACGAATTAACACTGAAATTGAGTCGCTATGGAATGCTATGTGTTCTATAACTTCTCCTTCTAAATCGAGGAACGTTTCTACGGAAACGACAATATTTTCTTTTGTGAGGCGAGTATCCCCTTTCCGATGCACTATTCCATCTGTACTGCATCCCTCGCCCCTCACACTGACGAATTAACACGGAAGTGGTGTCGCTATGAAATACTATTGGTTCTATGACATCTCGTTCTAAATCGAGTAACGTTTCTATGGAAACGACAAGAGTTTCTTTTGGGAGGAGAGTATCTCCGTTCCGATTCACTATTCCTTCTTTACTGCAGCCCTCGCTCCCTCCCATTGACGAATTAACACTGAATTTGAGTCGCTATGGAATATTATGTGTTCTATAACTTCTCCTTCTACATCGAGGAACGTTTCTACGGAAACGACAATATTTTCTTTTGTGAGGCGAGTATCCCCTTTCCGATGCACTATTCCTTCTTTACTGCATCCCTCGCCCCTCACACTGACGAATTAACACGGAAGTGGTGTCGCTATGAAATAGTATTGATTCTATGTCATCTCCTTCTAAATCGAGTAACGTTTCTATGGAAACGACAAGAGTTTCTTTTGGGAGGAGAGTATCTCCGTTCAGATTCACTATTCCTTCTTTACTGCATCCCTCGCTCCCTCCCATTGACGAATTAACACTGAAATTGAGTCGCTATGGAATACTATGTGTTCTATAACCTCTCCTTCTAAATCGAGCAACGTTTCTACGGAAACGACAATATTTTCTTTTGGGAGGCGAGTATCCCCTTTCCGATGCACTATTCCATCTTTACTGCATCCCTCGCCCCTCACACTGACGAATTAACACGGAAGTGGTGTCGCTATGAAATACTATTGGTTCTATGACATCTCGTTCTAAATCGAGTAACGTTTCTATGGAAACGACAAGAGTTTCTTTTGGGAGGAGAGTATCTCCGTTCCGATTCACTATTCCTTCTTTACTGCATCCCTCGCTCCCTCCCATTGACGAATTAACACTGAAATTGAGTCGCTATGGAATACTATGTGTTCTATAACTTCTCCTTCTAAATCGAGGTACGTTTCTACGGAAACGACAATATTTTTTTTTGGGAAGCGAGTATCCCCTTTCCGATGCACTATTCCATCTTTACTGCATCCCTCGCCCCTCACACTGACGAATTAACACGGAAGTGGTGTCGCTATGATATACTATTGGTTCTATGAGATCTCGTTCTAAATCGAGTAACGTTTCTATGGAAACGACAAGAGTTTCTTTTGGGAGGAGAGTATCTCCGTTCCGATTCACTATTCCTTCTTTACTGCATCCCTCGCTCCCTCCCATTGACGAATTAACACTGAAATTGAGTCGCTATGGAATACTATGTGTTCTATAACTTCTCCTTCTAAATCGAGGAACGTTTCTACGGAAACGACAATATTTTTTTTTGGGAGGCGAGTATCCCCTTTCCGATGCACTATTCCATCTTCACTGCATCCCTCGCCCCTCACACTGACGAATTAACACGGAAGTGGTGTCGCTATGAAATACTATTGGTTCTATAACATCTCCTTCTAAATCGAGTAACGTTTCTATGGAAACGACAGTATTTTCTTTTGGGAGGCGAGTAACTCCGTTCCGATTCTCTATTCCTTCTTTACACATCCCTCGCTCCCTCTCATTGACGAATTAACACTGAAATTGAGTCGCTATGGAATACTATGTGTTCTATGACTTCTCCTTCTAAATCGAGGAACGTTTCTACGGAAACGACAATATTTTCTTTTGGGAGGCGAGTATCCCCTTTCCGATGCACTATTCCATCTTTACTGCATCCCTCGCCCCTCACACTGACGAATTAACACGGAAGTGGTGTCGCTATGAAATACTATTGGTTCTATTACTTCTCCTTCTAATCGAGTAACGTTTCTATGGAAACGACAAGAGTTTCTTTTGGGAGGAGAGTATCTCCGTTCCGATTCACTATTCCTTCTTAATTGCATCCCTCGCTCCCTCCCTTTGACGAATTAACACTCAAATTGAGTCGCTATGGAATACTTTGTGTTCTATAACTTCTTCTTCTAAATCGAGGAACGTTTCTACGGAAACGACAATAATTTCTTTTGGGTGGCGAATATCCCCTTTCCGATGCACTATTCCATCTTTACTGCATCCCTCGCCCCTCACACTGACGAATTAACACGGAAGTGGTGTCGCTATGAAATACTATTGGTTCTATGACTTCTCCTTCTAAGTCGAGTAACGTTTCTATGGAAACGTCAAGAGTTTCTTTTGGGAGGAGAGTATCTCCGTTCCGATTCACTATTCCTTCTTTACTGCATCCCTCGCTCCCTCCCATTGACGAATTAACATTGAAATTGAGTCGCTATGGAATACTATGTGTTCTATAACTTCTCCTTCTATATCGAGGAACCTCTCTACGGAAACGACAATATTTTCTATTGGGAGGCGAGTACCCCTTTCCGATGCACTATTCCATCTTTACTGCATCCCTCGCCCCTCACACTGACGAATTAACACGGAAGTGGTGTCGCAATGAAATACTATTGGTTCTATGACATCTCCTTCTAAATCGAGTAACGTTTCAATGGAAACGACAGTATTTTCTTTTGGGAGGCGAGTATCTCCGTTCCGATTCACTATTCCTTCTTTACTGCATCCCTCGCTCCCTCCCATTGACGAATTAACACTGAAATTGAGTCGCTATAGAATACTATGTGTTCTATAACTTCTCCTTCTAAATCGGGGAACGTTTCTACGGAAACGACAATATTTTCTTTTGGGAGGCGAGTATCCCCTTTCCGATGCACTATTCCATCTTTACTGCATCCCTCGCCCCTCACACTGACGAATTAACACGGAAGTGGTGTTGCTATGAAATACTATTGGTTCTATGACATCTCCTTCTAAATCGAGTAAAGTTTCTATGGAAAGGACAGTATTTGCTTTTGGGAGGCGAGTATCTCCGTTCCGATTCACTATTCCTTCTTTACTGCATCCCTCGCTCCCTCCCATTGACGAATTAACACTGAAATTGAGTCGCTATGGAATACTATGTGTTCTATAACTTCTCCTTCTAAATCGGGGAACGTTTCTACGGAAACGACAATATTTTCTTTTGTGAGGCGAGTATCCCCTTTCCGATGCACTATTCCATCTTTACTGCATCCCTCGCCCCTCACACTGACGAATTAACACGGAAGTGGTGTCGCTATGATATACTATTGCTTCTATGAGATCTCGTTCTAAATCGAGTAACGTTTCTATGGAAACGACAAGAGTTTCTTTTGGGAGGAGAGTATCTCCGTTCAGATTCACTATTCCTTCTTTACTGCATCCCTCGCTCCCTCCCATTGACGAATTAACACTGAAATTGAGTCGCTATGGAATGCTATGTGTTCTATAACTTCTCCTTCTAAATCGAGGAACGTTTCTACGGAAACGACAATATTTTCTTTTGTGAGGCGAGTATCCCCTTTCCGATGCGCTATTCCATCTTTACTGCATCCCTCGCCCCTCACACTGACGAATTAACACGGAAGTGGTGTCGCTATGAAATAGTATTGATTCTATGTCATCTCCTTCTAAATCGAGTAACGTTTCTATGGAAACGACAAGAGTTTCTTTTGGGAGGAGAGTATCTCCGTTCAGATTCACTATTCCTTCTTTACTGCATCCCTCGCTCCCTCCCATTGACGAATTAACACTGAAATTGAGTCGCTATGGAATACTATGTGTTCTATAACTTCTCCTTCTAAATCGAGCAACGTTTCTACGGAAACGACAATATTTTCTTTTGGGAGGCGAGTATCCCCTTTCCGATGCACTATTCCATCTTTACTGCATCCCTCGCCCCTCACACTGACGAATTAACACGGAAGTGGTGTCGCTATGAAATACTATTGGTTCTATGACATCTCGTTCTAAATCGAGTAACGTTTCTATGGAAACGACAAGAGTTTCTTTTGGGAGGAGAGTATCTCCGTTCCGATTCACTATTCCTTCTTTACTGCATCCCTCGCTCCCTCCCATTGACGAATTAACACTGAAATTGAGTCGCTATGGAATACTATGTGTTCTATAACTTCTCCTTCTAAATCGAGCAACGTTTCTACGGAAACGACAATATTTTCTTTTGTGAGGCGAGTATCCCCTTTCCGATGCACTATTCCATCTTTACTGCATCCCTCGCCCCTCACACTGACGAATTAACACGGAAGTGGTGTCGCTATGAAATAGTATTGATTCTATGTCATCTCCTTCTAAATCGAGTAACGTTTCTATGGAAACGAAAAGAGTTTCTTTTGGAAGGAGAGTATCTCCGTTCAGATTCACTATTCCTTCTTTACTGCATCCCTCGCTCCCTCCCATTGACGAATTAACACTGAAATTGAGTCGCTATGGAATACTATGTGTTCTATAACTTCTCCTTCTAAATCGAGCAACGTTTCTACGGAAACGACAATATTTTCTTTTGGGAGGCGAGTATCCCCTTTCCGATGCACTATTCCATCTTTACTGCATCCCTCGCCCCTCACTCTGACGAATTAACACGGAAGTGGTGTCGCTATGAAATACTATTGGTTCTATGACATCTCGTTCTAAATCGAGTAACGTTTCTATGGAAACGACAAGAGTTTCTTTTGGGAGGAGAGTATCTCCGTTCCGATTCACTATTCCTTCTTTACTGCATCCCTCGCTCCCTCCCATTGACGAATTAACACTGAAATTGAGTCGCTATGGAATACTATGTGTTCTATAACTTCTCCTTCTAAATCGAGGAACGTTTCTACGGAAACGACAATATTTTTTTTTGGGAAGCGAGTATCCCCTTTCCGATGCACTATTCCATCTTTACTGCATCCCTCGCCCCTCACACTGACGAATTAACACGGAAGTGGTGTCGCTATGATATACTATTGGTTCTATGAGATCTCGTTCTAAATCGAGTAACGTTTCTATGGAAACGACAAGAGTTTCTTTTGGGAGGAGAGTATCTCCGTTCAGATTCACTATTCCTTCTTTACTGCATCCCTCGCTCCCTCCCATTGACGAATTAACACTGAAATTGAGTCGCTATGGAATACTATGTGTTCTATAACTTCTCCTTCTAAATCGAGCAACGTTTCTACGGAAACGACAATATTTTCTTTTGGGAGGCGAGTATCCCCTTTCCGATGCACTATTCCATCTTTACTGCATCCCTCGCCCCTCACACTGACGAATTAACACGGAAGTGGTGTCGCTATGATATACTATTGGTTCTATGAGATCTCGTTCTAAATCGAGTAACGTTTCTATGGAAACGACAAGAGTTTCTTTTGGGAGGAGAGTATCTTCGTTCAGATTCACTATTCCTTCTTTACTGCATCCCTCGCTCCCTCCCATTGACGAATTAACACTGAAATTGAGTCGCTATGGAATACTATGTGTTCTATAACTTCTCCTTCTAAATCGAGCAACGTTTCTACGGAAACGACAATATTTTCTTTTGTGAGGCGAGTATCCCCTTTCCGATGCACTATTCCATCTTTACTGCATCCCTCGCCCCTCACACTGACGAATTAACACGGAAGTGGTGTCGCTATGAAATAGTATTGATTCTATGTCATCTCCTTCTAAATCGAGTAACGTTTCTATGGAAACGACAAGAGTTTCTTTTGGGAGGAGAGTATCTCCGTTCAGATTCACTATTCCTTCTTTACTGCATCCCTCGCTCCCTCCCATTGACGAATTAACACTGAAATTGAGTCGCTATGGAATACTATGTGTTCTATAACTTCTCCTTCTAAATCGAGCAACGTTTCTACGGAAACGACAATATTTTCTTTTGGGAGGCGAGTATCCCCTTTCCGATGCACTATTCCATCTTTACTGCATCCCTCGCCCCTCACACTGACGAATTAACACGGAAGTGGTGTCGCTATGAAATACTATTGGTTCTATGACATCTCGTTCTAAATCGAGTAACGTTTCTATGGAAACGACAAGAGTTTCTTTTGGGAGGAGAGTATCTCCGTTCCGATTAACTATTCCTTCTTTACTGCATCCCTCGCTCCCTCCCATTGACGAATTAACACTGAAATTGAGTCGCTATGGAATACTATGTGTTCTATAACTTCTCCTTCTAAATCGAGCAACGTTTCTACGGAAACGACAATATTTTTTTTTGGGAAGCGAGTATCCCCTTTCCGATGCACTTTTCCATCTTTACTGCATCCCTCGCCCCTCACACTGACGAATTAACACGGAAGTGGTGTCGCTATGATATACTATTGGTTCTATGAGATCTCGTTCTAAATCGAGTAACGTTTCTATGGAAACGACAAGAGTTTCTTTTGGGAGGAGAGTATCTCCGTTCCGATTCACTATTCCTTCTTTACTGCATCCCTCGCTCCCTCCCATTGACGAATTAACACTGAATTTGAGTCGCTATGGAATACTATGTGTTCTATAACTTCTCCTTCTAAATCGAGGAACGTTTCTACGGAAACGACAATATTTTCTTTTGGGAGGCGAGTATCCCCTTTCCGATGCACTATTCCATCTTCACTGCATCCCTCGCCCCTCACACTGACGAATTAACACGGAAGTGGTGTCGCTATGAAATACTATTGGTTCTATGACATCTCCTTCTAAATCGAGTAACGTTTCTATGGAAACGACAGTAATTTCTTTTGGGAGGCGAGTATCTCCGTTCCGATTCACTATTCCTTCTTTACTGCACCCCTCGCCCCTCACATTGTCGAATTAACACTGAAATTGAGTCGCTATGGAATACTATGTGTTCTATAACTTCTCCTTCTAAATCGAGGAACGTTTCAACGGAAACGACAATATTTTCTTTTGGGAGGCGAGTATCCCCTTTCCGATGCACTATTCCATCTTCACTGCATCCCTCGCCCCTCACACTGACGAATTAACACGGAAGTGGTGTCGCTATGAAATACTATTGGTTCTATAACATCTCCTTCTAAATCGAGTAACGTTTCTATGGAAACGACAGTATTTTCTTTTGGGAGGCGAGTAACTCCGTTCCGATTCTCTATTCCTTCTTTACTGCATCCCTCGCTCCCTCTCATTGACGAATTAACACTGAAATTGAGTCGCTATGGAATACTATGTGTTCTATGACTTCTCCTTCTAAATCGAGGAACGTTTCTACGGAAACGACAATATTTTCTTTTGGGAGGCGAGTATCCCCTTTCCGATGCACTATTCCATCTTTACTGCATCCCTCGCCCCTCACACTGACGAATTAACACGGAAGTGGTGTCGCTATGAAATACTATTGGTTCTATTACTTCTCCTTCTAAATCGAGTAACGTTTCTATGGAAACGACAAGAGTTTCTTTTGGGAGGAGAGTATCTCCGTTCCGATTCACTATTCCTTCTTAATTGCATCCCTCGCTCCCTCCCTTTGACGAATTAACACTCAAATTGAGTCGCTATGGAATACTTTGTGTTCTATAACTTCTTCTTCTAAATCGAGGAACGTTTCTACGGAAACGACAATAATTTCTTTTGGGTGGCGAATATCCCCTTTCCGATGCACTATTCCATCTTTACTGCATCCCTCGCCCCTCACACTGACGAATTAACACGGAAGTGGTGTCGCTATGAAATACTATTGGTTCTATGACTTCTCCTTCTAAGTCGAGTAACGTTTCTATGGAAACGACAAGAGTTTCTTTTGGGAGGAGAGTATCTCCGTTCCGATTCACTATTCCTTCTTTACTGCATCCCTCGCTCCCTCCCATTGACGAATTAACATTGAAATTGAGTCGCTATGGAATACTATGTGTTCTATAACTTCTCCTTCTATATCGAGGAACCTCTCTACGTAAACGACAATATTTTCTATTGGGAGGCGAGTACCCCTTTCCGATGCACTATTCCATCTTTACTGCATCCCTCGCCCCTCACACTGACGAATTAACACGGAAGTGGTGTCGCATTGAAATACTATTGGTTCTATGACATCTCCTTCTAAATCGAGTAACGTTTCAATGGAAACGACAGTATTTTCTTTTGGGAGGCGAGTATCTCCGTTCCGATTCACTATTCCTTCTTTACTGCATCCCTCGCTCCCTCCCATTGACGAATTAACACTGAAATTGAGTCGCTATGGAATACTATGTGTTCTATAACTTCTACTTCTAAATCGGGGAACGTTTCTACGGAAACGACAATATTTTCTTTTGGGAGGCGAGTATCCCCTTTCCGATGCACTATTCCATCTTTACTGCATCCCTCGCCCCTCACACTGACGAATTAACACGGAAGTGGTGTTGCTATGAAATACTATTGGTTCTATGACATCTCCTTCTAAATCGAGTAACGTTTCTATGGAAACGACAGTATTTTCTTTTGGGAGGCGAGTATCTCCGTTCCGATTCACTATTCCTTCTTTACTGCATCCCTCGCTCCCTCACATTGACAAATTAACACTGAAATTGAGTCGCTATGGAATACTATGTGTTCTATAACTTCTCCTTCTATATCGAGGAACCTCTCTACGGAAACGACAATATTTTCTATTGGGAGGCGAGTACCCCTTTCCGATGCACTATTCCATCTTTACTGCATCCCTCGCCCCTCACACTGACGAATTAACACGGAAGTGGTGTCGCAATGAAATACTATTGGTTCTATGTCATCTCCTTCTAAATCGAGTAACGTTTCTATGGAAACGACAAGAGTTTCTTTTGGGAGGAGAGTATCTCCGTTCAGATTCACTATTCCTTCTTTACTGCATCCCTCGCTCCCTCCCATTGACGAATTAACACTGAAATTGAGTCGCTATAGAATACTATGTGTTCTATAACTTCTCCTTCTAAATCGGGGAACGTTTCTACGGAAACGACAATATTTTCTTTTGGGAGGCGAGTATCCCCTTTCCGATGCACTATTCCATCTTTACTGCATCCCTCGCCCCTCACACTGACGAATTAACACGGAAGTGGTGTTGCTATGAAATACTATTGGTTCTATGACATCTCCTTCTAAATCGAGTAAAGTTTCTATGGAAAGGACAGTATTTGCTTTTGGGAGGCGAGTATCTCCGTTCCGATTCACTATTCCTTCTTTACTGCATCCCTCGCTCCCTCCCATTGACGAATTAACACTGAAATTGAGTCGCTATGGAATACTATGTGTTCTATAACTTCTCCTTCTAAATCGGGGAACGTTTCTACGGAAACGACAATATTTTCTTTTGTGAGGCGAGTATCCCCTTTCCGATGCACTATTCCATCTTTACTGCATCCCTCGCCCCTCACACTGACGAATTAACACGGAAGTGGTGTCGCTATGATATACTATTGCTTCTATGAGATCTCGTTCTAAATCGAGTAACGTTTCTATGGAAACGACAAGAGTTTCTTTTGGGAGGAGAGTATCTCCGTTCAGATTCACTATTCCTTCTTTACTGCATCCCTCGCTCCCTCCCATTGACGAATTAACACTGAAATTGAGTCGCTATGGAATGCTATGTGTTCTATAACTTCTCCTTCTAAATCGAGGAACGTTTCTACGGAAACGACAATATTTTCTTTTGTGAGGCGAGTATCCCCTTTCCGATGCGCTATTCCATCTTTACTGCATCCCTCGCCCCTCACACTGACGAATTAACACGGAAGTGGTGTCGCTATGAAATAGTATTGATTCTATGTCATCTCCTTCTAAATCGAGTAACGTTTCTATGGAAACGACAAGAGTTTCTTTTGGGAGGAGAGTATCTCCGTTCAGATTCACTATTCCTTCTTTACTGCATCCCTCGCTCCCTCCCATTGACGAATTAACACTGAAATTGAGTCGCTATGGAATACTATGTGTTCTATAACTTCTCCTTCTAAATCGAGCAACGTTTCTACGGAAATGACAATATTTTCTTTTGGGAGGCGAGTATCCCCTTTCCGATGCACTATTCCATCTTTACTGCATCCCTCGCCCCTCACACTGACGAATTAACACGGAAGTGGTGTCGCTATGAAATACTATTGGTTCTATGACATCTCGTTCTAAATCGAGTAACGTTTCTATGGAAACGACAAGAGTTTCTTTTGGGAGGAGAGTATCTCCGTTCCGATTCACTATTCCTTCTTTACTGCATCCCTCGCTCCCTCCCATTGACGAATTAACACTGAAATTGAGTCGCTATGGAATACTATGTGTTCTATAACTTCTCCTTCTAAATCGAGCAACGTTTCTACGGAAACGACAATATTTTCTTTTGTGAGGCGAGTATCCCCTTTCCGATGCACTATTCCATCTTTACTGCATCCCTCGCCCCTCACACTGACGAATTAACACGGAAGTGGTGTCGCTATGAAATAGTATTGATTCTATGTCATCTCCTTCTAAATCGAGTAACGTTTCTATGGAAACGAAAAGAGTTTCTTTTGGGAGGAGAGTATCTCCGTTCAGATTCACTATTCCTTCTTTACTGCATCCCTCGCTCCCTCCCATTGACGAATTAACACTGAAATTGAGTCGCTATGGAATACTATGTGTTCTATAACTTCTCCTTCTAAATCGAGCAACGTTTCTACGGAAACGACAACATTTTCTTTTGGGAGGCGAGTATCCCCTTTCCGATGCACTATTCCATCTTTACTGCATCCCTCGCCCCTCACTCTGACGAATTAACACGGAAGTGGTGTCGCTATGAAATACTATTGGTTCTATGACATCTCGTTCTAAATCGAGTAACGTTTCTATGGAAACGACAAGAGTTTCTTTTGGGAGGAGAGTATCTCCGTTCCGATTCACTATTCCTTCTTTACTGCATCCCTCGCTCCCTCCCATTGACGAATTAACACTGAAATTGAGTCGCTATGGAATACTATGTGTTCTATAACTTCTCCTTCTAAATCGAGGAACGTTTCTACGGAAACGACAATATTTTTTTTTGGGAAGCGAGTATCCCCTTTCCGATGCACTATTCCATCTTTACTGCATCCCTCGCCCCTCACACTGACGAATTAACACGGAAGTGGTGTCGCTATGATATACTATTGGTTCTATGAGATCTCGTTCTAAATCGAGTAACGTTTCTATGGAAACGACAAGAGTTTCTTTTGGGAGGAGAGTATCTCCGTTCAGATTCACTATTCCTTCTTTACTGCATCCCTCGCTCCCTCCCATTGACGAATTAACACTGAAATTGAGTCGCTATGGAATACTATGTGTTCTATAACTTCTCCTTCTAAATCGAGCAACGTTTCTACGGAAACGACAATATTTTCTTTTGGGAGGCGAGTATCCCCTTTCCGATGCACTATTCCATCTTTACTGCATCCCTCGCCCCTCACACTGACGAATTAACACGGAAGTGGTGTCGCTATGATATACTATTGGTTCTATGAGATCTCGTTCTAAATCGAGTAACGTTTCTATGGAAACGACAAGAGTTTCTTTTGGGAGGAGAGTATCTTCGTTCAGATTCACTATTCCTTCTTTACTGCATCCCTCGCTCCCTCCCATTGACGAATTAACACTGAAATTGAGTCGCTATGGAATACTATGTGTTCTATAACTTCTCCTTCTAAATCGAGCAACGTTTCTACGGAAACGACAATATTTTCTTTTGTGAGGCGAGTATCCCCTTTCCGATGCACTATTCCATCTTTACTGCATCCCTCGCCCCTCACACTGACGAATTAACACGGAAGTGGTGTCGCTATGAAATAGTATTGATTCTATGTCATCTCCTTCTAAATCGAGTTACGTTTCTATGGAAACGACAAGAGTTTCTTTTGGGAGGAGAGTATCTCCGTTCAGATTCACTATTCCTTCTTTACTGCATCCCTCGCTCCCTCCCATTGACGAATTAACACTGAAATTGAGTCGCTATGGAATACTATGTGTTCTATAACTTCTCCTTCTAAATCGAGCAACGTTTCTACGGAAACGACAATATTTTCTTTTGGGAGGCGAGTATCCCCTTTCCGATGCACTATTCCATCTTTACTGCATCCCTCGCCCCTCACACTGACGAATTAACACGGAAGTGGTGTCGCTATGAAATACTATTGGTTCTATGACATCTCGTTCTAAATCGAGTAACGTTTCTATGGAAACGACAAGAGTTTCTTTTGGGAGGAGAGTATCTCCGTTCCGATTAACTATTCCTTCTTTACTGCATCCCTCGCTCCCTCCCATTGACGAATTAACACTGAAATTGAGTCGCTATGGAATACTATGTGTTCTATAACTTCTCCTTCTAAATCGAGCAACGTTTCTACGGAAACGACAATATTTTTTTTTGGGAAGCGAGTATCCCCTTTCCGATGCACTTTTCCATCTTTACTGCATCCCTCGCCCCTCACACTGACGAATTAACACGGAAGTGGTGTCGCTATGATATACTATTGGTTCTATGAGATCTCGTTCTAAATCGAGTAACGTTTCTATGGAAACGACAAGAGTTTCTTTTGGGAGGAGAGTATCTCCGTTCCGATTCACTATTCCTTCTTTACTGCATCCCTCGCTCCCTCCCATTGACGAATTAACACTGAATTTGAGTCGCTATGGAATACTATGTGTTCTATAACTTCTCCTTCTAAATCGAGGAACGTTTCTACGGAAACGACAATATTTTCTTTTGGGAGGCGAGTATCCCCTTTCCGATGCACTATTCCATCTTCACTGCATCCCTCGCCCCTCACACTGACGAATTAACACGGAAGTGGTGTCGCTATGAAATACTTTTGGTTCTATGACATCTCCTTCTAAATCGAGTAACGTTTCTATGGAAACGACAGTAATTTCTTTTGGGAGGCGAGTATCTCCGTTCCGATTCACTATTCCTTCTTTACTGCACCCCTCGCCCCTCACATTGTCGAATTAACACTGAAATTGAGTCGCTATGGAATACTATGTGTTCTATAACTTCTCCTTCTAAATCGAGGAACGTTTCAACGGAAACGACAATATTTTCTTTTGGGAGGCGAGTATCCCCTTTCCGATGCACTATTCCATCTTCACTGCATCCCTCGCCCCTCACACTGACGAATTAACACGGAAGTGGTGTCGCTATGAAATACTATTGGTTCTATAACATCTCCTTCTAAATCGAGTAACGTTTCTATGGAAACGACAGTATTTTCTTTTGGGAGGCGAGTAACTCCGTTCCGATTCTCTATTCCTTCTTTACTGCATCCCTCGCTCCCTCTCATTGACGAATTAACACTGAAATTGAGTCGCTATGGAATACTATGTGTTCTATGACTTCTCCTTCTAAATCGAGGAACGTTTCTACGGAAACGACAATATTTTCTTTTGGGAGGCGAGTATCCCCTTTCCGATGCACTATTCCATCTTTACTGCATCCCTCGCCCCTCACACTGACGAATTAACACGGAAGTGGTGTCGCTATGAAATACTATTGGTTCTATTACTTCTCCTTCTAAATCGAGTAACGTTTCTATGGAAACGACAAGAGTTTCTTTTGGGAGGAGAGTATCTCCGTTCCGATTCACTATTCCTTCTTAATTGCATCCCTCGCTCCCTCCCTTTGACGAATTAACACTCAAATTGAGTCGCTATGGAATACTTTGTGTTCTATAACTTCTTCTTCTAAATCGAGGAACGTTTCTACGGAAACGACAATAATTTCTTTTGGGTGGCGAATATCCCCTTTCCGATGCACTATTCCATCTTTACTGCATCCCTCGCCCCTCACACTGACGAATTAACACGGAAGTGGTGTCGCTATGAAATACTATTGGTTCTATGACTTCTCCTTCTAAGTCGAGTAACGTTTCTATGGAAACGACAAGAGTTTCTTTTGGGAGGAGAGTATCTCCGTTCCGATTCACTATTCCTTCTTTACTGCATCCCTCGCTCCCTCCCATTGACGAATCAACATTGAAATTGAGTCGCTATGGAATACTATGTGTTCTATAACTTCTCCTTCTATATCGAGGAACCTCTCTACGTAAACGACAATATTTTCTATTGGGAGGCGAGTACCCCTTTCCGATGCACTATTCCATCTTTACTGCATCCCTCGCCCCTCACACTGACGAATTAACACGGAAGTGGTGTCGCATTGAAATACTATTGGTTCTATGACATCTCCTTCTAAATCGAGTAACGTTTCAATGGAAACGACAGTATTTTCTTTTGGGAGGCGAGTATCTCCGTTCCGATTCACTATTCCTTCTTTACTGCATCCCTCGCTCCCTCCCATTGACGAATTAACACTGAAATTGAGTCGCTATGGAATACTATGTGTTCTATAACTTCTACTTCTAAATCGGGGAACGTTTCTACGGAAACGACAATATTTTCTTTTGGGAGGCGAGTATCCCCTTTCCGATGCACTATTCCATCTTTACTGCATCCCTCGCCCCTCACACTGACGAATTAACACGGAAGTGGTGTTGCTATGAAATACTATTGGTTCTATGACATCTCCTTCTAAATCGAGTAACGTTTCTATGGAAACGACAGTATTTTCTTTTGGGAGGCGAGTATCTCCGTTCCGATTCACTATTCCTTCTTTACTGCATCCCTCGCTCCCTCACATTGACAAATTAACACTGAAATTGAGTCGCTATGGAATACTATGTGTTCTATAACTTCTCCTTCTACATCGAGGAACGTTTCTACGGAAACGACAATAATTTCTTTTGGGAGGCGAGTTTCCCCTTTCCGATGCACTATTCCATCTTTACTGCATCCCTCGCCCCTCACACTGACGAATTAACACGGAAGTGGTGTCGCTATGAAGTACTATTGGTTCTATGACATCTCCTTCTAAATCGAGTACCGTTTCTATGGAAACGACAGTATTTTCTTTTGGGAGGAGAGTATCTCCGTTCCGATTCACTATTCCTTCTTTACTGCATCCCTCGCTCCCTCGCATTGACGAATTAACACTGAAATTGAGTCGCTATGGAATACTATGTGTTCTATAACTTCTCCTTCTAAATCGAGGAACGTTTCTACGGAAACGACAATATATTCTTTTGGGAGGCGAGTATCCCCTTTCCGATGCACTATTCCATCTTTACTGCATCCCTCGCCCCTCACACTGACGAATTAACACGGAAGTGGTGTCGCTATGAAATACTATTGGTTCTATGACATCTCCTTCTAAATCAAGTAACGTTTCTATGGAAACGACAGTATGTTCTTTTGGGAGGAGAGTATCTCCGTTCCGATTCACTATTCCTTCTTTACTGCATCCCTCGCTCCCTCCCATTGACGAATTAACACTGAAATTGAGTCGCTATGGAATACTATGTGTTCTATAACTTCTCCTTCTAAATCGAGGAACGTTTCTACGGAAACAACAATATATCCTTTTGGGAGGCGAGTATCCCCTTTCCGATGCACTATTCCATCTTTACTGCATCCCTCGCCCCTCACACTGACGAATTAACACGGAAGTGGTGTCGCTATGAAATACTATTGGTTCTATGACATCTCCTTCTAAATCAAGTAACGTTTCTATGGAAACGACAGTATTTTCTTTTGGGAGGAGAGTATCTCCGTTCCGATTCACTATTCCTTCTTCACTGCATCCCTCGCCCCTCCCATTGACGAATTAACACTGAAATTGAGTCGCTATGGAATACTATGTGTTCTATAACTTCTCCTTCTAAATCGAGGAACGTTTCTACGGAAACGACAATATTTTCTTTTGGGAGGCGAGTATCCCCTTTCCGATGCACTATTCCATCTTTACTGCATCCCTCGCCCCTCACACTGACGAATTAACACGGAAGTGGTGTCGCTATGAAATACTGTTGGTTCTATGTCATCTCCTTCTAAATCGAGTAACGTTTCTATGGAAACGACAGTATTTTCTTTTGGGAGGAGAGTATCTCCGTTCCGATTCACTATTCCTTCTTTACTGCATCCCTCGCTCCCTCCCATTGACGAATTAACACTGAAATTGAGTCGCTATGGAATACTATGTGTTCTATAACTTCTCCTTCTAAATCGGGGAACGTTTCTACGGAAACGACAATATATTCTTTTGGGAGGCGAGTATCCCCTTTCCGATGCACTATTCCATCTTTACTGCATCCCTCGCCCCTCACACTGACGAATTAACACGGAAGTGGTTTCGCTATGAAATACTATTGGTTCAATGACATCTCCTTCTAAATCAAGTAACGTTTCTATGGAAACGACAGTATTTTCTTTTGGGAGGAGAGTATCTCCGTTCCGATTCACTATTCCATCTTTACTGCATCCCTCGCTCCCTCCCATTGACGAATTAACACTGAAATTGAGTCGCTATGGAATACTATGTGTTCTATAACTTCTCCTTCTAAATCGAGGAACGTTTCTACGGAAACGACAATATTTTCTTTTGGGAGGCGAGTATCCCCTTTCCGATGCACTATTCCATCTTTACTGCATCCCTCGCCCCTCACACTGACGAATTAACACGGAAGTGGTGTCGCTATGAAATACTATTGGTTCTATGACATCTCCTTCTAAATCAAGTAACGTTTCAATGGAAACGACAGTATTTTCTTTTGGGAGGAGAGTATCTGCGTTCCGATTCACTATTCCGTCTTTACTGCATCCCCCCCTCCCTCACATTAACGAATTAACACTGAAATTGAGTCGCTATGGAATACTATGTGTTCTATAACTTCTCCTTCTAAATCGAGGAACGTTTCTACGGAAACGACAATATTTTCTTTTGGGAGGCGAGTATCCCCTTTCCGATGCACTATTCCCTCTTTACTGCATCCCTCGCCCCTCACACTGACGAATTAACACGGAAGTGGTGTCGCTATGAAAGACTATTGGTTCTATAACATCTCCTTCTAAATCGAGTAACGTTTCTATGGAAACGACAGTATTTTCTTTTGGGAGGCGAGTATCTCCGTTCCGATTCACTATTCCATCTTTACTGCATCCCTCGCTCCCTCCCATTGACGAATTAACACTGACATTGAGTCGCTATGGAATACTATGTGTTCTATAACTTCTCCTTCTAAATCGAGGACGTTTCTACGGAAACGACAATATTTTCTTTTGGGAGGCGAGTATCCCCTTTCCGATGCACTATTCCATCTTTACTGCATCCCTCGCCCCTCACACCGACGAATTAACACGGAAGTGGTGTCGCTATGAAATACTATTGTTTCTATGACATCTCCTTCTAAATCGAGTAACGTTTCAATGGAAACGACAGTATTTTCTTTTGGGAGGCGAGTATCTCCGTTCCGATTCACTATTCCTTCTTTACTGCATCCCTCGCTCCCTCACATTGACGAATTAACACTGAAATTGAGTCGCTACGGAATACTATGTGTTCTATAACTTCTCCTTCTAAATCGAGGAACGTTTCTACGTAAACGACAATATTTTCTTTTGTGAGGCGAGTATCACCTTTCCGATGCACTATTCCATCTTTACTGCATCCCTCGCCCCTCACACTGACGAATTAACACGGAAGTGGTGTCGCTATGAAATACTATTGGTTCTATTACTTCTCATTCTAAATCGAGTAAAGTTTCTATGGAAACGACAAGAGTTTCTTTTGGGAGGAGAGTATCTCCGTTCCGATTCACTATTCCTTCTTTATTGCATCCCTCGCTCCCTCCCTTTGACGAATTAACACTGAAATTGAGTCGCTACGGAATACTATGTGTTCTATAACTTCTCCTTCTAAATCGAGGAACGTTTCTACGTAAACGACAATATTTTCTTTTGGGAGGCGAGTATCCCCTTTCCGATGCACTATTCCATCTTTACTGCATCCCTCGCCCCTCACACTGACGAATTAACACGGAAGTGGTGTCGCTATGAAATACTATTGGTTCTATTACCTCTCCTTCTAAATCGAGTAACGTTTCTATGCAAACGACAAGAGTTTCTTTTGGGAGGAGAGTATCTCCGTTCCGATTCACTATTCCTTCTTTATTGCATCCCTCGCTCCCTCCCTTTGACGAATTAACACTCAAATTGAGACGCTATGGAATACTTTGTGTTCTATAACTTCTTCTTCTAAATCGAGGAACGTTTCTACGGAAACGACAATAATTTCTTTTGGGTGGCGAGTATCCCCTTTCCGATGCACTATTCCATCTTTACTGCATCCCTCGCCCCTCACACTGACGAATTAACACGAAAGTGGTGTCGCTATGAAATACTATTGGTTCTATGACATCTCCTTCTAAATCGAGTAACGTTTCAATGGAAACGACAGTATTTTCTTTTGGGAGGCGAGTATCTCCGTTCCGATTCACTATTCCTTCTTTACTGCATCCCTCGCTCCCTCCCATTGACGAATTAACACTGAAATTGAGTCGCTATGGAATACTATGTGTTCTATAACTTCTCCTTCTATATCGAGGAACCTTTCTACGGAAACGACAATATTTTCTATTGGGAGGCGAGTACCCCTTTCCGAAGCACTATTCCATCTTTACTGCATCCCTCGCCCCTCACACTGACGAATTAACACGGAAGTGGTGTCGCAATGAAATACTATTGGTTCTATGACATCTCCTTCTAAATCGAGTAACGTTTCAATGGAAACGACAGTATTTTCTTTTGGGAGGCGAGTATCTCCGTTCCGATTCACTATTCCTTCTTTACTGCATCCCTCGCTCCCTCCCATTGACGAATTAACACTGAAATTGAGTCGCTATGGAATACTATGTGTTCTATAACTTCTCCTTCTAAATCGGGGAACGTTTCTACGGAAACGACAATATTTTCTTTTGGGAGGCGAGTATCCCCTTTCCGATGCACTATTCCATCTTTACTGCATCCCTCGCCCCTCACACTGACGAATTAACACGGAAGTGGTGTTGCTATGAAATACTATTGGTTCTATGACATCTCCTTCTAAATCGAGTAACGTTTCTATGGAAACGACAGTATTTTCTTTTGGGAGGCGAGTATCTCCGTTCCGATTCACTATTCCTTCTTTACTGCATCCCTCGCTCCCTCACATTGACAAATTAACACTGAAATTGAGTCGCTATGGAATACTATGTGTTCTATAACTTCTCCTTCTACATCGAGGAACGTTTCTACGGAAACGACAATAATTTCTTTTGGGAGGCGAGTTTCCCCTTTCCGATGCACTATTCCATCTTTACTGCATCCCTCGCCCCTCACACTGACGAATTAACACGGAAGTGGTGTCGCTATGAAATACTATTGTTTCTATGACATCTCCTTCTAAATCGAGTAACGTTTCTATGGAAACGACAGTATTTTCTTTTGGGAGGCGAGTATCTCCGTTCCGATTCACTATTCCTTCTTTACTGCATCCCTCGCTCCCTCCCATTGACGAATTAACACTGAAATTGAGTCGCTATGGAATACTATGTGTTCTATAACTTCTCCTTCTAAATCGAGGAACGTTTCTACGGAAACGACAATATATTCTTTTGGGAGGCGAGTATCCCCTTTCCGATGCACTATTCCATCTTTACTGCATCCCTCGCCCCTCACACTGACGAATTAACACCGAAGTGGTGTCGCTATGAAATACTATTGGTTCTATGACTTCTCCTTCTAAATCGAGTAACGTTTCTATGGAAACGACAGTATTTTCTTTTGGGAGGCGAGTATCTCAGTTCCGATTCACTATTCCTTCTTTACTGCATCCCTCGCTCCCTCCCATTGACGAATTAACACTGAAATTGAGTCTCTATGGAATACTATGTGTTCTATAACTTCTCCTTCTAAATCGAGGAACGTTTCTACGGAAACGACAATATTTTCTTTTGGGAGGCGAGTTTCCCCTTTCCGATGCACTATTCCATCTTTACTGCATCCCTCGCCCCTCACACTGACGAATTAAAACGGAAGTGGTGTCGCTATGAAATACTGTTGGTTCTATGACATCTCCTTCTAAATCGAGTAACGTTTCTATCGAAACGACAGTATTTTCTTTTGGAAGGAGAGTATCTCCGTTCTGATTCACTATTCCTTCTTTACTGCATCCCTCGCTCCCTCCCATTGACGAATTAACACTGAAATTGAGTCGCTATGGAATACTATGTGTTCTATAACTTCTCCTTCTAAATCGAGGAACGTTTCTACGGAAACGACAATATATTCTTTTGGGAGGTGAGTATCCCCTTTCCGATGCACTATTCCATCTTTACTGCATCCCTCGCCCCTCACACTGACGAATTAACACGGAAGTGGTGTCGCTATGATATACTATTGGTTCTATGACATCTCCTTCTAAATCAAGTAACGTTTCTATGGAAACGACAGTATTTTCTTTTGGGAGGAGAGTATCTCCGTTCCGATTCACTATTCCTTCTTTACTGCATCCCTCGCTCCCTCCCATTGACGAATTAACACTGAAATTGAGTCGCTATGGAATACTATGTGTTCTATAACTTCTCCTTCTAAATCGAGGACGTTTCTACGGAAACGACAATATTTTCTTTTGGGAGGCGATTATCCCCTTTCCGATGCACTATTCCATCTTTACTGCATCCCTCGCCCCTCACACTGACGAATTAACACGGAAGTGGTGTCGCTATGAAATACTGTTGGTTCTATGACATCTCCTTCTAAATCGAGTAACGTTTCTATGGAAACGACAGTATTTTCTTTTGGGAGGAGAGTATCTCCGTTCCGATTCACTATTCCTTCTTTACTGCATCCCTCGCTCCCTGCCATTGACGAATTAACACTGAAATTGAGTCGCTATGGAATACTATGTGTTCTATAACTTCTCCTTCTAAATCGAGGAACGTTTCTACGGAAACGACAATATATTCTTTTGGGAGGCGAGTATCCCCTTTCCGATGCACTATTCCATCTTTACTGCATCCCTCGCCCCTCACACTGACGAATTAACACGGAAGTGGTGTCGCTATGAAATACTATTGGTTCTATGACATCTCCTTCTAAATCAAGTAACGTTTCTATGGAAACGACAGTATTTTCTTTTGGGAGGAGAGTATCTCCGTTCCGATTCACTATTCCATCTTTACTGCATCCCTCGCTCCCTCCCATTGACGAATTAACACTGAAATTGAGTCGCTATGGAATACTATGTGTTCTATAAATTCTCCTTCTAAATCGAGGAACGTTTCTACGGAAACGACAATATTTTCTTTTGTGAGGCGAGTATCCCCTTTCCGATGCACTATTCCATCTTTACTGCATCCCTCGCCCCTCACACTGACGAATTAACACGGAAGTGGTGTCGCTATGAAATAGGATTCATTCTATGTCATCTCCTTCTAAATCGAGTAACGTTTCTATGGAAACGACAAGAGTTTCTTTTGGGAGGAGAGTATCTCCGTTCAGATTCACTATTCCTTCTTTACTGCATCCCTCGCTCCCTCCCATTGACGAATTAACACTGAAATTGAGTCGCTATGGAATACTATGTGTTCTATAACTTCTCCTTCTAAATCGAGCAACGTTTCTACGGAAACGACAATATTTTCTTTTGGGAGGCGAGTATCCCCTTTCCGATGCACTATTCCATCTTTACTGCATCCCTCGCCCCTCACACTGACGAATTAACACGGAAGTGGTGTCGCTATGAAATACTATTGGTTCTATGACATCTCGTTCTAAATCGAGTAACGTTTCAATGGAAACGACAAGAGTTTCTTTTGGGAGGAGAGTATCTCCGTTCCGATTAACTATTCCTTCTTTACTGCATCCCTCGCTCCCTCCCATTGACGAATTAACACTGAAATTGAGTCGCTATGGAATACTATGTGTTCTATAACTTCTCCTTCTAAATCGAGCAACGTTTCTACGGAAACGACAATATTTTTTTTTGGGAAGCGAGTATCCCCTTTCCGATGCACTATTCCATCTTTACTGCATCCCTCGCCCCTCACACTGACGAATTAACACGGAAGTGGTGTCGCTATGATATACTATTGGTTCTATGAGATCTCGTTCTAAATCGAGTAACGTTTCTATGGAAACGACAAGAGTTTCTTTTGGGAGGAGAGTATCTCCGTTCCGATTCACTATTCCTTCTTTACTGCATCCCTCGCTCCCTCCCATTGACGAATTAACACTGAATTTGAGTCGCTATGGAATACTATGTGTTCTATAACTTCTCCTTCTAAATCGAGGAAACGTTTCTACGGAAACGACAATATTTTCTTTTGGGAGGCGAGTATCCCCTTTCCGATGCACTATTCCATCTTCACTGCATCCCTCGCCCCTCACACTGACGAATTAACACGGAAGTGGTGTCGCTATGAAATACTATTGGTTCTATGACATCTCCTTCTAAATCGAGTAACGTTTCTATGGAAACGACAGTAATTTCTTTTGGGAGGCGAGTATCTCCGTTCCGATTCACTATTCCTTCTTTACTGCACCCCTCGCCCCTCACATTGTCGAATTAACACTGAAATTGAGTCGCTATGGAATACTATGTGTTCTATAACTTCTCCTTCTAAATCGAGGAACGTTTCAACGGAAACGACAATATTTTCTTTTGGGAGGCGAGTATCCCCTTTCCGATGCACTATTCCATCTTCACTGCATCCCTCGCCCCTCACACTGACGAATTAACACGGAAGTGGTGTCGCTATGAAATACTATTGGTTCTATAACATCTCCTTCTAAATGGAGTAACGTTTCTATGGAAACGACAGTATTTTCTTTTGGGAGGCGAGTAACTCCGTTCCGATTCTCTATTCCTTCTTTACTGCATCCCTCGCTCCCTCTCATTGACGAATTAACACTGAAATTGAGTCGCTATGGAATACTATGTGTTCTATGACTTCTCCTTCTAAATCGAGGAACGTTTCTACGGAAACGACAATATTTTCTTTTGGGAGGCGAGTATCCCCTTTCCGATGCACTATTCCTTCCTTTACTGCATCCCTCGCCCCTCACACTGACGAATTAACACGGAAGTGGTGTCGCTATGAAATACTATTGGTTCTATTACTTCTCCTTCTAAATCGAGTAACGTTTCTATGGAAACGACAAGAGTTTCTTTTGGGAGGAGAGTATCTCCGTTCCGATTCACTATTCCTTCTTAATTGCATCCCTCGCTCCCTCCCTTTGACGAATTAAACACTCAAATTGAGTCGCTATGGAATACTTTGTGTTCTATAACTTCTTCTTCTAAATCGAGGAACGTTTCTACGGAAACGACAATAATTTCTTTTGGGTGGCGAATATCCCCTTTCGATGCACTATTCCATCTTTACTGCATCCTCGCCCCTCACACTGACGAATTAACACGGAAGTGGTGTCGCTATGAAATACTATTGGTTCTATGACTTCTCCTTCTAAGTCGAGTAACGTTTCTATGGAAACGACAAGAGTTTCTTTTGGGAGGAGAGTATCTCCGTTCCGATTCACTATTCCTTCTTTACTGCATCCCTCGCTCCCTCCCATTGACGAATTAACATTGAAATTGAGTCGCTATGGAATACTATGTGTTCTATAACTTCTCCTTCTATATCGAGGAACCTCTCTACGTAAACGACAATATTTTCTATTGGGAGGCGAGTACCCCTTTCCGATGCACTATTCCATCTTTACTGCATCCCCTCGCCCCTCACACTGACGAATTAACACGGAAGTGGTGTCGCATTGAAATACTATTGGTTCTATGACATCTCCTTCTAATCGAGTAACGTTTCAATGGAAACGACAGTATTTTCTTTTGGGAGGCGAGTATCTCCGTTCGATTCACTATTCCTTCTTTACTGCATCCCTCGCTCCCTCCCATTGACGAATTAACACTGAAATTGAGTCGCTATGGAATACTATGTGTTCTATAACTTCTACTTCTAAATCGGGGAACGTTTCTACGGAAACGACAATATTTTCTTTTGGGAGGCGAGTATCCCCTTTCCGATGCACTATTCCATCTTTACTGCATCCCTCGCCCCTCACACTGACGAATTAACACGGAAGTAATGTTGCTATGAAATACTATTGGTTCTATGACATCTCCTTCTAAATCGAGTAACGTTTCTATGGAAACGACAGTATTTTCTTTTGGGAGGCGAGTATCTCCGTTCCGATTCACTATTCCTTCTTTACTGCATCCCTCGCTCCCTCACATTGACAAATTAACACTGAAATTGAGTCGCTATGGAATACTATGTGTTCTATAACTTCTCCTTCTACATCGAGGAACGTTTCTACGGAAACGACAATAATTTCTTTTGGGAGGCGAGTTTCCCCTTTCCGATGCACTATTCCATCTTTACTGCATCCCTCGCCCCTCACACTGACGAATTAACACGGAAGTGGTGTCGCTATGAAATACTATTGGTTTCTATGACATCTCCTTCTAAATCAAGTAACGTTTCTATGGAAACGACAGTATTTTCTTTTGGGAGGCGAGTATCCCCTTTCCGATGCACTATTCCATCTTTACTGCATCCCTCGCCCCTCACACTGACGAATTAACACGGGAAGTGGTGTCGCTATGAAATACTGTTGGTTCTATGACATCTCCTTCTAAATCGAGTAACGTTTCTATGGAAACGACAGTATTTTCTTTTGGGAGGAGAGTATCTCCGTTCCGATTCACTATTCCTTCTTTACTGCATCCCTCGCTCCCTCCCATTGACGAATTAACACTGAAATTGAGTCGCTATGGAATACTATGTGTTCTATAACTTCTCCTTCTCAATCGGGGAACGTTTCTACGGAAACGACAATATATTCTTTTGGGAGGCGAGTATCCCCTTTCCGATGCACTATTCCATCTTTACTGCATCCCTCGCCCCTCACACTGACGAATTAACACGGAAGTGGTGTCGCTATGAAATACTATTGGTTCAATGACATCTCCTTCTAAATCAAGTAACGTTTCTATGGAAACCGACAGTATTTTCTTTTGAGAGGAGAGGTATCTCCGTTCCGATTCACTATTCCATCTTTACTGCATCCCTCGCTCCCTCCCATTGACGAATTAACACTGAAATTGAGTCGCTATGGAATACTATGTGTTCTATAACTTCTCCTTCTAAATCGAGGAACGTTTCTACGGAAACGACAATATTTTCTTTTGGGAGGCGAGTATCCCCTTTCCGATGCACTATTCCATCTTTACTGCATCC